>NC_092211.1:74844050-74952630 GCF_043381705.1 Parasteatoda tepidariorum | reverse complement strand
TTTTTTTTTTTTTTTTTTTTTTTTTTTTTTTTTTTTTTTTTTTTTTTTTTTTTTTTTGTATATTTATTTCAAACATCAACGCTCTCTGGGAATGAAAACCAACATAATTTAAGAAATTCTTCTTAAAAATATTGTTGACATGAATTTCATAATAATGTACATTTTTCAGAGACAATTTTTTATAATTGATTTATCTGTAGCAAATAAAACACTTTTACTTCCCCCTTTCCATGAATTAGAATATTTTTTTTAAAATTTGTAAAATATAATAAAATATTTATAGACTGTTTCTGATATTTAAGCCGTCACGGTATTGATTTTATAATACGTAAAATTGTGGACTATTATTTAACTTTAAAAATAGTAATCACGAATTCTATGCAACGCGTTTTAATATTTTTATCGATAGAAAATAAATGATAAAACTCAAGGAATGATAATATTTTATCCTACAGTCCAAATTTGTGCTTTTAATTTTCTTTTTAATTAACATTTTGTTATCATTTTAAACATCATCTCTCGACTTTTTAACAGCAATATTACTGATTTGATTATTTATTTCATAACCTATAGCAATTCTCGAAAGATATGGGGATTTTAATATTATGGAAAAAATTGCTTGTCCAAACACGTTGAATTTGGTCAGACTTTGCTTTCGTTTCCTTAAATTTCAGTTTCTGTAACAAGTTGTATGTTCAATTTGGATTTTGCTCTGAAATTTGAATTTCCTAAATAATTTTATTGGAAGATTTTGCAAATATTTCCTCTTTTAAAATTTTAAATTCGAAAATTTTTAGGTAAACTCTATCCTATCTGGATCAATAGCAATGCTCATGGGAAAGATGTTATAAAAACTTTAAAATTACATCATTCTCTCCTAATAGTTTAGGTACTGATGGAAAGTTCAGCTTTTCACGATAGATTTTTCCTACATTGTGAAAATTTCGGATCAAATTACGATGAAAATAACACAACCCGAGTGCTAATAAAAAATGATATACCATAAAAACCAAACAAAAAATCTGATTTACCATAATTTTTACAGTATTATTCACTTAAAAATTACTGAATCACTCCAATTAAATATTAGTGCAAAAATTATGGTATAAAATTTTACGGTAATAAATGGATTTTGGGGTAAAATGTATTTTAAGGATGCTGCACTCAGAGTGCTATAACAAGGTACTTTTTACGGTAATTTGATCCGGAATTTTTTATAGTGTACACGCGTTGGAATTACAACCTAGCTAAATTTAAACTGTTTTTTTAACCGTTAACAATTATCGATTCGCAACAACTCTCACCCCCCCCCCAATGAAGTGACATTTAATGTCAAATAAATGCCATCTTTGGGGGGAGATTTATAAGTAACTAAAATTGAAAAAGGACTTAATATTAATGAATATATTATGAACTAAATAAAAATGAATACATTAGGTTAAAATGAAACTTTTAACCTAATGCATGGATAAAATAATAAATGTATGAATAAAATTAAAATAAAAATATGTGCAATGCTTGATTGTTTGGGAAAAAAATTGTTTATAATCCTGCTTTTTTTTAAAGATGAATTTATTTTTTAATTGTTATTAAAGACCAATTTTTATACTTAAAAAAGGAAGGACACATTTCGTGTCTCCCTATAATAATCCAAAAAAAAATGTTTAAAACTATGTTTAGTTTAAGGAAAAGTTAAGATCGTGTATAACATGTTGCTTGTAATATGTTTATGAGAATGGCAATCGCAATAGTAAACAATATTTAATAAACCAACCACAGTAATTATTATTTGAAAACATGGAAAGACTAAACAAAACTATTTTGTCCTAATTTTTCTTTTGTTGTCTTCCAAACAACAGTTATCTGTCATTCTTAACTCTAACCAACTATATACGCTCAGTGAATCTTTTCTGTTTCAGCATTTGAATATTAATCCTGTTTTGAAAAAAAGATGCGTTGTAACCTATTTGCATAAGAATTAAAAAAGCTCTTCCCCATAAACTTTAATCTACCTCCGAAACGCTCTACCGACTCTGAGTCTCAATTTACAGCCAAACAAACAAGAAAACAAGGAGAAGGCATCGTTTGGAGGATTTTATTATTTTCTTTATTTCAACTTGTGGCTATATTTCTAGAAACTACCGCAAGGACTATCTGAAAGAGAAAGTACCAACGAAGATAATAACCCGGAAGTATGGAGAGGAACAAAGCTCTTTCCCATTTATCACCTTCGGTTTTTGTAAAGTACCACAAGGAAGAGCTAGTGCAAAAGGTGCGTTCTTCATGTTGCGTCTGATAGACTGGTTCTCCTACTTAAAGCTCACGTTTCACTAATAAACTTTTCTTGAACCCAAAAAGTCGTTTGGTGAATGAATTTAATTACAAAGGTTAGCTGTTATCAGCATTTTGATAATGCAAACGATTTCATATGAAAGTAATTATTTTTTTATTATAATCGGTGTCACTGTGTTTACTTAAGCATACCCAAATCAATAAATTACAGATATTCGAGCATGAATACGAATTATATATCCTTTTTACGCTATCAGATTTACTGATGTTAATTGAAATTATACTCTTCGTGACTTTTTTCCCCAACTTTAAACACCATATCTGCACTCAAAAACCTTCACCCAGATTATTTTTAAAAACACAATTTTATCTATTGTTTGTAGCTAGTAATAATAGCTCAGAATAATTATTATATGGAAATATAGATAGCTTAGATTCCATAGTTTATTTTATATAGTTCCATATTGAACTTCACGTTTCACTAATACACACTTTTCTTGAACACAAAAAGTCGTTTGCTAAATTGGTTTAATGTAATAAAAGTTAGATGTGACCAACGTAATGCAAATGATTTCATACGAATGGATTCATATGGATTAATAGATGAAATTATTTATTGGTAAGGTTCCATAGTTTAATTTACATTGTATTAAAATTAAAAGTTCGCTAATAAACTTTTCTTGAACTTAAAAAATCGTTTGCTGAATGAATTTAATTGATAAAGTTTAGCTGTTTGTGCATTTTTAAAATGCAAACGATGTAATATGAGTGTAATTTTTTTTAATAATCTGCCTCACCGTGGTTTCTTAAGCATACACACATCAATAAATTGCAGATTTTTGAGCATGAATATGAATAACATATTATTTTAACACTTTGAGACCTAACAACGCCAAATGAAATCGTACTCTTATCGACCTTCTCCTGCACAGTTCTGTACTCAGAAACCTTCCTCTCAAGTTAATTTTAAATATACAATTTTATCTAACATTTATAGCTATAATAGCAGCTTCTCACAAAGAATTTTTCGATGGAAATACTGATTTCTTAGATTACATATTGTAGTTTATTCGATAATTCCATATTGGCATTGTGGCTTAACTACCACTACAAATATTAAATACCAATTCACTAGTATATAAGACATGTTAACTTGAATCTATCTTGAGGTACCTTTGGATAGATGAAGGTTGACATAGTGGATTTATAATTCCCTTATTGGTGACCCGGACGTGATATGAACTTACCAACGTTCATGGATGCTATTCATTCGTTAGTTGATTTGCTTAAAAAAATATACTGCTCAAAAAAACAGTAAAGCAAATAAAGTCTCCCGGTAATAAACAGTATAAAAAAAATGAGCGAAATGCTATAAACAAAAATGAAGGGGAAAAAAATGAGCGAAATGCTATAAACCAAAAAAATGAAGAAAAATATAATGAGCAAAATTTATATAAATAAATAAACAGCATGAATCAACTAGTGGTATTCATTCATCGAATTCTATCACAGATAAAATTCTGGAAGGGGAGTAACGTGGCATAACTACCACTACAAATATTAAATACCAAATCACTAGTATATAAGACACGTTAACTTGAATCTATCTTGAGGTAACTATTGATAGATGAGGGTTGACATAGTCGATTTACAATTCCCTTAACAATCACGTTTAACTAATAAACAATTTTCTTGATACTTAAATGCTGTTTGCTATATTGCACAAATTTAACAAAAGTTAGATTTCAGCATAATTCAAACTACATCATATGAATGTAATTAATTTGTTTTAAAAAAGAGTCACAGTGTTTGCTTGAGAATACACAGATCAATAAATTGCAGATATTTGAGCAGGAATATGAATTAGATATCATTTTAACACTTTCAAACCTAGTGATGCGATTGAAATCATACACTTCCCAATTTCTTTCTTCTGGGCAATTTTCCTCCAAAACCCTCCCGAAATTAATGTTAAAAAATACAATTTATCTAACATTTGCAACCAATAATAACAGCTCATCGCAGAGAATTTATAGATGAAAATATTGAATGCTTGGGTTCCCTACGATAATGCAAACCATTTCAGGTGAATATAATTATCTTTTTACGTATATATGTAATAAGTGTCAGTGGAGATATTTAGAAACGAATATTACGTATGAATATAAATCGTTGGGTTCGGAAAAAAAGAAGGTAAACCGTTAGCAAGGGCATAAAAAAGACATTGTTTGCAAAAAATTTATATTGTACAAATCTGCATTATATTTCATGTTCTATTTATGTTTATAATTGCCAGATTCACAAACTCTAATACAAAATTAACTAAAAGAAAACATGACGGAAATGTTAAACTTGAAGTGAGTGGCAACAACTTCTTTTGTTTGTTTGTTTTACTTAATCACCATTCCTATGAGGAAAAGGATCAGTTCTTGCTTTAACTCTAAACTGAATTATATAATTGATACGAATAAATTACAGGGCATAAAGCAAAGTCTTACTTTATATTAAAGATATAATTTCTGTGGTAAATGCGAAATAGATATAAGAATCTTCGCTAAACAGAAAGCTGTATTAGGGGAACCATCCAGAATATTTGATTTTTCACTTTCTTATCAGGCGCTTAAGTTTGTTATTTTAAGTGCAGATATAAAAATATTATGCTGTCATCGATGTATTAAAAAGCGGACTAATTTACTAGGGAACATAATAAACATAATTATATAAAAAATTTCTCAGATAAAACATTTTCTACCTAAGAAGTTTTAACGTATCATAAGCTATATAAATAACAGTTCCGTTTTTTTATAAAAAAAAAAAAAAAAAATTTATTCACACAAACAGCACAAACTGTAACACATATGAAGTACCCGTAACGGGATAGTTATAATCTTGTAAAACAAACTAGAAAAACCCGTAACGTGTTATAAGAAAACTCAAATTCCAACACAAAACTAATCTCAAAAAAACCAACAACTCTGTTGTTCAGAAAATTTTTATTCTAATTTGAGTATTGAGTATAGTAAAGTGCGACGTGCTCTCTGCTTTCGCTTATAGCACTGCGTTTTTATTCTAATTTTATCGCTTTCTTTTAATTTATCTCTTTAAATGTTTAGTTTATTTTATTGCTAGCCCGTGTTTTTTTAATTTTTACTTTTATTCCTGCTTTTGCTAGCCAATTATTTTTTTAATATTTTTAGACTTTATAAAGTCTAGCTCAAATTTTGCTTATATGTATTTTAGCATTACTCTTCTTGAACACTTAATATTATTTCGTTATAACCTACCGACTGCACTGTAAAAAAAAAAGTTTTTTTTCTACAATGCATTAATATTTGTGTATACAGACTTTAATCTTTTACGGTTTTTGTCATATTTCATTCTATAGTCAATAACACCCAAATTAATCGATATCCAAGTCCTCCACTATTCAGCTTCTATTTCCTCTTCTTGTTAGTGTCAGACTAGGTACCGTTAAATGCATGAGATGCTGGGAAAAATCTTTGATTTTTCATTGTAAGTTTTTCTTTATCATTATTTTTGCCGTCATCTATAATCTATATTTCAAAAATATTGTGTATGTAACTAAAATTAAACAGTTTAAGAAATATCCCACAATATTTATTATTCAGTCAAAGTTTTACATTTCTAAGATTCCAATATAGAAATATTTTTTGTGAGCATATGGAAATTGTGAGTGTTCGAGCGATTTGAAGTTTAAGGTAAAAACTTCAAATCATCCAAATGTATGGAAATTATTATAGGAAGTTAGCCTTATTTTTACTTTCATGCAAGTTGTTCTGAAGGTACTGATCAAAAGTGGAGATATATACACGTTGTTGTTGTTTGTAACGCCGCTTGCCAATATTATCAAGCCTGCTTGGGGAAATTAAGCAGATTTAAGGCTGATGGAGCGTTTCTTGTTTTTCAATGGCGCCATCTGTGGCCAAGAATGCGACTTCAGCCGCTCAGACATCACAGCCCGTTTATAGGGTGGACCCGTTCATACATCCATTCATCCAGAGATAGTAATTTTGACCTAGATCAGAGAACGATGAATCTCCAATTCAGTGCCCCTAACGGTATTGATTTATTATGGGAGCATAGAGGACTTTGTGATCCGACAGATTTAACATGCATCAGTCACCATTTACTACAAGGGGAGTCTTCGGCAGGCTGGGATTAAACTCACGACCTCTTACACATGGCCCCAATGCCCAACCAACCAGGCTATCCCGGCCTTTGAAAACATATACATAAAATAATTGATGTCGCAATGAAGAAAATCTATGCCTGGACACAAGTCATTGTTATTTTACTTTTAGACAAGTACAACTTCAGCTTAGTTTGCTGCCAAACCGAGTACCTCTTAAATCAGCTAAGATAGCAAAAATTGCATACTCTGATTCAGAGCTGAAGAGCGAGTGCTCCAACTGGCCCAGACATCCAATCATAGGCAAGCATATATTCAGCAACTAAGGAATCTAAAAATTATTAAATTACATTTTTTTTAGTAGAATTTGACTTAATGAAAATATGTAATTAAGAATATTATATGCTTTTAAAGCAAATTTGATTAGGAAGTTTTGGGATGGTTAAATAAAAAAATACCACCAATAAAAAAAAAAATTTATATTTAAAAAAAACATTGAGAATTCATTTTTGTCCTACATTCATTTCCGCTTACAATTACATAAAATACGGATACTAGTGGTGATATTTTCTTCCACTCTGCTTGGAGAAGATATGTAAGTTCAATTCACCGATTTTGGACGGGTAGTACAACCCTTAATTCGACGATTAAACTCGACCCAGAGGTTCTCGATAGAGTTCAGGTCTGGGCTCTGGGCAGGCCAGTCCATTCGATTAACTCCATTGGCACCATACCAGGCCTTAGTGACCCTCGCAACATGACAGCTTGCATTGTCGTCCTGGAAGTAACAGGGGAGTCCACCCCGTAAAACTGCCACAACGTAGGGAGCACATTGTCATCCAAAATAGAGCAGTAGGCATCTTGCAGGGGACTAATGCCGGTGTTTTTCCCTACACGATATATACCGGAAGAGGGCGTGACGTATCTCAAGACCGATGATATAGTCAATTGCATAGGTGTCCAAATACTTAATGGTAAATAGTGTACATACTAGATGAACATTGCTAGGGATCCACGGCTTTAGTCTTCACAACTTTGTATACCACAATATTTCATCTAAATTATATATTCACATTATTATTCATTCTAAAAATATTTAAACCAAACGGCATATTTATAGTAATATCTAAAGTGTTTTTTTTCTCCTTTTAATAATTTAAATATAATACGCGTAACTTTTAAATTAGAAAATTTCTTATTTTAAACATGACTTCCTATTGGAACCTTTTCCTGCATGATTCAACATTTACCTTGACATCTATCATTTCGCGTCAACTTTATTACCTCAACTTCGTGATTAAGGAGTTAATAGTTTTCACCATTGACTATTAGCAAAACCACCGAAAAACTTAATCTAATGTAATGATGGATTCTTGATGCAAACCGAAAAGCAAACAAAATTTAAGTGAAAACTAATTTTAGCGCGTCAGATTTCAAGATTAAATTTACATTATCGCATAGCAACCTAACGGAACATTAAGAGATAAAAATAAAGATCTGTGTGTCAAGGTTATCTGATCATTCAAGGTCATATAGCAGTCACCATTTCTTGAAGGATTTCCCATCACCAGGTTCTGCAAATGTGATGAACAGCAACTTCATAAAGGTGAAATCTTAACCTTTTGCCCTCAAAAAATGCAGAAAACGGAGTTATTTCGCAGAGATCCAAAATCTGACTCACCCATCCAGTTTGGATTATGATTAATGAAGAGGCACGGCAAATGGTTTTAAGTTACACGTGCATTAACACGGCTATCTCATGAAAGAATAAACCTAACCAGCTTCACTCAACTAAAATTGGGCGTAAGCGATCATATTTTAAATAAATTAAGAAAAATGAATTTCTAACACTCCTTCATTGAATACTTATAGCACGCCCACGCCAATTTATGCTCAAAACTATCACAGTTCATTGTGTACATCCTGTTTGCTGATCTTTCAAGGTGATTAAAGATTCCTTACACCGAATCATTAAAAAAAAAAAAATACAGAATCGAATATATGTAAAAACATACATATAAAACTAAACTGTAGATAATAGGCAAGTACTGTTCTAATTTTTCCGAATTAAGCTTTACAAATTTGGGACATGATCATTTCAAAGCATACAACTAACCCAAATAACTATTTCAAAATAGCTGAGCTCAGTAACTAATGCAATAGCTTCAATTCAGTCGAATTTTCGTAAAGAAACTTCCCTAAGGTTAAATCCTAACCATTTTGACCTTAAAAAGTGCAGAAATGAAGTTATTTCACACCAAGCTCCAAAATCTCATCCATCAACTTTGAATTGTGATTAATGAGGAGGTTTTGCCAAATGGTTTATATTTACCCATGCATTAACCTGGTGATCTTATGACAGTGCGCACCTAACCAGCTGCATTCTACTATAATTGGACGTATGTGTATTTTAAACTAGTTAGGAATATAAATTTACATTCAACACTTTTACATTCAGTACTTTAGTAGGCCTAAGCCAGTTCCTGCTTAAAACTCTCACAATTCGTTGGACATATTCTATTTGCTTTACTTGTTAGAAAATTAGAGATTAGCACTTAATATGACATTAGTTACTTTTGAATCAATGAGATCGATTAAAAATCGCGGGCAAATAGAACTTACATATAAATCCAAACAGTAAGCGTGAGGCAAAGTACGGTTCTAATTCTTCCTATTTCTATTTCAATATTTCGGGACATGTTTATATTAAGTTTTCTGAATTTATAGCTATTATAGGTTGTTTAAAACTTATTGAGCCTATAGTATTGAAATTAAAGATTAAGTTTACTACACTATCTACCAATAAGTATTTGGACACGTGTGATTGAAAAGAAAAACAAACTTTATTCAATAGTTGGTAGAGCCTCCACGAGAGGCAATTTTGGACGGGTAGTACATCCCTTAATTCGGCGATCCAACTCGTCCCAGAGGTTCTCGATAGGGTTCAGGTCTGGGTTCTGGACAGGCAAGTCCATTCGATGAACCCCATTGGCACCATAACAAGCCTTGGTGACCCTCGCAACATGAAAGCTGGCATAGTCGTCCTGGAAGTAACAGGCGTCCTCCCCGTAAAACTGCCACAACGTATGAAGCACATTGTCATCCAAAATAGTGCAGTAAGCATCTTGCATGAGGCTAATGCCGATATTGTTCCCTGCACGATATATACAGGAGGAGGGCGTGATGTATCTCAGGACCGCAGATACTATAGTCATTTGCATAGGTGTCCAAATACTTATTGGTAGATAGTGTATAACTATAGTTTATATTCATATAAATATGAAATGGTATCCATGCACTTAAATTCGCTAATTTTGAAGTAATCGAAATTAATGATGGTTTCAGGATTGGAGCATTAATATCTTACTGTATGGGGAGGCGTTTAAACATCCTAGACTATTCTCTAACTTTTTGACAACTTATTAACATTTATAGTTGTGGAACGTAATAAGCCATAATAACTTTAATTTTATCCAGTGTTGCCTATAAAGTTTTAGTCGTTGGGTTCAGTGTTAGCTTAAATTGCCCTATAGTAGTCGAAAACATGGATCAAAAACTATAGCTTTTCTTGACAACTAAAGCAATTCTGCTGCCTTGACTATTCTAACGGCACGTGAGATTTGTCTAAGTTTTCTTCACTTCGAGGTACCTACACATCTATTATTAGTTTTTCTCCAGCTCTCTCCCAGTGGTTTCAACTGTTTTGTGTGTTCAGCATTTTGATAATTCCTCAACTACTTACTTGCATGATATATTTTCTCAATTTTTGCTAGGAAATTACCATTTTTTTAGGATTAGTTATAGACCGAGAGTTGCTTACTTGAACAATGAAATTTCCAAACTAAATAATGGTGAACCATCTTCTGTTTGCTTTTGACACAATCTTTTGAAACTGCTTTTAACATTCTTTGCAATTAAGAGCACAATTTTTTTCCCACGTCGATGCAGTTCTTATCACTTCTTTTGTTTCAATATTTTTTCAACTTAATTAAGCCAGAGTAATAGTGTGGTATCTTTTTAAAACTAGTTTCAAAGGAATTTAATGAATTTCTGATTGGTACAGAAAGAATAGTTACGCATTATTAATAATTGTAGTTGCAAAAATATAAGTTGACAAGGGGTCACTGCACCCTGCTTGCCTCGCTCTCCATCCTCCTAGATTGCTACGATCTTTATTATCCTTTTGCTCCTTGATGACAAACAGATTGTTAAGTTTAAGTTTAAAAGCATTCATTTGTCGTTGCTTACAGGCATCCAATTAAATTTGATTTAAATCACATGGTTAGGCATAATCACTTCACTACTTTTCGAATGACAATTACCCAGATGCCGAGCATAAGAGGGACCTCAGATTGTAAATTATTACATGAATTAATAGCAGAATAGAATTATAGAAATAATTATTACTCATAAATACCTTTTGAAGGAAATAGAAATAATTTATAGTTAAGCAATAGTTTTATAGCTTTCAATAATTTCATGCTGATGACAGTAAAAAAAATCTAGAACAGCATATGAGAAAACTAGATCATACTTTGTACTTTTTTGATCAATGTGAATGTGCCGACAACAATGGAAAGCGATTTCATGCCATTACGTTTTTATGTTAGAAAACTTGATTCGAAACTAAAGGCAACTATTATTTTTCTTGCTAGCGTAGCACAATTATTACGGACATTTTTTATTGATTTTCATTCTTTCTTTAAGTCTATAATTGATTGTAAAAAATGGCTTCTTTAACATTTAGACATTGAGTTTTTCATTAGAACCGTTACTTCAAAATCTCGTTAGACCATTTTTTTTCTTTCATACACTCTTGAACCATTTTGGCGTGAACTCTACACACACAGAAAAAAATTCTGTTAAAATTAACGTACTATATGGTAATAACATTTCTGGTTTAAAAAAAAAACAGGAATCCGCTAAAGAAAAGCAATATACGGTTCTTAAACGGTTTTTAAATACGGTTTTTAAACCATTCATTTCGTATGGTAACGGTTTGCCGAATATTCTGGTTTTCCAAATTGCAGTTTTTATTATTATATCTTTAATAAATATATAAAGCTTAAAAGTAAATTTAAGTATTAATTGCCAAGGTATATCATGATAAAATTACCGAATTTAACCACATTTACAAAATTTTAACATTTACTATAATGAAACCATATTTTATTGCTAATTTTTGCCAAAATCATTACCAAAGCGTTGCAGTAAGAATTGCAGAGCTTTCTGATGCTTCCACAATGCCAGAAATACGATAAATCTTACGATATTCTGGAAGTTTTTATTCTACTTTCTTTCTTCCGTGTACAAGACGTCAAGGCGTTTGTAGTATTTGTAGCACTTTTCAATAGTGTGAAGCTTTATGATTTCGGATTTATTAGATGAGTGATACTCTTTCAACATTACTCTCCAAATGCTCATAGAAAAGTTAATTTTTGCCTATATCATTACCAAAGCGTTGCAGTAAGAATTGTAGAGCTTTTCAATGTTTCCACAATGCCAGAAATACGATAAATCTTACGATATTATGGTAGTTTTTATTTAACTTTCTTTCCTCTGTGTACAAGATGTCAAACCGTTTGTAGTATTTTGTAGCACTTTTCAATAGTGTGAAGCTTTATGATTTTGGATTTATTAGATGACTGATACTCTTTCAACATTACTCCCCAAATGCTCATCGAGATTGAGATCTGGGGATAGTGGGGATCAACGTAACAAAGCAGTATTTCCGTCATGTTTCTCTAACCAATCTTTTAGGATACAAGTTTTATGGCTGGACACATTATGCTTTTAAAAGTATTCCCCACAATTAAGATAAATCAGGTACATTATTTGCAGGATATACTTGGATGAATCTTTAGCGACCTTTATGAATGATACTTGGATGAATCAGTGATCTTTATAATCGTTCAACGCTCTTATTAATCAGTGATATGTCTTATTCAAATTACTTTGCACACAAAATAAACTTATATCGCCAACGCATTATATCGCCATATATGTCGCATTATATCGCCAGCGTTGATCACCCGATCTTCACTTGGCTATCACTTTACAACTCCACTGTCTTGTTATTTTAAAGCCAATCAAGAAAAACGAGACAAACTTGGATCAATCATTGGCTCCTAAAGCATGCATGAATTACACAAGTCTCTTTGTGGCAACACTGCGACGCCAATAGTTTATTTGCAGGAAACTGAAAGGTGGTCATTACAAATAGCCGTTCAGTCGATGAAACAATAAGCATTCTAAAGAACTATTTTACGTTGTTCAAATATGTGCACAGAGAAAAAAAATTCTGGGAAAATTACCGTACAGTAAGGTAATAACATTTCTGGTAAAAAAAAAATTTAAAAGAAACCTATTTCAAAACCAAAATATACGATATTTAAAAAATTCATTTGATAATTTTTTCGTTCATAAGAAACCGAAATTTACCGGAAATTTCAGTTTTCAAAGTTATAGTTATTATTACCATACCTTTATTAAAGACACAAAACTGAAAAATAAATTTAAGTATTAACTAGATATCATGCTAAAATTACCAAATTTAACCACATTTACTAGATTTTAAAACTTATTTTAATAAAACCATATTTTATTGTTATTTTTGACCAAAATTAATACCAAACCGCTTCGATAAATATTGCAGAGCTTTTTGATGTTGCCATAGAGCTAGAAATATATTAATACTAATCATAAAACTGGTAGTTTTGTCCATAAATCTTTTTTCCTGGGGTACCCTTTGAAAAGTTTGCCATAGAGAAACCTATGGTAATCTATGGCAAGCTATGGTTACCATGGAAATTTGTAAGGCAAGATACCATAGGCCTATGGCAATCATAAACATTTATATGGCAGTATAACATAGGCCTATGGTAACCATAGAGATCTGTATGGCATTTATATGGCACGACACCATAGGCTTATGGCAATCATAGAAAATTGTATGGCAGGATACCATAGGTCTATGGTAATCATAAAGATTTGCATAGCATTCATATGGCAAGACATCATAAACCAATGGTAACCTTAGGTATCTGTATAGTATTTATATGGCAAGACAATTCCTTATGGAAATGGACTTCACACATATGGCAAATGTATTGGAACACACCTCACATATAAAAAAAATTTTAATGGTGCTGAAACTTT
The DNA here is from genome assembly GCF_043381705.1 of Parasteatoda tepidariorum. Classification (NCBI taxonomy): domain Eukaryota; kingdom Metazoa; phylum Arthropoda; class Arachnida; order Araneae; family Theridiidae; genus Parasteatoda; species Parasteatoda tepidariorum. The sequence goes on along the minus strand of NC_092211.1, from coordinate 74,939,030 downwards.
ATAACTATAGTTATAAAGTTTAAGCACCATTAAAAAAAATTTTATATCATAGTAGCTTTCTTCAAAATTAAAAATATAATATATACGTGTTAAAATAAGTTATTTTTCAGAATTTAAATTTTAATAATCATTAACGATTATTAAATAAATTAACATAATGTTTAAAAAATTGTTTTTAACATCTCAAATAAATGTATTGCATGAATTTAGAAAATTTAAACATACCCTCATTCGTAAAATTATCAAGTGGTGACCAAACCGAACAGATAATAACCAAATGCGAAACTTTTAAGTCGTTGCAACTTTAGCAAAATACCTGAGAAACGGCAAAAAGATTTTATGCATTGTCAATGTAAGTATAAAATTTTGTAAAAAAAATTTTTTTTTAAAAATGTTTAAATTTCAAGTGACAGTTGTTAAAGTTTGTATGCATTTTTCAGTTATGCAACTCAAAAAAGTTTTATTAGACATCGAACTGCAATTTCAAATCAAGACAAACTTAAAATTTAAGTCGTGTTTTTAAATAAAATATAAAAGCTTCGTTTAATATCTGCTACAAAATATTTATTTTTCTGCTTGCATATTTTTCAGCTTAACGATTTATGGCTGTTTGAATGTAATTATCTTACCAAGTTTTAAAACTTAGAATTTATGAATGTTTCCTTTATCATCACATAGTGTACATGGGCTGTTTAAAATTCTAAAAACACATGTGGTTAAAACGAATAGCCCCAAGCATCGACATCGAAAGTTCTAAAAATCTAAAATCATTTGAAGCTTCCAACTTCTTACACAAACGTTGTAAATATTCTTTAATGGTAGATATTTTATTCTTATCTCGTTTGTAGAAAAGAAGAAAAAAATCTGTCTTGTGCATCTCGTTTAATGCTGAGTTAGATAAAAAGAAATTCGGAAAACCCAATAAAGCCATTTGAAATATGAACTTTTTTTTAAACAAACCCGATGCTTTCTAGCTTATAAAACGTGCATTGAATACGCGTCTTTCTAATATTGGAGAAGAATCAAGCAGTTACCGTTAAGGATTTTTTTTTATTCTATTAACCGTTATTGGTCCTGAAATTTTTTTTTCTTCTAGAAAAAAAAATCTTGAATACCAAAAACTTGTTTTGATCCAAGTTTCGTAAGACCTTTCAATAGGCAGACATTAAATTTGAGAAAGTGAATGATAACAGATAGCATATTTGCATTAATGCGACCCCATAAAGGTTTCAAGAAAAAAATATGAATGAGATGCAAGTAAACACATAAAAGTTAAAAACTTCAACATTTGTCAGAAATTTTAAATGAACGTGGAAGCCTTTTGAAAAGCGCCTCGATTTTTACACGAGTAAGAAGAAAAGGCTGTCGGAAGTAAGGAAATCACCTATAAAACAAATTTGAATTCATGAACCACACTAGATTGCATATTACCGACTTTTTTCAAAATTTGAGCAAGCCAATGATCATAGATAGGAAAAGTTACGCAGTTTCGTATGGATTATGCGTTCTGGAACTGACTCTTCATAAAACCAATCAATCAGTGTCACCAGTTAGTAAAAAAACTACTTTCTTTCTAAAGTATTAGGTCAATGCATGGATTTAGGAAACAGCGTTTCCTCGCCGGGAAAAAAACAGTCAGTGGGAAGATCCATTATAAAAGGACATCTTCCAAGGACATTCATTTGATTATTAGGTCTAGTATTGTAGGTTATCTTATTATGTAAGATATACTAAAAAATTTATTTATTAACATAGCTAATATTTGTTGAGAAATATTTATTCTTTTGTCTTTTTTTTCAATCAAGCTTGATGAATATTTATAAAATTGCTGGTATGTTACCTGACTCGCAAGACATTGTATTTCATACATTGGAAATTACAATTCATGGTTTTATCAGCTTTGCATCGATAATTCATCAAATACCTAAAGATTAAAACTTATCTGACACGCAATGAATTAAAAAAAAACTTACATTTGCATTATGTGTCGTTGATTTGGTTCAGTTTATTTGAATCTATATGTTTAATCAAGTCAGTTACAATCAAGTTACAAAAGAGAATGCTAAAAAAATAATTTATTAACATTGATAATATCTATTGAAAAATATCAATTCTTTTGTTTTTCTTTTCAATCAAACTTGATGAATATTTATTAAATTGCTGGTATGTTACCTGACTCGTAAGACATTGTATCTCATACATTGGAAAATTCGATGTATGGTTTTATCAGCTTTGCATCAGTTATGAATCAAATACTCAAAGATTAAAATCTATCTGAAACGTAGTGAATAAAAAAAAGCTTATAGTTTAATAATGCATCATTGATTTAATTCAGTTTATTTGAGCCAATAAGTTTAATCAAGTTAGTTACAATCAAGTTACGAGAGATAATGAAAAGAAATAATTTACTAGCATTGCTGATATTTGTTGTGAAACGTTTATATCCCTTGATGAATAGTTATTTGATTGTTGGTATGATATTTGCGAGGTAAAATATAGTGTTCTGTATTCGATCTGATTACCAGATTTTGATTCATCATTTTAAAGTGAAGCAGTATGTTTTGAAATTTCTAATACCATCTGGGACATGAGTTGATGACTGCCTAATTGATTTGATTCAGCATAATCTTACAAATAAATTTAATCGAACCAGTTAATTAGCTGACTTTAATATATTGATTTGAAATTAGTCTATCAATTTTGATGATAAAAGACTAATATTAATCTGATGGGACACGGTGAATACCAATAAAACTTCAACTTAAAGTTGCATACTGGATCAATGTTTTGATTCAGTTCAATGGAACCAATAAATCAATAAAAATCAGTTTACTTGCATTCAAATAAATCAATTATTATCAATTGATTTGGAATTATTCTAATTATTATTTTGATTATTTTAACTATTTGGATAAATTGTGTCAAATAATTTTATTTGAATTACACTATTTGAATCAATGATATCAGCTAGATTATAATCTCCAGATAAAATTTCTTAATCCGTTATGAAACTTATGCGAATCATGAAATTTAATTCCCTTAACATAAAATGCTTTTTTATATCAATTGTTCAAGTTAATTTATTTGAATAGTTTGAATTTTGTCTTAAAACAAGTATTTATTATTAGAACTGAGCATTAATTATTTTATAAGCTAGATTCTTAACATTATGTATACATCGAATAGATAGGGCATGTGATATTTTATTGATTATGATGCTTAAAAAAATAAAGAAATTGCCATTAAACAAACTTTCTGTGATAAAACTACAAATTTTGTACTTTTAATTTTCGGTTCAATATGTTTTATTTTTGACTTAGATACAAAAAGCATTTATTTAACAAAATACTTACAAATATAACAATTATAAGGGAATGCATATGGTATTTAATTTTGAAACAGATATGATAGAATTGAAAAAAAATTTGTATTGTTCTAATTTTTTTAAAACTCTGTTGAAATAGGAAACGCATAGATATTTTTATTTTTGGAAGTTGTGCATGAATCTTGAAGTCTTTGGTATAAAATTAGCTGGTTATATATGTGCAAACACTAGATTATAACAAACATGTATATTGAATACACTCACTTTTCGGAAACTCTCCATATTTCGAATTTTAAATCAGTTTCTTTTTTCAAAGAGAACTTATCTACTTAAAAGAGTATCATCAAATNTGGTACAGGAATTAAAGGACCCATACAATACCAAGAGAACATTCTCCATACCATAACGTTGCCACCGCCAGTTGGAAGTGTCGTGGCAACGCAGTTAGGGTCCACTGCTTTCGTGCTCTTCTCTCCATATTCTCATCCTGCCATCTGCGTGATGCATTTGAAATCGTGATTCATCGCACCACATGACCCTCTTCCAATCTTCTACTGTTCAATTTTTGTGCTCCTTTGCAAATTGGAGACGTCTGCGCTTATTTAAAGCAGACAGTAGAGGCTTACGAACAGGTCGTCTGCGTCCATACTCAGTGTACGTGCAAACACTAGAATATAACGAACATATATATTGAATACACTCACTAATTGGAAACTCTCGATATTTCGAATTTCAAATAAGTTTCTTTTTTCAAGTGAACTTATCTACTTAAAAGAGCATCATCAAATGAAATTTTCATGTGATTTGAATTTTGTTATAATACCAGCATTAAACACAAAATCCATATCACATTTTTGGATATTATTGATATTTCTGATATTACTCCATTGGTTTGTAGTTTTTAACCTAACTTGGAAGACGAGGGTAATTCTAGATCTACCATTGGGAGAAAAAATCTTTCATGTAGCACTACTAAAACATTTGCATTGCATGGGAAAAAAACTTCTAATGTATAACGTAATCTAACAATAATTCTTCATCCTCTGGAGAAATTCTTCTCATTACTACGGCTTGTATTATGCGGGAGCAGTATACAAGAAAAATTGACCAGTCATGGGAGGAATTGATAAGTGGTCATCTCATTATCATATTGATTATAGAAAATGGAGAGTCCTCGACATTCCAATTGTTGAAACGGAATAATTTTAATATTTAAGTTTCAGCCACGGTGGCTCAAGGGATAGAGCATTCGCAACTCAATGAGGTAACTCAGGTTCGAATCTCAGTGGTGATTGGTTTATACGAACTATGCTCCCGGCTCGCACCGACCACAGTGTTGACGTAAAATATCCTCAGTCGTTGGATGGATCAAGGATTAGAATCCCTTTGCAGTCGGGCTAAGTTTTCGTGTTTTTCCCTTTCATGTAACTCAAATGCAGGTTAGTTTTATCGAAAAGTCCTCCACGGAGGCTAGCTTGTCCTAATACTTGAGCCAAAAGCTTCCTTGACTTCTGGGTCGGGTTCGAAATTACAAGGCTATGGTGTTGAACATTGATAGTCGTAGACTCAAAATTGGGTCAACTATTCAACGCCAGTTATATAGATATAAAAAAATATTTGAGTTTAGAGTAAAACTCGCTACTAGGCATGGGTATAAGCATGCCTTTGGCTAACAATGGCAACTAGGCATGCCTTTGGTTAACAATGTTACAAGTATTAATCGATTTAAAATTATAATGAATGAGACATTTTTGTACCATGGAGATTTAGAACCATGAATTATTTTCTGTAAAGTATTAATAAATAATTCTGTAAAAAGAGTCATAATACAAATTTAATCGTAAAAATTATAACTCGGGACATTTAAAAAAAAAACTTCAGGCAATGGTTTTTTTAAGAGTTCATCAATTCGTGAAATAAATCTTATAAGGCACAGTTTCCATATTTTAATTATTGCTAAAAACAAATCAAGTATCCATTTTAACTAGCTTCGAAAATAAAAATTTGCCTCCTAAGCAACAAAACAAGATATCGGTCTTTAGTTTCAAGACATTAAAAATATATGTCCTTAATACAAGTAACTCATGTATCTTTATTATAAATGATGCGTTATTACTAGTTAATCCTCTTCAAATTCTGAGGTTTTTGGGCCGTGACCTTCCCTTAGACAAAATGCATAAATTTATGCAATCCTTAATATTAGCATAACTTAAAGACTGTTGGCGTAGTCAAACGTATTTTTATATACTTTGAATATACGTGACAAGTAAAAATATACTCAGTTCGACTGTAAATTTATGCCACTATAAATTAACATAAATTTATTACCACATAAATTGTAAAATCCAAAAGTTTCTTTGTTTAAAAAAAATAGCTTTTAACTGTCCAGATTTTGACTTTGTAATAGAAGAAGCTATGCAAAAATAATGAAGCATGAAAAAGATAAACTAGAGAATATGATAAATTCGTGATGAATCTTCTGGTAATTCTATTTCATTTTAACCAAACTTTGTGTAAGACACAACTTTTACATAAACGTATCTCAAGTCGTAGACTGATCATGTGGATGTAATGTTTATATTTTGAAGTTATTCTGAATAGATATATCGCGCAGGAAATAAAAATGATAAAAGTGTCGAATGAAGTATGGAATGAAATGAAAGTATTTCCAAGCATTAAATTCAATTTCATTTCAAAAATAAAAGGGGTCACATTCTCATAATCAATTCAAGACTAAAAAACTATCATTCTAAAAGTAACGTTTATATTTTTTCCGGAGCAAAAAAAATATTTATAGTACATTTTATCTATTATTATATTTATTATTTATTATAGTACACCTATCAATAAAATACAAACGGTTAAGATATTTTATTTTCAAGCGACTACTTACAACTATTTAATTTTTTGAAACAGTAGTACGAAAAAGTTTCTTTAAAATAACTGATACAACCTATCTTTATTTTGGACTATATTGGTGGGTTTTTTGCAAATCAACGCAGCTCTAATTAATAACGTTTGTCATTTCCATGATAAGACGATGCCTCACTGTTTTTTAATTGCAGTTTCAAAATTCTTATCAAATGAAGTTTTTCAAAGTTTCAAGCTATGGGACTTTAAAACTGTAGTATTAAAATAAATATATTTAAATTTATTGCGCTTCTGCAAACTATTATACTTAAAATTTGGTTTAACTTGAGGCCGATATAAGTGGAAAGTTTGGGCTCATATTTCGTACAAGCCATTACAAGGCGAAGGCTATTAAAATAAAAATTACAGGTTTATGATAAAATATTATTGGAGAAAATGTAATTGAAATTAAAACACACCACAAAAACATTGATTTTAACTTTAAAGCTTAAATGGACAGTTTTTTTTGATGTTATGCATTTTTTGTTTGTAATCATATCTACGAATTAGACAGTTCTTGCACCCATCTAAACGTAAAACTCGCTCACCCTAAGATAATTTTATGTGGAATTTAATTTAAATTAATTCAACATTTTTGTCATCTTTCTAATATACTCGTTTACTCAAAGATAATTTCGTATAAAAATTAAACTGCATGGACTAACCAGTTTTTGCACCCTTTTTTTACCTCAAGATAAATTTCACACAAAAATTAACTATAATTAATCAAACAACTTTGAATCCCTCAATAAAACTCATTTATCTAAAGATGATTTCAAACAAAAAAATAGTTTGAATATTAATTATTTTAATTGTTTCAAACATTAATAATCGCATCACATGATCTTAAACAACATAACTTTAAATAATAAAATAAAATTAAAGATTCCAAACTTTCAAATTATTTCATAACTTAACTATTGAAACCATATTTTCTAGATTGCGACAACTCCTCTTCCATATGGAAGACCAAAATTCTAAATCTGTGACACGAAAAATGTCGTTGATTATTCAGAGAAAGCGCTTTTTTAATTATTCGATTGCTTATTAAGTAGTATAGAATCGTATCGTATTTATCTTAATCGTATTACATCTTAAATCATATTTGTCGAATCATAAAGAGTGTGTTGTAGTACAGTGAGCAAAAAAATAAAGAAAATATATAATCTTGACTTAAAAACTTTTGTTCTACTAATCGGATTTTCGCGTGCTAAGTGCCATTCTTAATGGCTCAAGAAATTGTCCTCAAATATGCTAATTAATTGAAGCTACCTATGAAATAAGCTAAGAAATCTGGAAAAAAAACGTACTCTCTGTAAATTAAGATGTTTTTTGGTCACAGATTTTAATTTTGACCAAAAGGTATGGGAGTGAATATTTTATAACTTACATCTTATTTTAAAACCGTCGTTGAACAGCCAACCCAATTTTTTGGGTTTACGACTACCAATGTTCAAATCCGTAGCCTTGTAATTTTGAACCCAATCTGGAAGACAAGAGAACTCATGGATGAAGTATTGGGCGGACTTTTTGATGGAATTAACTTGTATTTGCGTTATATGGAGAGGAAAGCCTCGAAAACCTCTCACGGTTAGCCTGACTGCAAGGGGACTCTAACCAGTGGCCCATCCATCATTGGCACTGTTATCGGTGTGAGCCAGGTGGAGCATTCATGTCGACCAACCATCGCTGGGATTCGAACCCGGTTCTCCTCATTGGAAGGCGAACGCTCTATCCCCTGACCCACCACGGCCCGGGAGTGAATATTACCGCAATTCGGAAACTATATCCTAAATTGTTCAGTCAAGAAAGTAATCTATTTTTTACCCCTTTTTGGTAATTAGCATATCTCACCATATCTAAAGAACTTTTTTAATCGAATTTTAAAAGAATGTTTTTTAAAACATTTGTTGCTAAAAAATACTAACATGCAAAAGCAATTATTTCTATTTTTCTATTTAAACATTGTCGAAGCAAGTTTAAATTATAAAGCATGAAAATTTTTACATATTTTCAAACTATCTAATTTCAAATAACAGAATACAAAATTTGAATGAAATTAGTAGATTGCGTCCTTGGAAATAAAAATTTAAAAATAAGACCTCTTTGGAAATTTTATAATCTTATTCTTAAATTAAATCATGAGAATAAATTGGGCATTGTTTCGTTTCGCCACCGGTAAAATGAATAAACTATGTTCTTCTGAAGTAAACAATCCTAATAAGTTATTGGCGAATATACTTTTAAAATAATACGGAAGAGTTTTGTTAGTTAAAGATAAAACGTGATTATTTAGATTTAGGGTAAATATCCTGAATTCAAATCATCACGTTTCAACTTTCCTGCATCATGAACTTTTCCTTGCAACAAAAAACTGAATATTTTCCTTTTGCGAACTTCTGACTGTAGCTTAGACGTTTTGAAATCTGTGAAAAGTTGTGTATTACATAACTGTTTATTAACCGTACGTTATTTATAAGTTCTTTACAAAAAATATTGTTATTTTGCATTGTTATTGAATTAAAATTTAGCACTTTTTGACTCCTTATTTTGTTTTTTATATCGAATTTGATAATTCGGAACAAGTTTAATTTTTTAAAACATTTAAAATAGTTAATATTAGCCGTCCTTGGTGAACATCTTGGTCACCTTTTAAAATTATCTTGTATACCATATAAATTTTAATGGTAAATAAGGCGAAGGACTGGCACAAGTGTTTCAAATATTCTATTTCTTCAATCCTAACACCTTAATCAGTTTTAATCAATATATTAGCAAAATTCTTTCAGTTTCTAACCTTTGCCAGCACGGGAAGTACTTTCATTTCAATTTAACTGTTTTCAAGGTATGCTTATGATATTGTCAAAGTTCGTTATTTATTGAATTTTGGAAAACAATTTAAAATCTGTCCTGTGTGGCGTAACTACCAGAAATATATAAATGAAAAAATATGATTGAGCAAAAATGATCTAAATATATTAACAGCATGCCGGCCTGGTGGCCGAGCGGTTAGCGTGCCTGACTGCGAAGCCATAGGCTGCGGGTTCGAATCCCGCTCTGGGCATGGATGTTTCTCTCTCTCTTTGTGCTGTCCTCTGTTGTGAGTGTGCATGATGTGTGAATGTGGCCCACCCTATAAACGGGTGTGTGACAGTGTGGCGTGGGCAATGTTGCTCGCCTCCGTGACTTTGGTTCACAGGTGCCCACTGGGTAACGCGAAATGAGCAACAATTCTGGCATAGTATAGGCAAAAGATTCAAATTCAGTGCCTGCCATTGGAAAAAAAAATATTAACAGCATGAATCAGCTAGTGGCATTCGTTCATCGAATTCTATTACAGATAAAATTCTGAAAGGGGAGTAATGTGGCGTAGCTACCACGATAAATATTAAATACCAATTCACTATTATAAATCGACTATGTCAACCTTCATCTATCAAACGGTTCCTCAATACAGAATCAAGTTATCAAGTTTTATATACTAGTGAATTGGTATTTAATATTTATAGTTGTAGTTACGCCACATCCTGCAGCCGTTAAGTCCCACAAACTAGCGTAAGTATGAGTTCGTGACATTTTAGCATTGTAGGTCCAACAAGAGTATCAAAATGATTTCCATCTCTGACGTGAGAAAAGATGGAGGAGGACTCATCTCAATGCTCCATTACGTGCTGTACTACTTCCTCGCGCACCTCTCGATCTATAACTTGTGTATTGTATAATAATGCTCTTGCTCGAAAAAGGTAAGCTCCGTCATCAGTAATTGGTATGAACAGTATGAAGCACCATAGCATCGTTAATGTTAAAATTTCTTCAGATATTTTAGAAAGGATTAAAAAATCAAAATAATTATTTCTTAACAAAGTGTTTATTTCTATAAAAATTCAAAATTATTCTAAATAAATATTTAAAACTATAAATAACTAATTAATCAACGCTACTTAAATTATTACTTAAGACAACCTAAGAAAATGAATAATAAGTACAGTGAAACCTCTCCGGAGCGACCACTCTCTGTTCCACGATAAAATGGCCGTTAATGGAGGTTGGTCGCTTTTAGGGGTTACCTTGAAGTGTTGTTTTATCACTTTAATACAAGATAGACTTATTCAGAAGGTTAGCAAATATTTATTCACCATAGCTGTTCTAATTTTCCATCCAGACTGTTGCCATCCAACATACAAGAAATGATTATAATTCATCTTGCTTAATCGATTCATTATCGATTAAGAATAATACTACAACCTCCATTGACTTCAAAATGTTATCGAAAGTACTTGATTTTTCGCAAACGATTTCAATTTCTGTAAGTGTCGGTTTCTTGATCCGAAATGCCATTTTGTGTTGACGTCATGAAAACCAGATAGATGAATAAAATTTAATAATCTCAATGCAAATGATCCCAACTGTTATAATTATGTATAAAAATAAATTTGCCAATTATAAATGATGGAACTATTTGCATTTAATTTTATATCACTAAAATTAGTTAGCTTTAAAAAATGGGAAGAGGTATGCTTGTCTAAGAAACTTAATATTTTCTAAAATAGCTTTTTTTTTTTCCAATTTAACTCTAAAAATAAATCATCGATAGCATCGTCTTTAGTGCGCTCTGACTGCAGCATGAGGTTGTAGATCTCTTTCAGAAATCGTCAAAAAGATTTCGCTAAACAAGAGCTTCTCACAAATATTTTAAATACGTTTCAATCTAGGTTGAGTATTGAGAATAGTTAAGTGCGGCGAGCTCTCTGCTTATCGCTTATAGATTTTTTGTTTTAATATTCCTTTGTGTTTCCTTATTTGACATATTCCATATTTAGTGCTGAGGTGTGCCAATCTCTGGGAGAGGTTTTAATAGCCCTGGGTTTCGATGCTCTCTCCTAAAGTTTTTCTTCAACACCAAGTCTATGAGAAAAATTCCGTATCTCCCAAAAGTGATCGTAAATAGGGAAGGTCGCTACAGGTCTTTCCTGAAGGTTTCGCTTTAACATTTTCTATAGATAAATAAATCCGTGAGTTTATGGTGCCACATAAGAGAGATATGTATATGAATTATTTTAAATTTTGTAGTTAAAACCTCAACTTGAAATACACTGCTCAAAAAAATTAAAGGACATTGAGGTTGTGGGTTGATCTTGTAACTTGGAGAATTGTTTGAATGATTGATACATTATCGATAGACATGGTAGACTATATGAGATTTCACAGGGAAAAAAATGCATTATTGAGCATTTTGAAAAAAAGGAAAAAATGAATTTAAAAAAGGTGTTTCCTTAAAAGAAAATCGCTTTTAGTTGGGGGTATGGTTACCCCGGACGGCCAGCAACGTTGAACACCTTTGAGCCGTAAAGTCCATAAGGTTATTTATGAAGAGATGGGGTATTATGCCCCACTCCTCAAGAAGTACTCTTTCCAGTTCTTGGAGAGTTTGTTTAGGTGGTAGGCGTCTAGAAATTCGTCTGTCTAGAATGTTCCAAACATGATCGAATGGGTTAATGTCCGGAGAACATGCTGACCAATCTATTCCTATGATTCCTTCCTTCAAAAGGAAATCATTCACCGAGTTAGCACAATATGGCCTGCTTTTGTCGTTCATTAGCATGAAGTTATCTCCGTTTGCTGCAGCGTAAGGGACTGCAATAGGTCTCAAGAACCCATCCCTATACCGGTAACCTATTTCGAATGATACGGAGATCGGTGCCAACATCAATGGAGATGCTAGCATAGACCTTCACTCCCCCACCGCCAAATGTTACACTTTCGTGCACGAACTCAGGATTGTTTCTAGTGCCACGTTCCCTCCAGATTAAAATACGCCAGAAAAACGGGACCCGTAAGAGAAAAAAATATTGCGCCAGTCATTTCTCCTCCAGTTCACATACTCTGTAGCTTACTCCCTGCAGGCATGACAGCGCATTGCTGTTAGCGTTACACACACCATTGGTCTGCTGCATGTCTGTATGATAACAGACCTACAGCGTGAAGGCGGTTTCAGACAGTTTGTGTCGAAACTGTGGTGCCAATAGCCGAGCGAAAGCGTTGTTGAAGAAGAGTGGCGCATTCGTATTTCGGTATCCCCGAGCTGTTAGTGTTAAATGGCTGTCTTCATTGCGCGTTGGTGCACGACCACGCTCTTTGCTCTAATCTTCGCTCTGCATTTCCAGTCTCCAAAAAAACGGTTCTAGATCCTGGAAATCACACTTTGTGAAACTCCAATGGCTCCCCTCTAACCGGCAGACAACTCCTCAAGCTGTCTGTCGGTCTCAACGAAGTCATTCAGTTAAGACATCGCACTCATCGAAACATAGCGCTTACTGAATGTCGATCATTCTTTTTCCGTCCTGTCCTACATTAAGTTGAAAGGCAAATCAAATTCGATGATACTAAAGCGTGGTCCTCGACATCAAACTAAGAAAAGTAAGAAATATTTGAATTGGTGACTCTCTTCTTAAATTTTATGCTACAAAAAACTGCTTTTACAGTTATTTTACACAAAATTTATAATATATCATTTAATTGTTTTGAAATTGTATATTAATAAAACAATAAATAACAAGATGTAATATCTTTCAAAGAGCTAAAAAAATTGCGGTCTATAATTTTTTTAACAAAAGTTCTTCAATAAAAATGAAACTAAAAAACATAACCAATTAACCGTTGCCTGTCGCATTTGACGAATTGCTGAAACTTGAAGCATCCCAGCAAAACCTTTGAAGCATTTTTAATTTTTTGACAAGGGCATTTATGAATTCGAAATTCAATAAAAGTTCGTGAAAACGCGGAACGAAATTACTTTCTCCGGTTTATAAATCTCAACCTAATTACAACCTAAGAATCTGCAACATCATTCTAAATCACACGGTTATCATACCAAGAAAGCCGACCAAAAGATAGAACCGCAACTCTTATTATTCACGCAAATATTCTTCGCATTCTTTTTTTATTTCTGAAACACTAGTTTTGAAATATGTGTCATTATGATTTTAAAAACATGTTACTTCTTGCAGACATTTTTTTCCACTCATCAAATTTCTGAAGGCGGCAATAAGCTGTTCAGAAAATGGTTACTTCTTTTCAATATGAAAAAGTGTCATTATGATATTTGAACTTTTGATGGGTAATTAAAAAGTTTTATTGGGGTTCTGCAAAAGGATAAAGAATTCGGTTATAATTTGAATAAATGATTTAAAACTTATTAAAGATGTCGTGAATTGTTCGCTATTTACTTGAACATAACTGTTTCTTTAAGAAATTTTTGTTTTCAATGAAATTTTTGGGCTATTTTTATAAAATGTTTTCTTCCAACTCGGATAAAATTGATTAAATAAAAAAAAATATGTGAGGACACAGAATGACTTGGGCTTTGTTTCTAGAATTTTTAAGTTTACTTAAAAACTTAAACTTCAGTTCTACTATTAAAATTACTGCTCCTTTGTTAAACTATAAATTCTCTAGCTGAAATAGTTTTTTTCTGCTTAAATTTATTTATTTTTATAAGAAATTGTAAGAAATAATTCACGCGTGAGGGCTTTTGTGAGTTAAGAAAAAAATTCGAAAAGCGGAAATATTTTTTCACAGTTTAGTAAAGAACAAGCACAGTTAAGTAAGTTATAGGCGACTAGTAATTGAGCCAATCCTTTCGAAATATTATATTAAACTATCGAAATAAAATATTCAATTTCTTCTTTTAGAAAAATTTATCTTTCAGAAAAATATTATGGTTTTTCACTTATTAAAAACTCCTTAAATTCAATTCAAATTAATAATTTGTGAGTTAATTAATTATGAACAAAACTCTTTTGGTACTTTTTATTTACGTTACACTAGAGCTGCACAATGGGCTATTGGCGACGGTCTGGGAAACATACTAGGGCTGATCCGGAGACAGCATACATACGTCACATCCCATTTCAAGACACATTCACACACCATCCATCCATCCGCAGATCGTAATCTTGTCCTGAACCATTTACCACTTGGACGAACTCTTCGAGATATCAATTGACCATTTGTGGAATGTGTGTCCAGGCTACGAACCTCACTTTAAAATAGTAGGAGACTGAGTTTGCGTGTATCTAGATGTGAGAATATCTTTCTTTCCAAGTGAAAAATAAAAATTGAGATCTGGTGATTAAATAAACGCCACTCAGGAAAATCTCCATCAGGCTCCTCGATCGACTTTTTTCAAGCCCCTTTACACAATGGCAAAACATGTTGAAAGAATGTATCTTCAAGTCATTACAGGATAAATCAACAACATTGCAGGATGTACTTGGTCGGCAACGTCAACGTATCATGTCACGTTTAGACTACCAAATACAATACACGAAACGTAGATCCTAAAGCATGCTAACAGTGAACTAGCTCTCGAACTGGTACAACACTGTGGCATAATGCATTATTTGCATAAAACTGTCAGGTGGTTCAATACAGCAAGCTCCTAGTTTGGTTGGGTTTCTCATTAACTAATACAATTCACTGAAGATTTTAAAAAATTACTCACTTCTACATCTATTTTCGTTTGTGTGTTTTTGCTTTACGCAGTTCAGTTGATTATGTCTCACTTACAATTCCCGATCGTAACGAACTATAGGGGGGGGGGGTTGTTGTTGTTTGAGACTCACACTACACTTCTCAGTGTGACTCTGAGACTCACTTCTATTCGAACAGTCATTCAATTGCTCTGGAAATGTCTTCAGTGAAGCATTGTAACGTTCCTTCTTTATTGTGGCTAATTAAATTTAAAAAAAGAAAAATGTTTTATATTCTTGTTTATGCAAGAGAAAACAAAATATTTTTAGAGAAGAAACATCCAAAACACATTGGAAAAATATTTGTAAATAAACAGGAAAAAAAAATATGTATCTTCCTATTAGAGTTAAAACCTAATGCCTGCAAAATCGTTTTACAAAATTCAATGATATAACATGAAAGGCCTATTTAAACTTTGCATTCCATAGTTTTAAGAATCTATGCACTTCAAACATTAAAATATGCAAAAAGTATACATAAGTTCATAATTTTATATCATTTAATTTTGCCAAAAAAGTTTTTTGACAACATTTTTTATCAAAAAATTTTAAGTTTCAATAAAAATCATTATTTATAAACTAAAAAACGTAAAATAAAGAGTGCTCACGAAACAAAACAAAAAGTTCTCAAAAGTTTTTCAAGTTCTTCTGCCTTTTCTTCAGGGAAATTTTGCTTCTTATTTGCTGCTAAAAAAATGACGTCCTACTCAGCAAATGATTATGATAGAACTAAATGAGAACTTAATATGTAAAAGTCTGAAAATGTGCTCTCCGCAAGAGGGCGTACTCAAGAGTTGTGATCGCGAATTGAAAAACTAAATTTGGTTGGATATTTAAAAAATCGTTTTCCTTTACGTAAGTGAATCAGTTTCGTTCATTACTTTTTATCCATAGTTTTGCGCTTGTAATCGTAATCAATTATAGAACTGTTTTATTTTTCATCGTCGTATTTGTTCAAGTTCTGTGAAGTTTGATGTTACCTTTTGTTTTCAATTTCTACTCATACTGTAGAAGTTTATGATAAATTTTTCCTTCTCAACTTCATGTAAATAAATTGTTATTAGCTCAATGCAGAGTTTAAAAATTTATCATGTTATTTTATTAATATTTTATTTCTGAACTTTTCAAATTTTAAGCTCCTCACAATAAACAAACAATCCCGATTTCTTACCGATTATAACACTAATATAAATTAAAAATTGTTCTGAAATAGTTTTTAGTCTCGAATTCTCCATTAAAATAATTGCAAATGAACTGTAATCTCTCAAAACCATGTGCACTTTCACCTGGAACACTTTACCGTTATTCGGCATCTGCTTATGTAGAAAAGAAAAAGTAAAATTAACTGGCATTGGAAAGTCTTTAAAGAACCTTCGGGCAAACCAGGTGAAAAATATCGTATATAAGGTTATCCATTTCATACGACCTTTACCGCTTTCTAGCTGTCACGTCTTTTATTAATCCATCTTAGCTTATATCTTTTTGTAACTTTGCGCCAAAAGTGTTACAAGTTCCCCCACTGCGTAAGCTGCCAGCTAGGAAAGTTAAGAATTTTAGAAATACGGGTATTATATGAATTTTAAAATGCGATTATTCATGCACTAATGTATCTAGAATTTAAAGCCAGGGGCAGTAAAATTTCCCATGCTAAGACTTTAAAAAAACTAAAATGGCTTTTGCAATCCGACTACGGTATGAGGAAGACGATGAATATAAAGAGTAACAATTCACCTTAAAATTTCACCTTTGTACACATTAGCTTTAATAAATGTTTTTAGGTTTTATTTCGACTAATATATTTTGAAACAAATACAAAAGTGATAGTATTTCTGTAACACATACACAAAACGCATATTTTGCTTATTTATTCAGTCTTGTCTTATTTATTGCTCATAGTAGGAAAAAATAACAAACTAATTTTATTTGAATTTCGTAATTCTCTACAAAAAAAAATTGCCACTATGAGGTTACAAATAACTACGCATCTTGCTCAAAATATTCATGTTTAGTTCCATATTGCCAAGCAGTTAAAATCTCAATAATTTAAATCGCTCTGTAAGTTTATATTCGAACAAATGCAAAATCCATGACCATTAGGTGATTTAGAAGCCTTCATATAAAAATTTCACCTTTATGAACATTATCTTTATCAAATGTTTTTTACTTATTTTTTTGGGATTTATTTCAACTAATATATTTTGAAATAAATACAAAAATGATCATATTTCTGTAACACTTATACACAATACATATTTTGCACACTTATCCAGTCATATCAAATGTCTATAGCTCATAATCAGAGAAAATAACAAACAAATTTTATTTAAATTTCGCAATTTTCTACATTTTTCTTGGCCACTAGAAGACAACAAATAAGTACGAAAAATATTAATGTATATTTCTATATTGCCAAGCAATTTAAATCTCTATGATTTAAATTTATCAGTGAGTTAATCCTCATCGAGTAAATGCAAAAACCATGACCACTAGATAGTTTAGAGACCCTCTCATACTTAGGTTGTTTCCTTGTTCATCTCGCTTTTATTTTTCAAACCAGATATATAGTTCATAGTATAATTTAACTTTGCTATTTTTAGTTAGTTGCTAAGTTTTTACTTAGAATTTACAACTAGGTTTTGTTTTATTAACATCAAAACAACCAATCAAATCAATAGTAGCTCATTTGTCACATGATATACATCTTACTTTTTTAGAAAAATACGAGGAGTGGCAAGTGCATTTTCTTCATTTCAATTTGTTTACTTTTTTGTTCTTCCACTTTCTGTTTTGGTGCCAGACATAGTTTACAGCCCTTAATAATTTGCATCATTAAGTATGCTTTTGTTTTTGTCTCGAGCTTTTGTGCCATCTGGGTCGAATTTTGCATTGCTTGATACCAAAATTTCTTTGCTTCTCAAAAATTTGATTTTCTTCCCCAATTACTAATGAACTGACAAATTCTACTATTTTAATAACCATTTACGGTTCAGCGGCATTTAATTAGACTATTTTTTTTAAAGATGAATAATGGTAGTTTTAATCGTTTCATTATTAACGCTGAAGTCTGGGAAACAAAGCATCCACTAGCAAATACTCTAATAGATCTATGATATAAATATCTATGGCATATCGGAAACAAAATGGAACTGTA
Organism: Parasteatoda tepidariorum; assembly: GCF_043381705.1. Lineage (NCBI taxonomy): Eukaryota > Metazoa > Arthropoda > Arachnida > Araneae > Theridiidae > Parasteatoda > Parasteatoda tepidariorum. The sequence goes on along the minus strand of NC_092211.1, from coordinate 74,921,113 downwards.
CTTTTTTTAAAAAATTAAAGGAGTTAGCAATTTAAGAAAATGTTCACTTAATTTAAACATTTAAAAATACCACTTTTTCACAAATGCAATTTTGTTTCTTGACGTTTAACAGATATTTATATCAAAATTAAAAATTATTCATTTAAAAGATCCCAAATAAAAGATCCCATAATTTTAAATCATCATCGTCGAGATTTTTTTTACGCCGATCTGGTGCATAAGGCTTTAAGTCTTGCCCTCCATCGCTTGCAGTCCAAAGCAGCCTCCCTAGCTAAATCATCCAAACGCATCTCTTTCCCCTACTTGGTCATGTTAGTTTCGGTCTTCCTCTCTTCCTTCGTCCCTTCGGTGCCTAGATCCAGTGTCCATCTTAGATTGTTGATTTCCTCAATAATGAATCTCGTTAAGGTCCCTCTGTATAGTTGCTCATTTGAAATAGCATAAGGCCAAAAGATTTTGAAAATTCTGCTTAGAGCTTTAGTTTGAAAGGGATTTTCTTGAGATTTACTAAGTTTCCAAGTTTTGCACCCATAAAGTAGAACGGCTTTAACTGTTGAATTGAAGATGAGTAGTTTCAACTTGATTGTTAACGCTGAAGAGCTCCAGATTTTACTTAATGTTCTAAAAACACTACGTGCTTTGATCAATCTGGATGTAACATCTTCGACAGTTCTACCAGTGGTAGACACTATAGAATCAAGATAGCTAAAATTATCAGTATCTTTGATATCAATGTTTTGCTCATTGAATTTAGTTACTAAGTTACAGTTTAATTTCATTGATTTAGTTCTTTCAATTTTTATCTTTAGGCCAACAATTTCTGCAGTTTCTGTCATAAGTTGTGTTTTTAGTTCCATATCTTCGAATCTGGATGACAACAGAACAATATAGTCTGCATAATCGAGGTCCTCTAAAAGGAATGTAAATTTTTACCGAATTCCTGCTCTTTTATTCTTGGTAGTTTTCTTCATAATCCAGTCCTATAACAATAATAAACAACAGACCGGACAGAACGCAGTCATAATATTAAATTATAATTTTTTATTCATCATTTTAATTTCAGACGTTGACTGAAAACAGTTTTGCATAAGGGAATTTCGCTTTGTGCTTGTGAAACGGAAACTAAACGTTTAATGTTACATAAAAGTTACAACTATTTTATAATGCTACAAAAAAAAACACTTTTAATTTAGAACCTTCAAATTCTTAGAATAATCGAGATTTGAAAACGCAATAACAGAAAAATACTTAAGAAGAATCAATAAATATTACTGTTAAATACCGTTAAATAAGGGATAAATAAATAATTTATAGATAACATTATTTTTTTTATCAATTTTCAACTTTTATCAATTTTATACTTTTTTACATCAAAAGATTTTAGGATTTTTCTGAGCCATAAAACGTTTCTTCTGAAATATAGAGTCCTTTTAAGGGTTGGGTAATTATGCATCATAATTAAATAACATTTTAAGTTTGATATCCATAAATTCAAATCCTAATGGTAAAAAAAGTAAGTTTATTAAGAGAAAGTAGGTTTTTGTGTTTCATTTCGTAACTTAAGTAATTGTATGCACTAATTAATTAGCATATTAAGGGAGTAGTCATTGAACCATTAAGAATGGTTATTAGTACGTGAAAATTTGCTCATAAAACTGCAAGTTATTCTGGATTATATTTTCCTTTTTCTCTTCTTGGCTCACTATACCTTTAAAGTTTGTTGAACAAAGACTTAAAAGATGTACAAAATAATTTATGCATAATGAATTTATTTGGATTAAGTAACTATTTTAAAGTTGCCATAACAGTAGTTTATAAAACGGAATCTAGGCCAGTAAACACGTATGAGCTTGCATTTTGAGCCATATCAAAGTTTTTCAAATGCACATTTTGAGCAATATTAAAGTTTCTCAAAAGCGCATTTTGAGCAATATCAAAGTTTCTCAAACGCACATTTTGAGCTAGTTCAAAGTTTCTCAAAAGCGCATTTTGAGCAATATCAAAGTTATCAATATTACTTAACATGGAGCACCTGGTTTTACTTTATTTTTAGCCATATATATTATAGACAAGTATTGAAACGCATATTTTGAACTAGTTCAAAGTTTCTCAAAAGCGCATTTTGAGCAATATCAAAGTTTTTCAAAAGCGCATTTTGATCTAGATCAAAGCTTCTCAAACGCACATTTTGAGCTAAATAAATGTTTCTCATAGGCGCGTTTTGAGTTATTTGAATGTTTTTCGAATTAGCATTTTCCATTTCTTCTTAACTCACATTTTTAAGTAGATTTAAAATAAAAATGTCACCGAAGAGCTCAAAGGCTAACTATCTAATTTGTGATAATTGATTTATCATCAATTAAAATACAATAATTAATAAACATTTTTTCAAATGCATTGATTTTTCTTGAAAAATACACAAAAGGACAAATCGCCTCACATGACTCTTTTCGCCTAAATTCAGGAGCTTTGTCATAGATCAAGGTAAACGCTAAAACCACAAAGTTTTCTTATTCCCAACACGTCTGCTGAAGCCATAAAATATAGACCGTATCCGATGTTAAATCAAGTTAATATTGTTGAATAAATCGCACTACTTTAACCTTTTTATGTAGTAGGCGTAACAGCCATTTAGGGTCGAAAAAACCTGGGGCAGAAAATGTTTTTATAGCGAAAACGGGTTCCATGCTATGCAAATGCATGATAGATTTAGAATAGAGAAGACGAATTTCATGAAAGTTTCCTTATAAGTATTGAAATATATATTTGAGAAACAATTAGTTTACATAAACATAAAAGAGGGTACCGCAGAAATTATTTATAACTTTTGAAACGTATTGCACGCTTAAAATCTATAAATTGCTCAAGGAAAAATAGAATTTTAATATAATAGATAAGTAGTTCGTCAAGTCAGTTTCGCGAAGAAGAAAAAAAAATATTGATTTTATTTTAATATTTTATTTTAAGATCACGATAGCAGGCTGTTTATTTACAAGTATACGTACCTTAAATTAATGGTAAGAACAGTTTGCTGTTGAAAACTGCAGTTAAATCCATCCTCTGTTAACTTCGTTTTCTTACTCTTAATTTTACGAAAATGATTGAACTTATCGAAGAAGAGAAAAATCTTACACCTTATAATTCTTGCTTTAAATACTGGTTACGAGTAAAATAAGAACGAGTTCTTGAGTAATTTTGTGAAAATTGCTTTTGGTTCTTCAAAATATTTAAGAGATACGGTGAAATATACAAAAAAAATAAGATTAAAATAAAGGGGATAAAACATCCTGACCAAACTATTTGGACCATTTTTCAGATTGCTGCTTTGTCCTTCGATATTAAAGGCTAAAACTAAAAATGAATCAAGAAAACTATTAATTTATTATATTTTTGTGTATGATTTTGTAACTAATCTCATACTGGATTTCGATTATCTTAAAATTTTTGGACTAATAGTTAGTTAAATTTAAAAAAAATGGTAAATAAGAATGAAAAAAATTATTAATTTTTGCATACATTTTATTTAAGCAAAGTTTGCAATTAAATATAAAAATATTTTGATTCGCTTCTTTTGTTCCGGAGACTGGACAAAATAGGAAAGGAGTGAAATTGACATTAAAAGATCCGAAATTCAAACCACTCACCTGCCTAAACTATTTGAATAATATTTCTCAACCCCCTCTGTTTGAGGGGTCAAAGAAAAATATTTAAGAGAAAAACGTAGTTTGCGTCTGATATCGCATCTTAAAATACCGTCAGCACAATTTAAATAACATACATGAGACTAGCTCCTTGAAACATTAAGATCTCAGAATTTAAACTTCAATTATTAAATCAATAATTACTCTAAGCATTCCGTTATTTTATATTGCGCAGAGCACTATAAAATAACATAAACATTTTTTTTTTTTTACTCTGTCAACACTAAATTTCTTGAATCTTAGACATACAGGTATAGTGTCCCAATTGGATAAATAATTAAACAAAGGTGGGCAATTAACTTATTGACTGTTCCTAATACTTTAGTATAGCCAAACAGCAGTGAATACAAGATGAAGATTCCGGAGTTATAAGACGCACATTATTATAGATAAAAGAATAAAACGCTTCACTAGCAAACAGCTTGATGTTTTTTAAACGATAATTAATGAACAATGAGAATATTATGCATAAAATATTCTTTATAAACCGTTGAAGCCCCGTTTCATGAATTTTAACATATTGGAATCCTTTTTCTTTTTTTTTTTACATGTTTATCGGCATAATTTGGCATACATACCCAAATCAAAAACGGCATAAACAAATAAAAGAACTCAAAAGAAATTTTTGCTTAAAACTGGAAATTAAAACGATTAGATTTATCAATCAACTTTATATTTTTAAAAACGATAAATAAAGAACAATGGGAATAATAGAAAATTATGTATAAAAAATTCTTTATAACCTTCTTACGCCATGTGTTCAGTATCATGAATTTGATCTTAACCAACCATATTACCATATTACTATATAACACTCTCACACACATTTAAATCGAATTATATTTATTTTTATATCAAGCATCATCTTCCATGAACGAGATTTTCAAGTTACAGCTTCGGAAAGAATAAGACAAACAGCTGAAACGATTTAGAATTCTGTAACTTATTTGACCCCCAACAATCCTCACGTTTTTATTAACCAAAATGTGTCTTCTTTACCTAAGGAATTGACATTTTTGGTTATGTCTTAGCATCCATTTCCCTCCAGCAAGTATTTATTTCTTGTTGCCATTCCGTTTCTTAAAAAACGAAGTTCAAAGATCAAATCAACAGCAATAATAATAAATATGGATTTGGGCATGAATGCCAAAACATGCAACTAGACTCATGAAAAAAATCCCAATATGTTGGTCAAGGATTTTTTTTATTGGTATTGAGTTTATCCACTAACAAATTAAATATTCTTTTAATAATCATATTGTCGGTTCAAGCTGCGGGAAATTTTAGCGCCATTTTTTTCGAATATGAGAAATAAATTGCCTGTCATTATCGTTTGAAACATCTCAATGGAATCGTTTGCATTAATGCGGTTTTAAAGAAAAGATTTTAATTCGTGAGATCAAGCTTAACTTACTACGAAATGAGATTATGAATTTAAAAAATTAGCCTATTATTTTCTAAATTATTTGCAAGTCGTTGAAAATCTATTATTTATTTACTATCTTCAAAATAAAGAAGGGAAACAATTTATATTGATTCTAAAAGTAATTTTATGTAAATGAAAGATACATTAACTCTAATAAAGAAGGTAATGATGAATCAAAATGATGTAAAAAGCACGAAAATAAATAAAGGCTAACACCTTGATAACTTTTGAACCAATTATCGGATTTTCACTTACTATAACTCAATCTTAATGGTGTGAGAACCTTAACCTTACCTTGAATATGTGAAATTAATATTGGACTTGATATTTTAAATTAAGAAATCAGACACGAAAACGTACTTTCTCTGAATTAAAATACATTTTTTCCAAGATCGATTTAGGTTTTTCACCCTTAAAATATTAGAGGTTATCAGAAGTGCAAAATACGGTCCCAATAATGTAGGCGAAAGAGCGGTCGAAAGTTTAGATCTCTTATTGTTAATTTTACGTTTTGCATATTTTACCATATCTTGCGAAATCATTGACTTACTGTCAATGGAAAAATATTAGTTTTAAAGTGTTTAGCACCTGTTATATTAGTTTAAAAGTGTTTGGTAGTGCTTTCTTAGGGATAAAAAAAAATGAAACAAAATTTTAATGAGAAATAACAGTGAGTCTATGGAAGCTCATGGTACTTCATGCATTGTTCGCTATTATGAAAGAGTTGCAAGAATGAGAGGTCATACTAAAAACGTAGACTGAAAATAGAAATTGAAAAATTATACTGTGTCACTCTACAAATTTCTCTATATATTGTGCTTATTTGCTATTAGTCACCATCTAACACATCTTCTATTTTAATATTGCAGATTTTGAAAATTATGTATGAAATGCGTGTTCGAAATCCAACCCAAAATTCAGTGGGTTCAAAGGTCATCAAAAGGAGGTAAACACAGACGTGCCAATTTACCAAACTAACAATCATCAGTAGTAAGAAATACAACACAGACATATACAGTTGGCGTTTGCGAAATTCAAATTAGCTCAAATTTAAGATGTAAGTACAGCGAGCAAAAAATAAATGACCACCCGGAATAACTTTTTATCTAATGATCGGATCATCACATTCTATGACTCAATCGTAATGGTTCGCGGGGGTGACCTCAAATATTTTAATTAATTTGTCTAGAAGAAATTTTATGTTACGAAACCAAACACAAAAAAGTACATTCTCTAAATAAATATATCTTTTTTTTTCTGGATAAGCCGCAATCTGGGAAATATGGTCCTAATAGTTTGGCCAGGAAAGCGGTTCAAACCGGTTTTGGACCCTTTAATAGTAATTTTACTTTTTGCGTATTTCGCTATACCTCGAGAGCTTTTTAAGCGATTTGAAAAAGTTTTTTATGTACAATTATAAAATTCGTTTATCCAAAAATGATTCCATGCAAGAAATAACTTTTAGTAAATATTTATCATGTTTTTATTATTATTTTATTTAATAATAGTCGAGAAAATTTTGAATTGCAAGGTATTCAGTTTTTACCATCATTTTAAACATTGTAATTTTAAATGGAAAAAATACAAAATTTGAGCGAAATTGATTGAATAGTTCCAGAGAAATGAAATTTTAAAAATATGATTCTTTTGAAATTCAAGTCATAGAACGTGAAAATCAGATCATGATCAAAAGTTATTCAGGCTGGTCTGTTTGTTTTTGAGCACTATCCATCTCTATGACTATTTAAGTCAGGCTTACGAAATTTTGTGCAGTTACTTGATATGATAATCAACGTAATTGACATCAAGTTACAAGCTTATCACTGTATTTTTTGACATAGAGTGTTCCAAAACATATATACAGGTACATATGTATACATATATGTGTAAGTGTGTGTATTAATTAAACTTCCCAATATTATTGTTTTATTGCAATACTTTTTTCTTAACTTAGTATATAATTACTTAAGACGACGCTATTCTCTGCCACCTTGAGAAGTTTCTCTCGTTAGTCACTTTACATTTAAAGTGTAGAAAATGTGATTCAAATAAATCTTGAGGAAACCACAAGTTTCAAATGCTGAAAAAAAATTTCTAAAAAAATTATAGCGTAATTACGCAGTGGGTAAGTTATCCTGCAATATTTTGTTTGCATTTTAATATTTTTTCAGCAATTTGACCTTTATAATTTACTTGATCTTCCATTTCTCCCAACTTTAAAATGCTATAATCTTTGTATACAAAATAGGCATCTCAATGTTACGCGATCTCTCCACTCTCCACACGTTTACCTTGTCCGTTACCATACTTTCGACAAATTTTAAATTTTCATCAAGTCAGTAAAAAGTTTTAATAAGTTTGCGTATGGAAAATTATTGCAACGAAGGGTTAAATGTCAAAATGGAAGAAATCGCGTGATTTCGTGAAGTCTTTTCTATTTAATAAAAGTATAATAGAGGTAAAAAAGAATTTGTAATAAAAAATTTCTCCCGCGGTATAGCGTTCTCTTAAGGAATGACAAAAAAAAAATAATAATAACATTTTGAAAAAAGTTTTTTTTTCCCTTATAAAAAGTAATATTATTTGCGAACATTCTAATGACCTTAAACATTTTTACCAAATCAAAAACTTAGTACAGTTCATATTATTTTTTTTTCAGAATCGTTAAATGGTGGTTCGATATCTTCCTTGGATAAATTTGAGCCCAAACCAAGCAGATACGAATTTAATTATGCTAGTGCCAGATTTAGCTATTAAGCGTCAAATCAAAGGTAAAAATTTACGTACATTTTTTATACTACCAAACAATACTACAAGGAAAAAAAAATTCTAGCACAATCTAAGATCCCTCATTTACATTTTTTCATTCGAGAATATTAAAGCTTAGCGATATTAGAATTCTATTATCGTGAAATATCTACAAAAAATATCGTTTTTTCACAATATAGTTCAGCTAACGTTTCTAAATCATTTTTACTTACGTCAATATTTCCGTTCGCCAAATGAAATTTATCTACTCACAGAATAATGCATTTTATAAAGATCATGATTGATAATACTCCTGTATTATCGTAATCAACATTTATTGCTGTTTATTATCATCATAATATCGTATTCGATCAAACTCGCAACATTGTCATTCTTGATTTAAAAAAATTTAATAATCGTTATCGTTAAAGAACTATATTGCATATTCGATATTTATTGTAAAACATGGTATTAACAATATGTAGTGAGAATAATTTTTAAAATGTCGTTATCGAAAAAAAAATCAATTTTTGTAGAATAAAGTGCCGATCTCTACTAAACACCTTACTCGAATTACACTAAACTAGATATGCAAAACATGTAGAGTGTAATTTTTCCATTTAGTTTTAAGTTCATTTCTTTTTCCAAAATTCAATCATTAGAACCTATGAATTATTAATATTTTAAATTGAGAAAACAAAAGTAAAATCTGATGGATTCTATTAGAGAGTGATATTTTAAATTAGTTTCTTTGATGGATGAAGCTAAAATGTGGTTATTAACAGAAAGCATATGTCTTTTAGTTCCATCTAACAAATAAACTGGTTTCATAGTGTTTTAATCCCACATTTACTTTAATTGACAAATTCAATTCTTTTCAATTCAATTCAATTCTTTTATAATAATTGGATAACCTTTTTTTTTCTCCCAATTGTTTATTTGCAAACCCTAAATGCGTCCTATTTGACAAAGATTCTAAACATACATAAAGAGTAGTGATTTTGAAACATTGGGTAACGAAAAACGAAAACTTCCATTTTTTTTTTCTTAACTGCTTTTCTTATAATAAACTTAATTTAAAAACTGCATGATTTCGATTTAGACGTTTTACTAATGCTAAATGATTAATCAGAACTAAAAACAGAAGATTATCATTAATTAGAAAATTTTAAGAAAGAATTTTGTTTTTTTAGGTTAATAACTAACCAAAACTCTAACTATTATAAATAATATTTAAAAAAATTTAACAATATTAAAACTCTTTATTCAAAAATAATCCAATATAAAAAAAAAATTGTTTAAAAATAACTAGAAAATTTTTGAATTGTAATATACCCTTACTTAAACTGTGCATGGAATAAGCATTTTATGAGGTATTACAATTTTTACAGCATGTTATATATACCTAACAGGAATTTTTAACCTTTTTTTTTCTACTTTTTTACAAAATAATTTATAAAAAATATTCTAATTGATATATTAACTAATGAATGCACAAAATTGTTAAAATAAAAAAGACTAAAAGATTTAAAAATTTTGAATTTTTCTTTAAATTTTAAAAAAAATAAACAGTTTAATTATTTTTTGAAGATAAATTATTGATTATAAGTTAAATGATCAGGTAAAGCATCCACAAAATGAATAATTATACATCTATTTAAAAAAATTGTTGCAAAGGTACTGTGACCCCTTAAAATTAAACAAAAATTTGTATACATCACAATTGAAGCATTTTTTTTACCGTTATTAAGGTTTCAACAAAATAATAAAATAATTTTTCAAAATTAAACCTCTCGGATAATTATTTTTAGATGAATGAGTTTTACCCTTATGAGCAGAAATATTTTGTTTTTCTTGAATACAAGCTGAACAGACACGGTGAGAAACATAAAAAGTGAAATTAATTTGAGCCCAAGCTTTTGACCTATTTACAATCTAAACTTTTAAGACCAGATTGCGGCCACCTCTCAAAAAATTCAGTAAAAAAAAAATAATAAAAAGGTATGCTCTTGTGCTTCATCAGCACAAATTAGTTACCATATTTTAAGATTAACCTTTAAAACCATTAATATTGCACCTCAATAAGTGAAAATCCGCTTTTAAGATCAAAAGTTATTGATGTGTTCCATTTTTATTCTGATCACTACAATTTTTTTACCACAAAAATGCAATGAATTAAATTTCAACAACAAGACAAATATTTTATTTATTTTTTTCACAAACATATCACTTTTAAATTTACAAGACATGATTCACAGTCAATACCTCACAATGATCACAAATAACGAAATAAATATGATATGCACATATATACAATAAACTTAAAAATATCCACTGTATAACAGCAAAAAGGTTTTTGAAAAAATAATGCATTTCACAACACAGCATTATGGCAATGGTTTAACAGCAACAATGAAGCATCTAGAAAAAAAATCAAAGTATTATTACTTAAGAAAATAAGTCTTTTGAGGCATATATCATATGTTTTGTATTCATAATTAATAAAAAAAAATGGGTCTGTTCAACTTGTCCCCTTAAATTTCAAAAAAAATTTTGTCAGAGATAGTGCATAGTAACATCAGATAAAAAATGTAATAGGTATACACATATTTTTTAAAAAATAATTTTTGTGAACTTACAAAGTACTTGTAGATTAGTGATTTTTATTGCTTGATGGTTGCTTTTTCTTAAGTAATAAGAAATAGCAAAATAAAGAAACAAGAAATTAGCAAAATAAAGCAATAAATAATAATAATTATAAAATAAAATCCTTTTTTTTTCTTTTCTTTTATAAAGGGTGGGAGAAGAGTAAAAAAAAGAAAGAAAAAATTGAGTTTAATTCATCATTCTTGTTAGATTGATATAGAAAAATTTGATCAATGAGAGATAAACCACCTCCTTTCTAAAACAAAAATGTCAATGACAATAGCTAAAAAATCCAATTTTCATTCTGATCTTCAAAAATTAAAAAGGTGTGAAAGTCAGAATTTAACACGTTGAAAAATATCACAAAGAGTCACTGCATCTTTTGATTTAATTTCAAACATTTTGCTTGATACCAAAATGTAATTGAAGACAGAATTATGAATATTTAACCCTTTTATTTCTCTCAAAAATTATTTGGTAATGAGTTTCTTGCAAAAAAACTAACCTAAAACACTGATAATTAGATTTTCATAATGCTTTACCAAGGTGCGCAGCCAATCTTTCAACAAAAAATAAGCACTTTTAAAGTACTTTTTAAGCGCTAAAAAATATTTAAGCACTATATACTTTATCAAAAAGCAAATTAATTTTTAAAGGTTTGCATGATCATGATAAAATAACTAGTTTTTAACAAAGAATTATCTTCTTGTTCATATTAGCCACCATAAAAAGACTTTTTGGTTCTCTTTCAGATGTTGGAAAATAAAAGCTGAAATTCAGCATATCTTGCAAAATGCAGCAGAGTTGCACATGAGAAAGCAAGAATCTCACCGAAACCAACTTAATATATGCACATGCAGACCCCCAAGTATTTTCTCAAACCTGTAAAATGATTGTCACTTTCATACCCTACAAACGCTGAAATGCATTGTGTTTGAAAGAATTGTGAAAACGTTGAATAGAACAATGTGAAAACCACGCTTTTACATACTACATGGCGAACTACTGCTGTTGCTACTTCTTCTGTTGCGAAGTGTGCTACTTTTTTAAAAAGTAGAGTAGTGAGTAGAGCAAGAATAAAAATAAAAAAACAGTTTGTAACATTTCCGGGCAACTACTTTTTAAGTTATCTTGGGAAAAAACAGGGTTCCAATTTGATGGCTGCAAATCTTCATAGATCTGTAAATGGACGCAATTTAAAATGCCTCTGTGATCACGAGAATTACCCATTTGGAGTCGTGTATAACTAGTATTTAAGCTAGCCATTACGAATAGTAGATAATTCATCACTTTGGTCACACTTTCACATGCAAATGTATACTTGTGAAACATCGATGTTACTTCAAACGAAGGGAGCGTATTTTCTCTGTACTTAATTTCTCAGAGGAAATTAAAGAGCAGTTAACAATTGACAAAATTACAAACAATTGTTAATTTTCTAGCATTTCTTAAATTGAATATTCGCTATTGAGGAAGGCACCGAGAATAAAGATTAAATGAAAAAATTCGAAAAAAATTTTTTGGAATAACAAACTGGCTCATGATCTGTAAACATGAAAAAATATTTCTAAATAATTTTTCACGTTTAATTTCAGCCAATATTTTATTTAAAACCATTTTAAACATAAGTAAAAAATATCTAGAGCAAAGTTTTGCTCTTTAAAGTCTATTATAAAAAATTAACAAAATATATAGCAGAATATAAAAAATTTGATGGTTGGTAAATTTTTACAATCAATTCAGTTTTTTGACCGGTTGTTTAATCTTTAGAATTTGGTAATTGCCATATGTATTTCCAATAACATCCACAAACCTAGCCTCGTCTTTTCGACCATGCCTACTATTACAATAATCTCACCCTTCTACAAAACTATAGGTCGGGTATAATTTGCTTAAGCCTGAATTCAAATATACAATAGCTTAATTAGGTAATATCTAAGAAATATCTAAAAGGAAACAATGAATGAACAACTTGATTCACGAAAAGCACTTCTAATGTATGGCTAATGATAAAAAGTTAAACATAGGCAGTGTTTTCACTACAGCACGAGAATCTCGCATATTTGTTTTTCTCGCCTTAAAAAATTATTACCGCGAGAAATTCGCGCTTTCTATAATCAATTTCAAACTTAGCAAATTTCTCGCATTTTGGAAAAAGCTTCAAATTACGCCATTTAGAATATAATCCGTTTCACTTTTCTTCCTGGATCTTTCATTATTTTCAACATCTACCCCATTATCTAGCTTCCCTATTTACCAGTATTGTTCAGAACCTTTTCGAACAACAGAACACAACCACTGAACCCCTTTCAGAACACATTTCTCTGCAACCACGTGTTTACCGTAGGTAAGGTTTCTTCATGTAAGACGTTCAAATTTTTTGTGTGCTAATGTAGATGTAATGTAATGTAAGATGGACAAATGCCTTGTAAAGGCAAAATCTTCTATGATGATGCACCAAAAGCATTCAATGCTTTAAAAAATAGAAGACATTAAAAATGTATTATAATTAATGAAATGTATTTTTTTTTTTCACGAGTTTTTGTGTTTTTTTTTAGTTTTTAGAAATCTCACTTAATTTTTTGAAATTTCACCCTGTTTTTAGAAAGGATGAGAAATTCACACCCATTTTTTTTCTATGATGAAAACACTGCATAGGTGATATTAAATACGAAAAAGGTGGTTTCAAATTACCCTTTTTTATTAATTTTCACACCAAAACCTAAATTTCAAGCAATCTTACTTTTATAAACTATTTTCTAATTTTTCTTTAATTAGAATGATATGGAGTAAAAATCAAAATGATCACCTAAAGATATAATTCCAAAATTAAATAAAATAGCCAAAAAAGGTGATAATACTCATAAAATTCTTTCATTTTTTAGATTGTCGTAAATATTTTAAGTTCAAGTTTCATTCCCTGATCAATGAATGAAACTTAAAAAAAATCTTAAGATAACACTTAATTTTACTATTCATAATTTCAAAGACGAAACTCCCTAGTGTATTGAGCCTATTCACAATATAAAGGGATAAACCAAATGTTTATTTTGGTTTTAGTAAGCTTGTTACAGTTTATCCTTGGTTAACCAGCCATTGATTGGATTAACCGAAAACTATATCGGGAAAACTATATCCAAATCTTTCAACAAAAAATAAGCACTTTTTAAGCACTCAAAAAATATTTTTCAGCACTGTATACATTAATAAAATGCAAAATAATTTTCAAAGACTTTGCATGTTTCTGATAAAGAACTCTTTTCTTGATTATATTAGCCAATATAAAAAGATGAAGAGGTTTTTCGGTTCGATATCAGAGGGTGGAAAATGAAACCTGAAATTGAGAATAACTTGCAAAATGCAGCAGAGTTGCACACGTGAGTGCAAGAATCTCAGCAAACCCCCCGAGTNCCCAAACCCCCCCCCCCCCCGAGCTCAGAAGACGCACGTGTGGACTTTCAAGGATTTCAGCAAACATGTAAAATGATTGGCGCGTTCATATGCTAGAAGCCGAAATAGATTGCGAATGAATGAATTGTGAAAATGTGGAATTGAACAATGTGAAAAGCACATGCTTTTGTTCAATACGTGGCGAAAATCGACATGGTAGAGAAAAAAATCTCATTTTCAAAAAGGAAAAATTAAGCACTTTTTAAAAACACCCAATGAAAAGAGCACCTATAAGGGCTTTTAAAAAACGAAAGTCGAATATAAACAAAACACCTTTAAGCACTTTTTAAAAATGCTACGAACACTTTACTTACTACTAGTAAGTAAAGTGCTTAAAGGTCGAACACCTTTAAGCACTTTTTAAAAACGCTATGCGTCATGCATATTGCTACAACATTTTTAAAATTAAATGGTATAAATATATGTAGTTACCCAAGATATCCATTTCCACTCCAGTCATCAGGAATAAGAATCAATGGCACAACCTTATCACTTCTTAATACACTTACATGAATTGGTTTCTGAAATAAGAGAGAAAATTATTTATTGAACACATTTCAAAGATAAGAAAAATATTAACATAATCAATAAGACCCAGATTTCAAGGAGGTACTCAGGGGAAATAGGAAAATGCTCATTAAATCCAAAATCAAGGTTGGTGCATAAACATAAAAAAAAATTAAAATTAATTGCTTTTAGATAATCGTTCTTCATAAATGAAATCTGACTTTGGTTGTTTAACCTTATCAGACGTTGTTCCTTTTAACCCAAAGCGGCTGGGTAAAGTTGAACTAAAATATACCTATGGGTGCACAACTTTCCTATAGAATAACTTTGTAAAAACTGGTTTTTTGAAGCAGGAAAACCTGCATCCGAAAATTTAGAAAATGCCTGACCTAATAATAATACGGTTAAAGTTTATCTGTTTTTTATTTTATTTTATAACTGGCATTGGACATTTGACCTAATTCTGAGCTAACAGGTATCAATGTTTAACTCCAAAGCCTTGTAATTTTGAACCCACCCCAGAAGACAAGGGCTTTCTTTTGCTTTTAAAAAAGAACATTTCGGATCTTATAATGACTTCACAGCACTAGTAAGTAAAGTTTATTTGAGAAAGTAAGTTATTTTGAGTAAATATCTTTCTTTTACCAAGTCACTACATTTATATGCTTTTACCACTTCCACTACAGTATTTTCGGTCGGTGTTAAATATAACATTAGTGCATTTATTGACGTTTAAAATGTTAAACTGATCCAACATTCTTCTGTTGAAACCAGACAGAGAGTGGCAATTTATCTTTTTCCTCCAAGTCACTATCATTTTTCAGCAAGTCAAGTTTTAAAAATTATTAAACCCCTTAAATTGTTTCCCAAAGAACTAACTTTTAAATGCAAACAGTTCCATTTTCTTTGTTAATTGCAGAATCCATAAAAATGGGGTTTACACAATTTTTTTTTTATACCATACTTTGAGTCAGCTTCACTCAGCATCATGCAATCCGTTATTTATAAATGTGAGCCATTGTTAAAATAAAATAATGAGTAATAGCAGTGAATAATTAACA
The DNA here is from genome assembly GCF_043381705.1 of Parasteatoda tepidariorum. Lineage (NCBI taxonomy): Eukaryota > Metazoa > Arthropoda > Arachnida > Araneae > Theridiidae > Parasteatoda > Parasteatoda tepidariorum. The sequence goes on along the minus strand of NC_092211.1, from coordinate 74,905,574 downwards.
AAGAAAAACATACAATAACTACTATTAATAGCATCTTAGGTGTTGAAATTAATGTGATAAATACTTAAACAGATATGAATTTTAAGATTATTTTATTTAGAACTATTTTACTGACTAATTAAAAAACAAAAAATAATGTATTTATAACATAAAATGGAAATGTCTAATCATTATACAAATCTTTCCTTTAAGGTATTATTTGAACATGCAAAAACCTTTTTTTCCTTAAGAAAAAAAATAACATTGTTTTTACTTTAAAAAAAAACTCATCACCTAAATTTTTCTACCCTAACTTTTGAATTCAGGGTTGCTTATATTAATAAACTTGAACAAAACAACTTTTTAAACTTGTCTTGGGGGGGTGAAGAACATTATGTAATATTTAGACAAAATGAAAAAAAAAATAGCAGAAGTGAGAAAACTTTAAGAAAAATTCACAATAAAGTTTAATTTATAATAAATATTTTCAATCACAACTTTGAAAAATCAAAGATATATAATTCTTCAATTCAACATTACATATTTTAGCTTCTTACAATATTGATAGTTAATTCCAAAAAAAATAGCTTAAAACTAATGCAGTAATAAACTGTTGAATACATAACTTCAAGGACTTTATTAACTAAATTGTATAAAGTTTAATGCAAGAAAAGAGAAACAAAACATAATAAATAGTTTCAATCATTAATATGTTTAATTACTTTTAATCATAAACTAAAATTGGTTAGTATACAAATAATGAAAATAATGGCATTTTGATAGTTGTAACTAACAACTTAAATAACATTAAGTAATTTTAACTACATCTCAAATTTTAAATTGATACAAATTTGCATATTAAAAAGATATAATTTCAAACATTTAATGGCACCAAAACCAAAAAAATTACATTATACATAAATATATTTATTATATATAAACATATGAATTTTTGAATCAAAATTTCTATGTTGGTGTGGCTGCTAAGACATATGAAGATGACTGCTAAAGACAGAAAAAATAAAAACACTAAAATGTTAAGAAGAAGAATGTATAGTTTGTCTAAAGTAAGAACTCCCCTAGCCATTCGTGGCGGCGACTACGGTAAAGAGGTATAACTATTTCAAATAGGGGTGTGAGGTCACTGTTTAGGACAGGTTTTGGCTAGGGTCAGCGCGAGAAAGGTAATCTTTTTCTCAGGTCTATTGTGTTAGCCCAAGAATGAAGAGAAGTTACCCTCCCTGAATTGTGCTATTCTTGTTTCCACAGCAGCAGACAGCCTTTGACTTTGTGGGATAATAATAATAATGTTTCGATACAGTTTGTTAAACATAAAAATTAATGCTTATCTAAATCTATTGCACAAAATTTTTATTGTAGTTTGATGCTTCATTTTATTTGTTTCTGTGACTTAATAATTTTGTTTCTCAAATATATTTTAGCTCGCTAATAATCAAAAAAAATTGTGATTTTGATGACATTGGTATTGTGCTTCCAACATTTATTTCCAGTAGTTTGCAATGTATTTTTATGTGTCCAATAAATTTCAATTATAATATTTCAGAAACCTAAATTTAAAATGCATATTTTAATTACAATAAAGAATTCACAATATAAAATATATACTAGCGACATTTCAAGAAATATATATTAAAAGAAATATAGCATTTCTGTTAATATAAATTTTGACCCTTTTCACACATTAAATTTTTTTTTTCTTTTTAAATTTAGAGCAGTCAGTAACTTATATTTAAATATTTACAATAAATAGTAAAAATATGAATACATAAAAGAATCAGAAAAAATTCTCATTGGCGATAACATTGAAAACTTCAAAACACCTATGTTATGAATTTATATAGTTGAAGCATATGTTCAACAAAATTTCATATGAGTATTCAAAATATAGCATTTTAAAGACCGTCACAAAATGTAGTCTTGTCTTTTAATATAATCACAAATATAAAAAAAAATCAGAATATAATTTAAGAATATGCATCATTCACAGATGTAGAGCCTGAAAAACTTAGCCAGTGTTTTTTGCAAGGAATTTATAGTGCTATTATAATTTTCCAATAGATACAAAAAATCTCTTAAAAACTAACTCAAAGCGAATATTTTCCAAAATTTAAAGTATACTAGTGAAATTACTACTTTATAGACAAAATGTTATTTTGTAAACATTCCAAAACAGACTTATTAATAAAAAAGACTATTGCATGGATGTTTTAAGCTTAACTAACATAAAGATTGTGCAAAATGTAAATAAATTCAGGGATAAGGCATTCACAGGTGACAGAATTTTAGCAAATCATTTTCAAGTTTTATTGCACATCAAAGTTTAAAAAAATAGCTCAGGAAAAACAGTTAATTATATTACATACTGTGTTAACAAAATGTACTTGCATGAAGAAAAAAAAAAGGTTTGTTTTAACTGGAAAAACATTTTATAAAATAAGACGTTGATTACTATTCAAAGAGAAAAAAGATTCTACAGAGGAACCCATAATAAAAAAAATCAAGAAAACAAAATTTTCACTATAATGGAAAATATGTGCTGGTGGATGTGGACAGACTAATTGAATTAAACGATAAAAAACAGGGTTAAAATCCTAATAAAATTTACATTTCGTTGCAGACCTCAAGGAGTAAAATAAAAAGAATTTTATCCAAACAACTTTTGAAGTAAAATCAAAGTTTGCATAATATAAATAAGAACAGGCCATGGAAGATAAATCCACCAAAACCTGCATAATCAAAAGACAAATTAAAAATGGTACTTTACGCTTTGTAGTACAGGAGAGATCCATTATAGGCATATTATCCAAAAAGAGCATTGTCAAAAGAAAAGCCGATTCCGAAAACCTCACAATATCTCATGTTAATATTTAAATAATTTGGCTGAAGATTTAAGGCTCAAAATTTCATTGGAAATTAAAGGAAACCTAACAATGTATATGCTAATGTTTAATGTGGTTGAAGAAAGAAATGTTGAAAATATATTTTGATGCTCAGTTGTCTTGACATTAAATAATAATTAATAACTAGATATACACTTGCATTGAAATAAAAAGTGAGCAGTTACATTTATTGAGAATAGAAATATTTGTACTATTTCCTCGTTATAAAATTGAATTAAAATTAAATAACCAATTTATTTATTTAAAGAGGGATTAGGAATGATTAAATTTATGAAATAACAGAAATTTAAAAGCTAGGAAATATGTAACGCCTATAATGGCACTACATTCACATTTCTATAATCGGAAATAAAATCCATAAAAATTTTAAAAAATATCTGTAGTATTAGGCACTACTACATTCACTTACTTTCCAACTAAAAGTAGTATTTCTTTAAAATATAAAGATTTATTTGTATTATATGAATAACAAAATTATATACTGTATGCTACTTACCCGAATATTTTCCATGACTAGCTTTGCAAGAGATTGCATGTTTTCAAAGTTGTGATACTTTAGAGTTCCAAATTTAACAAGAAAATCCCCAACTCGCAAATCCTACATAGAAATATAGTTATTTCATAAACGGATTGTGACATAAAACTTTGTAATTTAAATATGTAATTAATAATGTCCTAATATAAAAATGGCATTTCCTTAATATAAAAATGCCGTTTCCTTTATATAAAAATTACATAAATACGACAAATATTTATAAAGAAAACCTAAAACGAAAAATTATCATCGAGATGAATCATTTTTATACAATATTGGAGAAAGGAGAAATATTTGGAGGAGAGAGTGAAAGAAACATGTTTGGTGGATGTCCACAGGATTCGAACCAAGGTCGTAGTCGGATACTCTAACCACCATAGAAAAGGGTGTACTCCAGGGTGACTTAGGAAGCTTTATTTTTATATTTAGTGGCTACTGCACACTCCTTCTCCAGTGAGCGAGATGTCTGACTCATTGTCAATCAAGAGCATTTCACATAGGAGGGCGCATGGTCATGAGTGAAGTCACTATTCCAATGGAGTTCAGAAGTTGACGCTGTTGATCCAGGTGATTTGTAGACCTAGAATTTTGAACATCACTTAATAATCAGTTACCTAGTTACTATATTGGTTGGTGGTGTTTCCCTTATTGAATCATATTGTGCGTGAATAGTCTTTGCTATCTCTATGGCATTAAATGAATATAAATCTTCTTCTGTAGGGTAGTTTAAGAGGTGAAGGCCTGCAGCGACTGCAGGGCAGTTAAAAGCATGATATGGTGTGAGTACCACATTAAGACAGTTGCCACAGTTTTGATATTTTCTAGTCCCATCTGCAGAGATTTTCATGTTTTTATGATGTTTTGTTCTTAGTCTGATGAGAGTGGTGACTGTCTTTCTGACTATGTCAAGATTAGTTATTTGATTGGGGGCCTTGATTTTTAACGGGGTGATTTTGCAAAAGTGGGGGGGGGGTGCCAGAGCCTACGAGGAGGTTGGATTTCTGCCTGTTGCTCCGCAGGAGGTATTTTATTTCCCTCCTACCACCCAAAGGTATTAGCAGATGGAGGCATTCCCCGATCCCCCACCTGGGGACGCGCTCTCTAGGGGTTACCAGATACTATATTGATATTAATAATAGAGAAATTTGAAATTATGTAAATATACATCAAAGAATTCAAACAAAATTAATTTTAAGGTTTCAAATTAGTGAAATTAAATAATTTCATCTGTGGTAGTAAGAAAATAATATAGCATGAAAGTATACAAGACAAAAATAAATAAATAAAAAGTAAACAAGGACAATTTTTGACAATTTCAAAACTGTATAAATTATACTGTCATTTTATGTAGGACCAAAAATATGACCTATGAATAAGTATTTTTATTAAAAATATTTCATCAAATTTTCATCTATAAAGTGTAAAAATTTTAATTTTTACACTTTATAGAGTTTCTATAAAAGTTTACTATTTTAATTCTTTCCCAAACACTATACAATTCACTAATTTAATTCTTTTCCAAAGCATTTACTGTACTGAGAGGAGAGTATGAATATATCAGTAATTATGCTTCATATCAATAGATGGAAATTATGATTTTAAATTAGTAAACTAAGAAGTTGAATTGCATAGCCAATCAAAATAGTAAACCAAACAGTCGCATTTTTTGTATTAATTAATTTATTTTCTAACCAATGTGCAAAGCATTGTGGCATAAACATTCGAGAAATGACAGGAAAAAAAATAATCACTTTCCAAAGACAGAACTGAGAAAATAAATAACAAAAATGAACGTTTCCTATTATTTTGTTGACATAATAATCATATAAGTATATCCATTCTTCAATGCTTATAACGCATTATGAACACGCAAATTTAAAACATTTATCTTATTGATGGTGCTTCGTAAATCACTTGTAAAAATGAAATTCTCACAATGTCTTACCAATGCATAGCTGCCAACCTCTAGTTATAAAAATGCAGAAGATTGACAAATAAAATGCAGAAGAAATGAGTAAAAATGCAGAAGATTCGCAAGCACATACTAATTACCAATAAATTTATAAAAGAAGCGGATTTTAATTAATTATTTATTTATAAATCCACTTAATATTAGCAAAAAAAAAAGCAATACTCATCTTTTTTTAAAACAAAAAAGGAAATATCTTTTAAAAAAACTTTCGACCAGCTACTTGATGGTACAATATTCGATTATAAATGTAGTTACGGCCCTGCCAAACGCTGTTACAAGAGGAACAGCGACGTCTGACTTAAAGAAAATACTAGCTATCAGGCAGATGGGTAAAATGCAGAAGATCTTATCTTCTGCGCATAAAAGAGGAAAAAATAGCTAAAATAAGTAAAAATGCAGAAAGCTTCTGCAAAATGTAGAAGGGTTGGCAGCTATGCCAATGTATTTGGAAACAGTAGTTATTGCAAGAATACTTAAATGGCTTATTGTTATTGATCAGGAGTTAAAATACATACTGCAGCGATTATAATGTTTAACATTAGTAAGTTTAAAGAAGAATATAAGATATAGAAGAATATTATAAAATAAAATAAAAAAATAAATAAAACAGCTTTCATATTGATTTACATACCTACAGATGTTTGAGAATAAACATTCACCCATAATGCTGAAACATAGTAAATACATAATAGAAAAAAGTAAATTTACAAATGAATTACTTTTAATGTGCAATAATTAATTATTTTCAGTTATCTCACATTTAATTGTAAATATCATAAGTTAGAGTAGAGACAATATTAGAAACAAAATTAAATTGTAAAACTAAAAGAAATTAATTTTAAAAAAAAGTATTATAAAAAGTTAGGCAACTAGAAGAATAGGTAAAAATGTAATTATTTTTTCCCCAAAAATAATGACAAATAACAAATATTTTTTAAGAAAATTAATAAAAAAATTTCTGACTTTACAGTTAGCCAGGCACAAAGAAATTCAACTATATTTTTTTAAAATTTAATTTTAACTATTTTGCGAAAGTTTATTTTGTTTAGTGTTCAAAAAAATTTTAACAAATTATTTTTTTTAAAGTTGGCAGAGAGCTGCATTATTTGGCAACTTTTCAATTGCATCAAGCTAATTGAAAAGTACCAAAAGTTCTTAGGATACATATAAATAAGAATTAAAAAATAAAAGTAAAACATACAGCTTTCTGTGCAGGAGAATTGTCATCAACTAAATCTACCCTGGCAAATGGTTTGAAAAAAACTTCACGTGCATTCATACAAGATGCAGTTGGAACTATCTTTTCTTCAGCATGCAAAGCAATCAAATCCTCTTCTATCTTTTTTGTTAATGTTTTGCAGTCATTCTGTTTACCTGAAAATAAAGTATGTTTAATCTTAAAAACAGTGTGAAAAATGATTTTTTTGATGAAAACTTTATCATTGTGTCAATTAATATTAAAAATAATATATAAATTCATCCAGGAATTTTTTTTTTTTTTTTTTTACAAAAGTTAAAGCCAGTCACATGATGTAAAGCTAATAAATGACAAAAATATTATACAGCAAAAATATATGGATGCAACCGATATTCAGTCAAAATACCAATAATTGTCAGTAGCCTGAAATTAAAATTATTTGGGAATACTTATTTAGCCTGAAATCATAAAATATATAAAAGAATTTAACAAAGACTTGTAATAAAGAATATAATAAATAAAAATAAAAGTATTTCTGATTCAATGTCAGGCCAGCAAAACTGATATCCATTGCATCACTAATAAAAAGCAGTTTTTCAAAACTTTATAATCTTCTGCTTACAAAGATATACATAAAAAAAATAGCATCCAGAATTTTTATAAATTTTTAATTTATTTATTGGGTTTGGAAGACTATTTCAATTGTTTTAAGTATATCAGTATTGTTAATAACCTAAATACAACTATTTTATTAAAATATCACACTCTTTAAAAAGTAAAATTAATAAATAGTAACAATAACCAGAAAAAGATTTCATTTCTGACAGATAATAGTTTAATTATAACCAACTTATTAGCAAGAGCTATAGAGAAATAAGGAAAAAAAATTCTTACATTAAAAAACACAAAAATACATTAGCTGAAAATTAATTGGTATAATATATAAAATAAACATTTAAAGTTAAGACATCCTAAGGCAATAATACAAAATCACAGCATTTAAGCTAAACACATATAATTTTTTAGAGAAAATTAGTGATTTTCTTTTCATTTAAAAATTTCCTGTTGGCATAAGTAGCAATAAAAGCAACTAACAATTATAACGCAATTTCACATAACAAACTTCTTGAAAACCCAACCAATTATTAGAAAAACAGATGTTAAAAGCAATTCAGGACAGATCAGACTTTAATCTAGACTTGCAATGAATTTTTAAAAATGCAGTTAAAACCAAAGTTAATAAATTAAGGTAGCAAAACAGTGTTTTCACTACAGCGCGAGAACGCGAGAATCTCGCATATTTTTTTATATTCTCGCATTAAAAAATGATTACCGCGAGAAATTCGCACATTCTATAAACCAATTTCAAAATTCGCGAATTTCTAGCATTTTGAAAAAAATTTCTCATTTGCGCCATTTAGAATAAAATCCGTTTCACTATTCTTCCTCGATCTTTTATTATTTTCAACATCTGCCCCATTATCTAGCTTCCCTATTTACCAGTATTGTTCAGAACCTTTAAGAACAACAGAACACCATCCTTCGGAACCACGGAACCTCTTTCAGAACGCATTTCTCTGCAACCACGTGTTTACCGTAGGTAAGGTTTCTTCATGTAAGATGTTCAAATTTTTTGCTCGTTAATGTAAGATGGACAAATACCTTGTAAAGCCAATATCTTCTACTCCGAAACGGACAAATGAAAATGAAACAAATGTGGGTAGAAACGATCAAAACGAAACAAATACGCATTTGAGCAACCTAATGAGAATAGCTGATGAAAAAGTAGATGTAGAACATTTTCCATTTGATGATGCAGCAAAAATATTCAATGCTTTAAAAATTGGAAGATGTTAAAAATGCATTATAATTAAAGAAATGATTTTTTTTCAAGTCCTTTGGCGTTTTTTTTTTTTTTTTTAAATTTTTGAAATCTCACTTAACTTTTTGAAATCTCACCCTGTTTTTGAGAAAGGGTGAGAAATTCTCACCCATTTTTTTTCTGAGAGGAAAACACTGCAAAAACAGTTAGAAAAATCTATGAAAGAATTAAATATACTTTTACCTGAAAATAAAAAGTAATATAACTATTCATTCATCATATTATTTAATAAAAGACATTTAAAAATATCATTTTCAACAAAGACACATATTTTTCAGTTGTTAAAATAACTACAAAAAGAAAAACCAAAATGCATCTAAATATAATTTTTTAGCTGTTTTTTAAGTAATAAAATTAGTTATGCACAGATTGTTTTCCAATGTGTGTTTTTTTAAACTTAATTTTTTCTGGCTTTTCCAAATTTCAATAAGGCTATTCAATCAATTGTGTTTTTTCCCCTCACATGGTTACTTTCCTACATAGTTAAGACAAATATATCTATACATTATTAAATTGATAAACAGTACGAAATTGATAAACAGTATTAAACAAGAAATTTTTTATTTAAATTTGTTCAAGAAATAATAAAAAAATTAGATAGAAATAAATGCTAAAATAACTGAAATGGATTCAAATATTTAATCTTTATAACTCTGATAATATTTTTAACCCCTTCCTTCTCGTTCCCGTGAAAATGACGGGGTGAGGTCTCGTCCTCTATTTCTCGCTCCCTTGAAATGTCCGGGCTGGAGTGTTCAGTAGTAACGTGCCAATAGGAATAAAACTAATTCATTTCTTTTGCCCGGAAAACATTTTATTTCTTATTTTACACACCAGTTGGCAGTACCATGATAATTTAAGGTATTGTAATTAATTTTTATAGTTAGTTAATTTTAAACTAGATGTCAGCACTAATCAAATACATGTATTTGGCAAAATTGACACTTTTATAACGGTTTTCTTGAAATTTAACCGATCGTTAAGGGGTTAAAGTTATATTTTTATTATATTTTTTAACTATCGTTGAACAACTGACCCAATTCTGAGTATACGGCTATTAATGTGCAACTCCGTAGCCTTCTAATTTTGAACCCAATCCAGAAACACTCCTGGATCAATCATTGCGAGAAACTAGACTTCATGGAGGGCTTTTTGATGGAATTAACCCTCATTTGCGTTATATGAATATGAAAACCACAAAAAAACTCACAGTTAGCCTGATGGCAAAGGACTCCAACCCATGATCTGTCGACCACTGTGGATATTTTATGTCAGGCCTGTGGCTGATGCGAACCAGGTGCGGAATTGTTCATTATCACCATGATTCGAAACGAGTTCACCTCACAAGGAAGCTAACGTGCAATCCCCTGAGCCACCACGGCTCTTAAAGTTATGTTTGAGATATTAAAAACACTTTAAACAATGCATCATATATAATTTTCACAAAATTTTGGAAGAAAGAGAGAAAGAATAGGGCATTTAGTCCAAAATTATCCAATTAAGTAATTACTGTTATATTTAGACTAATAAAGAGATCACAAGCAAATTAAAAATTTAGTCTGATACAGGTGGGTAGTAATACAAAATGAAAATATATTTCATAATATTTATAGAAAAAATGTCTTAATTATTTTAAATAAAAATGACAAAAATTAATAAACTTTCAGAATAACACAGAAGTAATGAATTTTCACTTTTGAATTAACATTGCTATAAATAACAAAAAGTAGATGCATTACAGGGTGCGTAGCCAAATTATTCAACAAAAAATAAGCACTTTTCAAGCATTCAAATAATATTTTTAAGCACTTAAAAAAAAAACACAATTAGATAGGATTCGAAAGTTTTTGACAATTTACGGTTTTATTTGGTTTTAACCGTCATGTCGGGGGAAAAACATTTCGACATTGTTTTTGACAATTGTCAAAATTTTAGAATTATGTAAATCAGACGGCGTTTTCATACGCTACAGATTGACGATACGCCGAAATAGATTGGGGTTGAATGAATTGTGCAAACATTGAATAGAACAGCATCTTTCTGCATAACTTGTAGCGAAAATCAACATGGTAAAGGAAAAATCTCATTTTGGAAAAGGAAAATTAAACACTTTTTAAATACACCCAATGAAAAAAGCACCTTTTAGGGCTTTTAAAAAGTGAAAATCAAAAATAAGCACTTTTTAAAAACGCTACGCATCCTGGCATTAGCTTTATAATAAAGAAATTATACAAAGAATCAATTTTTGATTTTCATAATGTAGAAACATTTTCAGAAATTATTTAAAAAATTAATGAAAAGCTATGCAATTTAATATTTTTTTATGATTTACCCTAACTGGAGTGCAATATTTTCTCTAATTATTTCTATAAGAGTTTAGCCATACAACTAAGATAAACTTAGATATATGGCTACAAAAAAGGAGAAAGAACTAATTGCCTCAGCTTGTATAAGAAAACATTATCCCAGCACTGTTAATTTTTTTTATGCAAATTTGTCATGATACGAAAAAAAGTTCATTAAAATTTTAATTAAGTTTGTACTGTTAAATCAGTCACATAAAAATCATAATATCAGTCACAAGAGCTTTTTACCTATTCGCCAAGTTCTGTCTTCCATGTGTAATTTCAATATTTTCTCTTAATTTGAAATGCTTTTTTTTAAATTTAAAAATAATCCCCTTATTGCCTAAAGATGAAAAATGTGAAAATAAGAATATGATGCTTCACTCCATGTCCTTTTTATTTAACGTCAGTCACATTTTATACTCTTATTTTAAATAAAACATTTATAATATTCATCCCTTTTTGTTGTATAGATATTATTAGGCTATTGAGAAACATACCATATAATTTTTTAAAAAATTATTAAATATTTATCAATGAAAAAAGTTTAAAAATAAGACAACCTATCACAATGTAACGTCAGTCACCATTACCATTTACTTCACACAGTTTTACATAAAATTCATTGTAAAAGCAAATAGAACTTAGTGAAAAGCAAATAAAATTTATTTACTAGTTAATAATTAAAAAACTATAACTTAATATATGCATCCTAAAATCTAATATAATAAGGTAATATTGACATAATAGAACAATAAAGTAAAACCACTTTTAGTTTTATTCTTTAATTTGGAATAACTATCAAAACCAAAAACATAAAAATAACAGAGAATAATATTGAGATGATAAATATTTTAAGCAAACAGGGTACTTTTCTGTTGTCTAGGCATAAGTAAATTCAAATATTATTTTATTTTTATTTTATTTAAGTTTTTCGATTACAGCTATTTAATAATAATAAAATAGTTATCGGAAAAGTGCTTTAAATGCAGTTAAATAGGGAGAAATAAATAATATACATGTAAATACTGTTGATAATATTTATTAATTTCCATAGTACTGTTGGCAGCTTTACATATTTGGATCATTTTTTATAAATTTAGGGCAGTGTTTCGTAAAGTGTGTGTACGCATACCCACAGAGGTGCGGGAACAGTTTAGTGAGGGTATGCGTTCTTATGCAAAATATCTTACAACAATCGAAAATGTTAAGCAATTTTATTTAAAAACAAAGCTAGCCATGAAAATTTACGATTATGTATTCTTGTATTGGCTATTTTTTGCCGAGTTAACAGTTAATAATTAGTGGTGTATACAGCCAGTTGTGATTTTTAACTTTCGCACAATTTTTTTATTACAGCAAAAGCAATATCATCCTTCTCACTGATGCAAATAAACTTATAAACAAAACTTTGTACCAAAAAAGAAAAATAAATATATATATAAAAAAAATGCATTCATTTTTTTTATTAGTGGTACACTGAGTTACGAAAAATTTAGAAAGGGTATACAAAAGTCATAAATTTGGGAAACACTGATTTCGTAGATCAACTTGATTTTTCTGTCCAATGAAAATGCACCAAAGGGCAAAAGATCGATTATCTTTTTATACAAAGAGACATGAAAAAAGGACTACAAGTCAAACAATCAAAAATAATAATAAATTACTTCAATAAAAACAAGTTTCTTTACTTACATATGATATCATGGCGAATTTGACGAACAGTAGCAACATCAATGTCACTTCGAGGATAGCCTTCTTCATCAACTAAAGGTTCCGACAGAGTAACATTTAACTGGAAAATATTATTTACTTTTTATTGATAACCAACAATTGTAACATTTCTCTACATTATGATACAAAGTAAAAGCAAGATATGAATCAATACATTAACCTCTTCCTTCTTGCTCCCATGAAAAATGACGGGGTGAGGTTTTGCCCTCTATTTCTCGCTCCCATGATACTCTCGGGCTGGAGTGTTCAGTAGTAACGCGACTAGAACTCTCGGGCTGGAGTGTTCAGTAGTAACGCGGGGGATATTATCATAACTACGGCAAGTTGGCGAAGAGTCGCCGAGGAAGGAAGATAACGTTTCTGGCGGAGGGAACCAGTTTTCCTCGGATCATGACGTTTACGCCTCTTCCTTCTCATTGGCTCAAATTCCCTGACTACTCCTTAGAACTTATCGGTTAAGATATATCAGTTATTAAGTAACCGGTTCCGATTTCTTGTTCATAAATAACGTGTACAAAATATTAGTTCTTGAATAACGTACTCACGGTGTCAGTTCCTAAAGATAAAANCGTAACGCGACTAGAATAAAACCTACCACAGATCAGGATACAGAAATCTCCCCCAAAAGATTGGGCCTCTTTTTATTCTAGTGGCTAAGATCAAGGTATTTTGAACATGCAAAAATTTTTTAATAAATTAAATAGATGTTAGCCCAGGTGGCTACCTGCTTTATACTCTGATTTGATCTTTTTCTATGATATTTTTTAAATTTCTTATTGGATTGTCCGGTAGTCACCCAAACTTAGAGATTTTTATGGCCTAGTTATAAATACAGAAATCTTCCCACTTATTTAAATATGTTTAAAAAAGTAATCATAAATTATTGCTGACAGGAATAATAATATATCAAGAAGTTTTTCCCTTCAATTTCTACCTAGACCAACATTATTTAACTAGAAATAGATAAAATAACTATACGAATAAAAAACAAACGTGAAAACAAACGAATGTGAACTAAAAAATAAGTTTTTAATTTCTTTTGCATAAATTTATATAATGTGTAAAATAATAATTGCTAACCTTTTTTAACTCATTACTCAAATTTATTATTTCTGCCTCAATAATGTCTCTTTTACCAATAAGTTCAACCAGAGAGGCAACGTTCGAGCGGAGTTCGCTAGAGTTAATATGATTTCTTTCATTCATCGCAACTTTCGATGAAGGAAAGCTTTTCCGAAGAATAATTATAACTTCAAGGACACTATATGAAAAACTATCTTTAGAGTATTAGATTAATTCAAAGTGACTACTAATAAATTAAAAAATGACTGCGCAAAACGTAAACAGTTACATAAACATAAATACCAAATAAAGATTTGAATCATAATATGAAAACCCAGACTTCATGGAATCACATGGAAATACACTAGTTCATATTTTACTCAACAGAGTGCGCTAAAAAATTTTCATTTTTAGAGAAGAATATTTATACAATTTGGCGACTGTTAAACAGGTTTAAAAATTCAAAACATATTTTTAAATAATGAAATCTTTATTAAAAAGAGCTATTTTAAAGATTTACTTTGGATAGTTTAAATGAAAATGGAAGCTTAACTGTAGCCGGCGTTCTCATTCACCCCCCCTTACACATGTTGGCTTGTGGAGCTGTTATCTAAGTCAAAATTTAAGAACAAAATCAAAGTTTTAAAAAAATAATTGGCTCCTTTATTTTTGGGCCAAATCGTTTCCAAAAAAGCTATATTTGATTAATGAGTCAGAAGACCGAGAAGCCGACACTTTCGGGTCAACGAATCAAGACCCGCAAACGGGACGAGAAGGAAAAGTATGATCCTGCGAGTTTTCGGGACGCAATCTTGCAAGGCCTCAACGACTCTGGCTCAGATTTGGAACAAGCTTCAAAATTCCTTGATTCAGCTGGGTCTAAATTAGATTATCGTCGCTACGGTGAAACCCTTTTCGATATTCTGCTAGCTGGCGGCATTTTGGCTCCTGGAGGTACACTTGCCCCTGATCTTGATCCTCAAAAAACATGTCGCTCTGAAATTTGTGTTTTTGCAGCTGATGACGGTTTGGACAGTTTGAAAAACTATGCACAGGTTATAACAAAATTGATCCGACGTTATAAATATTTGGAAAAGACGCTAGATGAGGAGTTTAAGAAAGTATTTGGCTTCTTGAAAGGCTTCACTTCTGAACAACGTATCAAGCTTGCCGGAGTTACAGCTATCCTTTTATCTGGAGGCCAGATTAACACTGGTGTTCTTATAAAGTTGCTTCAAGACCATCTGGTTAAAGATGGCATCGCTTTAGAGTTTATCATTGAAGTCTTCAAAACTTGGCTTAATGAGAGAGATAGCAATGCTATTTGGGCTTCCCTCCGGAAAGCTGGCCTGGACTCTAGACTCCTCGAGTTCCTGCCCTTGAGCAAAAGGTCAATTGATTTTATGAGCGAAACTTTCAAGACTCATGGCTTGCCTCAATTGGTGGATTACTTAAAGGCCCAAGAGAACAAGAGCGTTAGAAAGGAGTTGCAGCAGCAAGTTGGCGAACTCCTGCAAAATAATGCCTCTGTGGAAGAAGTTATTAGTATAGTAAAAGATCAAATGAAAAAATATGCTTTGCCGGAACACGAAGTCACCATCCTGCTGTGGATGTCACTCATGAGTATCGTTGACTGGAACAAACGGCAAGAATTGGTGTCCGATCAGGCCATTAAGCACCTGCGTCCATACACTGCTCTTCTTGCTGCCTTCACTACTAGTAATAGAGCTGAGCTGGCCCTCCTCGTACGCGTGCAGGAGTACTGTTACGACAACATGGCATTCATGAAAGTATTTGAAAAGATTCTTGTACTCTTTTACCGGGCTGATGTTTTGAGTGAGGATGCCATCTTGAAGTGGTATAAAGAATCCCATTCATCGAAAGGTAAAAGTATTTTTCTAGAGCAAACAAGGAAGTTTGTCGAATGGTTGCAAAATGCTGAGGAGGAATCGGAGGAAGAAGATTAAATTAAGTGTTAATATTTGGTATACATTCAGATACTTAAGTCAAAAGCAAAACCAGAAAATAATCGCAAATAAATTTGATACCTGGTGCTACTCCTTTTTATTCAAGGTTTTTAGCCTTTTATGAAAACAGAGGTGCACTCCATGTAGAATTATTTTTGTATTGAACAATCATCATGTTAGAATACTTGTTTAAATTTGATTTTATAACAATTTCAATCTTAGACTGTAAATTACTATTATATTGAAACTGAAATACTTTAATGAAGTTGCAGAATTGTATGGCATGCTAAATGTTTAACCTTGTTATCAATATATTGAACAGGAATTATCCATTTTTATTTATGTGTTTCGATATATGTAATTTAGGGATATGGTAGTAAAATGTATACTTTATTTTATATTTTTCACTTTTTTAATCTATTTATATATGTCAAAAGGTGCACTTCTTATGCTTTCATATATGTAATGAATGAAATAAAGTAAATATTCATAATTGTTTTATTAAGTATAGCGTTTTATTTGAAATATTTGTTTTACTTTTTATATTGGTTTCTAAAAAGTTTAGTCTCCTTCTAGAACTGAGTTTTTACTGCGTCAACGACAGTATAGTAGAGGTATTAAGGGGATAGAGTTTTGTGCTGTCGGGAGAAATAATTATTTTTTCTTTCTGCAATTAGGAAACAATTATGCATAATTTTTACACTTGAATCAATTATCTTTCATGTTGCAGGCTAGTGGTGTTGTAAGTATTTGTAAAATCAATTTTAAGCTCTAGTTTCCAAAAAACCCTAATTCATTTTTCAGCTTTGAGTAAATAAGACCAAAATATTCTTTCAATTGATGCTAAGCTGAATGGACTAGATTTAGATGCACCAAAGGCAGGGTCTGATTATAGCCTAGGCCCCACAATTTCTGAGGGACCTCAAAAATTAGTAAAAAGTCTAATGACTGGTGGGCTAGCTATGTGTTGGTTTAAGTTCTAAATAAAAAATAATTCAGCTAATCAGTGACTTTTAGCAATAATCACTGATTTCAATTGTTTGTGGTCACCAAGCTATTTTTATTTTTACATAACATTGCTTTGTTGTTTTATATTTTGCTTTAATTTATAGATACATAAACTTCATCTTAGAAAAATAATCTTCAATTGTCTGCTTTCAAAATTTCTTAGAATCCTTCTCTTGAATCATGCAGTTTAATAGATTCTTTTTCATTATTAGGACTGCTCTTTAGTTTTTTGATTTCAAAATATTTTGTAAGGGGCCCTGAAAATTCGATGGGCCTGAATTTGTCTTGATTGGTCCCTGACCAAATGTATTATAACTTACTAAAGTAGCATGTATTAGGAAATTTATTCTAAAACTATACTTAATATTCTAATAACTTATTTAAACTGGAGATTCTCTGCAGATTGGTTAAAATGATGTAAGTGCATGTCTTCTGTCCTGAGGGCTGAAATCAGAGTTAGGGAAAAAGTCAATGATCTGAATTGCATAATACAATTAACATCATTCCAATGTGTTTTTTGAATTTTTAAAATCAAAATTCTTTTTCCTTAAAAATTAACAAATTTTTGTAATTACAAAATAATAAAATGATGTGACACCACAATGAAAGAATTGGAATGAAAAAAACTTCAGTATTGAATTTGTTTTTTCCCTCTTTTTTTTTAAAAAAAAATATATATATTCAGAGGAAAAATTATAAATCTGGATTATTTTTTAAAATAAAAAATTTATAGAGCTAGAACTAAAATTTTATTAACTGAAAAATATGTTGAGTAGAGATCTGAATGGTTCCAAGAAATAATTGGTCATTTATTTTTCAGCAAATGGTCTAAAAAGAGATACAAGGTAGTTTTTATTTTAATTGCAGTTAAAAAATTCATAGTTTTTTCTAAGAGAAAAAATGAACAAGTTATTGATATAATATGTGGACCATCCTCATGGATTTTGCAATCATTGAGCAATATATTTCTAGCTATTCTGTGCTAGTTAGTAAAAAAAAAAATTAGTTCAGTCTTGAAATTTTTTTTTTAGTGGCACCCATGGTGAGTGAAGGATATTTCAGAAATTAGCAGTTTTAGTGTGAACAATATTAAGAGCCCTTTACTCTTGGATTTTAGGTTAAATATTTCATTTGTGTTTTCTCTAGGTACTTTTTTAGTACTTTGGATGATATATAATTATTAGACTGCTCCTTTCAAAAAGGGTAGTAGAAAGTTACAGGATTGTTTAATTAGATTAGTGCTCAATAATTTTTAGAACTTCCATGAATTTTTCTACAAAACTTTAAAACAATAAAATGATGTGTGTTTTCCAGTATCTTATTACAAAAAATTAAATATTTCTGGAACAGTGCTTTTTTCTTGTCACTACCTTAAAATAGCCTATTTGTAGAGGTTACCTACGAATTTAACAATTGTAAAATGTGTCCATTTTTATTTTTTGTAAATTAGATTTAGTTTATTTCTTGAATATATGATTTATAAGTAATATTTATGTAGAGAGCGTTAAAAAATAAGTGAAACACCCTAAAATAACATTTTAATCTAATAGTTAGATTTTTAGGTGCTTGGAATGAACTTCTAAATGGTCAGAGGAATGACCACAAATATACTTAATTAGTCAGTGCTGACAAGCTTAAGTTATAAAATCAAATACATCAGAATAAAAAAAAAAAATTTCTTTCAATGGATTTGGATACCTGGCTCACAAAATTAGAGGTAGCCAGAATCTGTAAAATATGGTACTAATAATTTGTGCAAAACGGTAAAAGAATTAATGTTAGTTTTACTTTTGTGTATTTCACCATATCTCGAAAACTTTTAAAGCAAATTGAAAAGATTTTGCACACTATAATTAAACTTGTTTATTCAGAGATAATTCCATTCAAAAAATCATTTTTAATACTTATTTATTATATATTATTTAATAATAATCTAAACATTTTTGAATTATAATGTATATAATTTTGTCATCATTTTGAAGAAAGTAATTTTACATGACAAAATGTAATATTTGAGCAAAATTGGTCAAATAATTCCTAAAAAATCGAATCTCTATTATACAATTTTTTAAGAATTCGATTTAGAAATTATACAGCCCATTTCGTTCAAATTTTGCCATTTAAAATTACACTCTTTAAAATATTGTAAACATTTTTATACCTTACATTTCAAAAAAAAATTTTGTATGGAATTTTCTTTAATTAAACAAATTTTATAAATGTGCAAAAATTTTGCAATTTGCTTAAAAAGTTCTCGAGATATGACAAAATATGTTAAAAGTAAAGTTAACATTAATGGATCTATATCGCTCTCCCTGCCAAACTATGGGGACCATATTTCCCTGACTGTGGCTTCCACCCTATTTTTCGAGGAACAGGAATCCAAATTCTGCAAGTTTATAAGTGTAATTGTCTGCCCTAATTAATTAGCACTACCTTGAACCATTAAGATTGAATCCTAGTACATGAAAACCCAAACATTAGATCAAAAGTGATTCAGGATATTTCGTAAATTTTTTTATCATACTGTACATCTAAGTAAGAAAAACAAATGTTGAAAATCGAAAATAAATTTCACAATGTAAAATCACATAATTAGTGATGACCACTTTAGTTTTACTTAGGCTAAAAAATCTGCCCAAATTGTGGCATAGAAGTATAATCAATATTTAAGATTGATAACATCTCATTACCTGAAATATGAACTGAATAGTTATCTAACAATTAATATTGATTTTAAAGTATTATTAGTACCATGTTTTTAGAAAAACCAGTTAATAATTTTGTCTATTGTTTTTATAGATATGTTAATATGAATCTTAAGTTTAGTAGTTATTATAATGCAAGTATTGCGCTTAATTTAACTTCTAATAACAATCTCCTTCAAGAACTATTTTAAATAATTTCTTGCCTTAGATTTTGACAAGTTTTTGAAGTGTCTTGTCAAAAACCCATCACTGCCAGCTGGGTAGGTATCCACTTTGATACATATAATCATGCTTTGTAGTTTTCTGCCAAAGCATATCCTATATGTTATTTGACTACTTTTTAGATAAGTATAATTTCTAATAAATTTTGTAAAACAAGTTAGTGAATAACGAAATCAATAACAATTTTTACCATTCTGTGAAATTAAAATTATTTATTTTTAGGAGCCTCATACTCCTTGAATAACAATGTGAAGGGATATGTGTATAATTATTAGTGCCAAGAAATTTAATTTAGTAAAAATAATTCAAACATTTATACAAAGTACATGAAGGCTGAAAATTTTTAACCAAACTTAAATTTTTCTGCTGGAAAGAAAATTTTACACTTGAACACAAAGGTGAAAGAAAGAAATAACAATGTACAAAAGTTTTAAGAACAATAATTTTCAATAGGCTGATAATTGTCGGAAATTAAAAATGTTTAAATTCCCTGCCTTTTTTTTTTCAATGTTACAATAAATCTGTATTCACTTTCAATAATACTTAACATCCATTCCTGCTTTTTACAATAACAACCCATTTTACTCTCATAACTTTAGTAAAAATTTCTGAATTTTGTGCAGAAGAAAAAGACTGATTTAACCAAATGACTCGCAAAAATTTTATATTCAAAAGAAAATTTTAACCTTGAAGTTAGAATTTAGGGAGCAAATTATTGTTTAAATTTTTCACGATTGAAGAAAAAGATCTCATGATTCTATGTTTAGCATTCATAATTGCCTGACAATTATAGGTAAGTTGTTACTTTTAACAATATGAAGATCTTTAAACAAGAGAATTGAATATCTAGAATTTCTTTATTCTGACCAGTAGAAATTTGAGATTGTCATCGATTTTGTTCTTTGAAATCCAAACTCTAGACTAATATCTGACAGTAAAAGGCTTTAAGGTTAGTTATGGTTTATAATTAATTGAAAAATGCTTTATTGGTAAATTATAATAACAGTAATGTAATATTTGGTCTAAAACTGGAATTTTTGCAGATTTTTTTTTTATTTATTTATGCTCCTTAAGCGATTTGCCAAATCTGTTTTAAAAATCAGCATTTGAGCAAAATTATACAAAGCTTCTGTCAAGACTGCAAAGTTGATAATTTTATATTACAAATAAAGCATTTTTATTTTCAAAACTTAACTTTAGAACAAAATACACAAGATTGTTTCAAAAAATAATATAAAATACCCAATTTTTTCATTGAAATTAAAAGAAAAAAATTATTGTCCCAAAAATGGTAAAACCTTCAGGACATTATAAAATACTAATAACATCCAGTATGGTTATGGACAGCTTATATCTGTAATAATAAACATTTAATGATATGGTTACAAGATCGCTAAAGTTATGGATAAAAAATATATATTATGCAGCACTTATTCTTATTTTAGGCTTAAAAAAGTTTTTATCAGATAGAAATGTAATTAGCTTTTCTTATTGTTTCATAAAAAGAATAATGTTGGAAAATAATGGAAATTTTTACACATTATTCCCTTTTGCTTCTAAGAGCTCAAGATTTTTATTCTTAACTCAAATTTCTCTTAGTACAAGAGCAATGAAGTTAAACAATAAAAAATTCACAATCACAATATTTTAACTTTAGATAAAAAATAATAATGAATGCTGCAAATTGGTCCAGACTTGCTTAGTTAGGTTACATAAAGAAAATTTCTCTCCAAAGGAAGAGTGAACAAAACTCTAAACTATGTAATTTACATTAGTAAAAATGAACTATCTTGTAAATATTATGCTCGGTTCTGATAAATGATTTTCACAATATATTTAAATTGATTAACATATTGACCATTTGATTTTGACAACTATTCTTAGGCTGAAAACTGCTTTCATTAAATTAAAGATTGTTCGAAAATCTAATTTCTAATAAATAAGTATAGCATCTTGTAATTTTTTGAAATACTATTAATCTTTCATGTGTACAAAAATAAATAAATAAAAGACATATTTAAAAATCAAACTAAATAGAAAATTGGCCAAACAATTTAAATGGGAAATCTTGAACAAATGAATATCCTTAGTTTAGTAAGTAAATAAGAAAATTTCAAAAATTGTCTATTATTATGGTCACNTGGAAAATTTTTGTGTATATAGTTAAGCCTAACCTTACAGTTAGATACCTCACATAACTAAAATTTTCCATGCATGCAATGAAAGAATTCACTTAATGGCTGATGGAAATCTGCATTGAAAAAAACGTTTTTTAAATCCCCTTAAGTCATTTTTCTCATGTCATAGTAACAAACAATTATATTCTGTTGTAACAAACAATTATATTGCTATAACAAACAATTATATTGCTTGAAGAAAGTTTTTGAAAAGAAATTTTATATTCAATTAATTTCTGTAATCATTAGGCTATTCTATCAATTAAGCTAAAATAGTTTACAGCTATGCATGCTTCCTAGGTAGCATGTTATTCCCAAACAGACACATCTGGATGAATTTCTCTCTCAGCCTGAAAGTAACTGATTATACAATATAATATCTGATTATACATATCACTGATTATATATAAAGGGAAAAAAAGAAGTTATTTTTTTATTAAAATTCTGCTTTGGTATAAGTTTCTTGCATTTAAAGACTGATAAAATCTACAACCGGAGTCATCTTTTTGCATGATTAAATCTTTAAACAAGCATTAAGAAGAAAAATTCAGATTTAAAATAAACTAAGCTATTCTGGCTCATTAAGAATAAATCTCCATAATACATGTAGAAATGCAAAACTCTATTGTTTGATTTGCAATAAAATGTCCAGAGAATATTTTCATTAAAACATAACAGTTATTACTGCATAAATAGATAAGTGTATATCTTTGTTTGGAAATAATAAAAAGAAAAATATCAAAATAACATTTTTAATAGTTTAACTTATAATCTTAAAATGTTTAAGTATAAAATAAATATAAAAATATCAAATGTCTTGGAACAATTTATATTATATACATATATGTCTTCGGATATATATTTAGTTTTAATTGACTTTACTGATTATCAAAGGAAAATACTTTTTTTCATCTAACTCAAAGAGTTTATTACATAAAAGCAATTACTTTTACATAAAATTGAGATAATAGGGACAACAGAAAGGAGAAAAAACTATACTTTGTCAAAACAAAATATATATTCTCAACTATAGAGCTTTTGCTACTAAAGTAATAAAATAAGTTAGATAATGTCATTTCTTATGATTAATTTAAATTAGAGTGCTGTTCGATACAAAATAAGCCACTTTTTAAAATAATAGCTGAATTTTATTAATATTAATAAAACACATATTAAATTGATGTATTAATATTTTTGTTCTTCAGTCATTAAGAACACTTTGCAAATTCAGGATTTGTGGATTTTAATTCCAAAATTATTTTAAAATAATAAGCGCAATAACTAGCTTTCATTAAGTTTGATTGTTTCGCATAATACAGTTGATATAATAATTAATATGAATTTAGCATTAAATTTAAACTTACTCATTACGCTTAAACAGTAAAAAACATAACACTATACACAAGTCACTTGTTTATATTGTGCTTTTATTGTATGAAATATTGAACAAAACATTAGCTTCAAGCTGTTTTTATTAATATATTACAGAAAACTTATTTTTTCATGTAATGCTAGTTGACTTCTGGTGAGATTAGAGAGATACAAGACCATCAATAAGTCCTTCATGTTGGAATTTAACATTTCCTGGAACTCCTCGGGTGTCATTTGTGGAACACTCTGTACAANCTATGTCAAAAAAAAAAAAAAAAAAAAAGTTAAATAAAAAAATAAATAATCGAAAATAATCAAATACTCAAAATATAATGTCATAAAATAAAAATAATAACAATACGGAATTTAATTACAACTAATAATTCAGTAAAATCATTGTACAAGTACAATGATACATATTTGGTAAAAATATTGCCAGGGGTCTGTGTAGGTTTTTCTGAGAGGTACCTATATTGTGAAAATTTAGACCTAATTTGTGAAAATTAAAAATTATATTTAAAAAAAATCAACACAAAAATATGGATTTATCCTTTCTTACGTGATACAAAAATAAAATATTAAAAAAGAGTATTTTGTGAAACTACCGCTTTTCCTAAAGTTGAATTTGTGAAGGAACCGCTAAACGGTAGCAAATTTGGCCTGGACAGACCCCTGATTGTAAGCATTTGAAATAAAAATGAATATTTCCCCCGAAAGAAATTTATATGAAAATTAAGAAATATATATATANATATACACACACATACATATACAGTGCCTGCTGTTTAATGTCATTGCACGATACCTACAGAATTAGATTCCAATAGACAGCTAAGTTCACAAGCAAAATAATATCTTCCAAAAATGAATGAGATAGCATTTTCTCAGTTTTCCACAGCATTATAAGTTTAATACATAATCGAATTGCTTAAAGCAAATCTATGTAAGATTAATTTTAAAGAGATCTTAATTTTGTAAGTAAACTACCCTATTATCGTTCCTATTTAATATTTAATAACAGATAGCCTATTTTTACTATGCATAATTGTGGCAATTTTAAATAAGCACCTTCATGTTGGAATTTAACATTTCCTGGAACTCCTCGGGTGTCATTTGTGGAACACTCTGTACAATATCCATTAAAGTACGCCCCACAGAATTATCAGCAGGTTTTCTGTTTGCCTAAAGAAAATAGTAATTCAGTCAGTATAGTTAAAATCTAAATACTACATCAAGAATACTAATTCAGCGACAGCAGCACTATCAAGGATACATAAAAATTAGCAAATTCATCAAATTAACAAATTTGAGTTTTTCATATTCTATAGAATAACTGCCAAACCACAGAAAAATTTTTTTATGAAAAACAAATGCTCACAAGTGCAGTTTATAAAATTAATAATAAAGATAAAGGAAAGATTCAACAGATGTTCTTAAAAAAGACTTATCAAGACAAAATAATAATAGTAGAAAACTGAATTTGTAAATTGGAAAGAAAGCAATAGAAGCAATAAAAATATAAGAGAAAAACAGAAAATACAACAGAATTTTTTTTTTTCATAGATAGTTTTTTGCAATGACTTGCAGTTACTTAACTACTTAATATTCATTATTTTTTTTTCAGCTCAAGCTGTATGGTAATGAGTCTTGAACAATCGTTAAACAGGCATAAAATACTTTAAAATACAATTCAAAAAAATTTTCTGTTCTATTTTTCTAATGTAATGGAAAAGTAAATTCGCTTTATCATTACTCATAATTGATGCATGACATGATTAAGGAAACCCAATAAGAAAGGAAAAGAGGGGATGGGGGAATTTAGCTTTCAACAACAATTTGAGAAAATTCTACATTTTTAGCAATTTACTGGAAGCTAAATTCTTGTATTTAATGAAAAAGAGCAAAGCTCTTATCAAAATTTTAAAACCCAATCTGAAAAAGTAAAATTATTTCTTAAATATAATTAAAGTTGAAAAGATACAGATTCTCAAAGATAACTAGAGATACTAGATGTGTTGAAAAAACTAGATTTGTTGACAATAATTTTAAAATAAATAAGAAGGACCAATAAAAAGTTATCATACATGAAACAAAATACAACAAATTATAACATACATGTTATACTTAATTTTTAAACAGAAAATATATTGACATTTTTTGTAGCATTGAATATACCTCAAATTTTTTTTTAAAAAAGTTAATCATAATGTTTTAGAGAATAAAAGGTCTAAATAAAAGATGTATCACAAAATTCTCTTTAATAATTGTACTATTTTTCACCTTTACACAAAATATTTATTTAAAAATATAAGTAATACACTGGATATTAGATCAAAAGTAAGTAATTACGGATTTTGCATTAAAAAAAAATTAGAAAGAAGCAAAGAATAAATTTTTAGAATAATAAAAAAGTTCATATATAAAGAAAGGGGAGAATACTTACTAAAACATCATCAACATATTCAATCACCACAACTGATAGTTTCAGCATGTCAAGAATTGCATTGTTGATTAAATCCAAATCAGGTAAAATTTCCGCACTTCGCTGTTTGTTGTATTTAGTTTGCTGGGCCAGTTTCACTGTAAGCGAAAAGTTAATGTAATTCAAATATATTTAAACAATATAATTATAATCAATGGACTTTAATGTTAAATATAATATATTCATCAATTATAATATGTTAAAACATTCATTTTATTGGGAGTAGCAATTTCATGACAGTGTTCGTTTAATAACCTTTGTTTGCTAAATTTAACTGTGGAATACAGACAAATTATTGAAACTAATCAAGAAATGGGTAGAGTAAAATATAATAGGAAAAAATAAGATGATCAAAGACATATACAAAAGCACAATATACTTTATCACAATTGGGTGTTAAATAAAAATAAAAAATTTCCTTTTTCTATTAAAAAACTGATTCCATTCAATAAAAAATGGGTTATCTTCTACAGAATTGGGTTTTTACTAAGAATAATACTAAGGAAACGAAAGGTGTGACTTCAAATGCTAAAATAAGAAGCTATTCATAACTACTCAAAAATTATATGCATATTCAATTTAACTTAAGTGTAAAATAAATTATAGTTTAAAAACTTTTTTTAACGTATCAAAAAATATCATGAATATATGAAATATAATATCATGAATTATTGAAAATAAATTAATAACATTATGATTCAAAAATGTATTTTAATGAATGTAGAACAGATGAAGTGAATGTAGAAACATTAAAATAAAGAGGAAAGTTCCAGGTCAGGAATCGCTTCAATAAGAAATAACAAATAGGCGTTAATTAACGTCAATTTCAATTAAGAACATATAAATCTGTGTGGTTTGCCAATCGATATTCTGGCAATTATGTTACAAATTTAACATGGATTTTAAGCTCTCGATATTTTAATTAACCAATATAACAAACCAAAAATACCTCATCAAGCATTTCCGTTATTAACTAATTCTCAATCCACTCAATTAAAGAAGATTCCACAGTGAAACAGCTTGGTTTTGTCAATCCCTTTTTCTTTTTTGGCAGATAAAAAACAAGATTTTCATGCATGCATTCAATTCCATGTTGGATTTTCACACACAATCCGATGTGGATTTATGACTGCATTTTCGTCAGTTATTGTAACATATTTTCATAGTTTTTCTTTATTACATTATCATACATGGGAAATTTTGAATCAAGCAATGAATAATCACTTTTTGAGGCACTCGAATTGTGACGATATTATTCTCCACGTGGTTTCGTTGTTTGCATTTAAAACAGTTTGAGATTTCCACTTACATTTTAAAATTTCGATTTCATTTTTAAAATAATACTATTACAACCCGTGAGATTAATCGTTAAAAAGGATCATACTTCCCACAAGTTCAGGTTCATAGCCAACAATTTCTACTTTACATGGAGTAAACATAGTTCCTGTATTCTTTCCAGGGACCCCAAAAGACGTGCTGAAAAAATAAAGAAATATATCGATTAGTGGCAGCTATACATAAAAATGTTTATTTGCACACTTGCAACAAGAATTGTAAAAATCAAAACAACCATCAATTTTTAAAATATAAACAATGGTAAGTAAGTTTTGCAACAGTTTAAAATTATCATTGCAGATTCTTGATACAACTTTATTCATAATTTAAAGGATCATACGTGCTACTAAAAGTGCACAGTTATCTTTTTGCAATCACAAATTTTTTTTTTAATNTTTTTTTTTTTTTTTTTTTTTAATTGTCACATATTTAAACTCACTAAAGCACACAGAAGTGTACTGATAACAATATAACATAGCAAAAATATATATATGAAGTCTAAAAACCAATGGCCAATTAGTAAAACTGTTCTAAGACTAAATTTTAAATAATTTTT
The DNA here is from genome assembly GCF_043381705.1 of Parasteatoda tepidariorum. Taxonomy (NCBI): domain Eukaryota; kingdom Metazoa; phylum Arthropoda; class Arachnida; order Araneae; family Theridiidae; genus Parasteatoda; species Parasteatoda tepidariorum. The sequence continues at coordinate 74,878,120 of NC_092211.1, read as the reverse complement.
CATGAGTATATCAAAACAATCGTTTTTAAAAGCTGAACTTTAGTACATTTCATAATTAAGGTAAGACGGGATAATGTGGCTTTAAACAGGAAAATTAGTTCTGTATTAATTCTAATTCAACTAAATTTGCATTTTTAAAAAGAAGTGAATAGAAACATAAATTTGAATCAGCGTTTTCCCTTAGCATGCCTGGAAGGGTAGGGACGCCCTGCCCGCCCTTTGATGCCTTTTTGGTAAAAATAAGCTGCCATCTTATAAAAACACAACCTTTTTACTAATATTCCATTAAAAAAGTAATTCATTGTTTAAATTATATAATTACACACTGACAAAATAATTAGTGTTTTTAGGTGTCATTCTGATTACTATTACAAATATTTTTTGTCGGAATTATTTTTAACTGGTTAAATTTTTAAAAGTTTCTCATTTTCTGAGGGGTATATTAGAGAATTCAAGTAATTTCAAGTTTTTAAATTATTTGTAAATACTTTTTTTTAAAAAAAGGTATTATAATTTTCAGCTTAAATTACAGAAAAAAGCTTTCATGTTATTTATTAATAACCATTTTTTTTTTTTTTTGAAAAAAAATTTAACACAGTGATTGTCTTTTAGCATGTCTTTAAGTATTTTTATAGACTACAAATTTTTCTCTTATTTTAATAATGAGTGAAAATTACTTTTTGAAATACACACGTAAAATAGTATAAGAGGGTAATTTAAAAACTGTTAAGGATCAAATTCAGTTCTTGCATATTACACATTTTGATAAATTTTTATGATGTTAAGTGAGGTTAACATCATAACATGAACAAGTGATGTTAAGTTACCTTTTCTGTGAGGATGCAACTTGCCCTTTTTTATTCATGGGGATTTGAATTACATAACAGCTTTTTAAAATACTTAAATAATGAAAAATTATTGCAATCTAAACAAAATTTCTAGCCAATGCAATTTTTTTATTTCTTTAATTCAAACATATTCAGTTAAATTTATAAGGCACTTCTTCAAGATTGATTGATTGATATAAGATTGAATAAGAATTGCAGGAAATAAAATTCAAAATATTGCTTTGCATAACTATAACAATGGAACTTTACCCTAAAATAAACAAATACATTTCACTTTTCCATAATTAATTTCATTATTTCAAAGCTGGGACTAAAAAAAGTAGCGTTAAACATGCTGCTGTACTCATAATTGGTTCATGCTAGATCTCTACAACTTTGAAACGCATAATACATTGCTATAAATATTTTCTATGCAAAAGCTTAACATTTGCTCTTGATTCTTATGCTACTAACAACTTCTTTATTCAAAACCAGGAATATTAATACTTAGTCAATCAACAAAATAACAAATAATTTTAAAGGTCAACACATAAAATTAATTATCCGTTTCCAGTTACCTCATTTCAATCCGCACAGAAAAGACATGAGATACTTTCCAAATGAAAATAGCAATGAAACAATAAATTCAAATCAAATATGCAATAATAGGAATGATAATAATAGGAAGACATTACATTTGAGATAAATTAAAAGTAAAAATTAAAACATTTAAGATTTTAAAAATTTCAGTATTTTCACTCAAGGCAATACAGCAATTTAAAAATTTCAATTAGTTTTTTAAAAAAATTTAAATTCTCAAGATTTAATAAAATTCTACCTTGTAAAAGCTTTCCAGGTAACACTGCCTTCTGACAAAGAAGTGTCGACTGTTAAATGAACAGGATTATTTGTTTCACGGCTGTAGTAATCATGAATTAGAACGGAATGTCCAGTCACATCTGCACCAGTGGCATACCTTAAATGTAAACAATTTATTAATAAAGTAATACTTTAAAAAATTTTCACCCCTTCCTCTCAATTAAAAAAAAGTGGAATTTTACAAAATATGAGAATTATTTTGATTTAATATTTTATAACAATATAGTTGCATGAATTGAACCTAATTACTGTGTTAAGAGTTACTATGAGAAAATTAAAAAGGACAGTTAATAAAACTAAGTATTTACTTGACTTAGTATTTTAACTAAAACTTATATATAAGTTAATTATTTATTAAAATAACAATCATTATATATCCAGAATATTAACTATATGATTAGTGAATTTGCAAGATGGCACTTAATTCATAAGTTCTATGATAGTGAACTCTTAAAACAAGTACTGATTCCACTATTATTAATAAAAGAAAAACTATGTGAACTATATAAATATTTATATTAAATCGCAAAAAGTGCAATTTTACAACAATTCCATCATATAATAGTGTCTACACAATATTAATAATTGAAAAATAGAAGGAACTGAGTTTTAAAAGCTTTTAGGCAAAATTTTACTACATTAACATAATTAAAAGTATTTTTTTCATCTATAACGCGAGAATATAAAGACATGAAATACATCAGCATATCCGAACACCCAAGGCTCTCGCCTAGCAATCTGGGTGTCATGAGTTCAATTGTCTATCTTCCTCCTGATTTCTACAGAGACATCAATAGCACGTTGATATGTACATATGTAATTTAAGATTTTATGGAATGTTATTTTAGAACATTCATCTATGCTATTTCCATTAACTTATTATTCTAAGTATTGTACATTATTCTAGTTCATGTGCAAATGTCACTAACCTTGTTCTTTGTATTCTAAAATTCATGCATATATAATTACATATAAAGTTACACATATTTAATTTAAGATTTCAGATATTAAAGAAATGCTTTTTTAGAACATTCTCCAACATTATCCAGTTCAACATTATTTCAGTTTAATATTCTTGTACCTAAGTTGATGTGTTTCAAGTGCAAACATTAGTTACTTTGTTCTTCGTATTCTAAAATTATTGTAATAAACCTGTTCGACTTTTCTGACTAAATCCCCTCATTGTTACCAGACAATATTATTTCGATGATGTAGACATATGCACAGCTAAAAATATCTGTTGTATGAATGAAATATATATAAGCTCCCTTCTCTTACCTTGAAAAATAAAATATTTTTTCCAGAATAAATATAAATGACTTACCACCCAACAATCACTTCACTTGGATTAACCTTCTTATGTAATTCATACATTGCTTTAGCAAATTCCATATCTACAGCTACCTACATAATAAATATTTAATACAAAATTAAGAATAAAATCAAGTACATTTAATTGAGAATAGGTTATATTCATATTTATTAACTTATTTCAAAGGAATCTATCTTAAGTGTAATCATAACAAAACATCTTCAGCAGATGATTCCTTCTATTAATATTGTGAATAGGACTGGGCTATAAATCGATATATCGCGACATATCGATTTANAATATCGCCCAGTCCTAATTGTGAAAAACTATGGGCCTTACATTAAGTACAGGGTTTTAGAAAAGAATGACACTTAATAAAGCCTTCCATTATTTGACACAACATATTCGGATCGATGCTTTTATGGATTTTCGGTACTGTCCTACATGAAATAAAATAACGGAAACTCGTTTTAAAAGGTATTCCAGCATTCCTATTCTGGTTGTAAGAAAAAAACTGCAACTATTCCATTAACATAAATTTGTATACAATAAACATTATCATATCAATGCATTCCAAAACTTTTTATTTCTTTTCCCAATTTCTATTCATTTTATTTGTTTTATTCTATAACTATTTATCCCCCTAAAAAAGCAACATAGGATTAATAGAAAATTCAGAATCTTTAGAAATTATTGAGCCAAAAAAAAAAGTTTCAAGAAAGATTAAGATGCAACAATATTTGCTCTAAAACTGAATATTCAACTACCCATTAATATTAGAGCATTTCATAGACCAATCAAACTCAGTAATAATTAAATAAAAAGTCCAAGAAAAACTTGTAGCAAGTTTTAAAAAAACATATTTTCATAAAATAATTTTTCTACAATTTAAATGCTAAACTGACTTAAGTGCCAGAATACTTTTTTTTTTTTACAAACTTCTTAATAATTTAATTTATATCATACACATAAAAAACCCATCATTAATTTATTAAAAAAAAAATAATAACTAAATAAATACAGCAATTGAAATCGTCAAAAAATTGGAGTTGATTTTTGCTGTTTCAAAACCAAATAAATCACATCAATAACAAAATTGTTTACTTTGTAATTATTTTTGTCATAAAAAGTTATAGAATATTGTCATTAAGAATTGAATAGATTTCATTTGGATAAAATAATATTTTACAACAAAATATAGTGCTGAAAAATTTTAAATAGTTTTAAACAGAATAATTCTTATAAGATAAAACCAAGAATTTCATTACTTTAATTAAAGCCTTTAACTTTTTGAAAATATCTACATAAATTTAACTTCAAATTAAACATTTTCTGAGAGGAGATAAATATGTATGTAAAAAAGACAAACAAGTATTTATGAAATATAAATTCATTTGCACACAAGCAAAAAGTCCATTTTTTCTTCAAAAAAATCACCCAAAAATTAAAATAAAAAAAGTTTTAAAAAACTGTATGAAACCAAAATTGTAAAAAAAGGAATTTTTTTAAATTTTTTCTAGGACCATTCAACCCATTGACTGTATTAAATCTAACTGCAGACCGACAGTCATATTTTAACCTGCAGTTTTCTCCCCATAGCAAAACCAGTTTTTCCATGTCATTAGACAAAACTTAAAATTGTTGATACCGAAAGTTTTAGGCCCAGAAGCAGAAAGCGCCTAAAACTGTGACGTACGTCGCAGAACAAACTAAGTCCTGCAGAACAATTTGTATCTTGAATAAGTGACAATTACAGTGTTTTCCTGGGAAACCCCCCTACCTGCCTCCGGTAATCTTGCGATCATCATTTTTATCAAGAGAGCTTCTAAAGCAAACCGTAAAAGAATTAAACTCAGAGATTTCCAATTTCATAAAGTTTATGACTTTTATATTTTCCATTCCCATTTCAGAAGCAATTTGTAAATCGTGGGGATCCACGATTGACAGAATTGTTTCTAAAAGACCAAATGCTTTCGATGGAAATGATGTTGTTGGAACAATAAACCAGAGAATGTTTGTGTTTGCAAATGGTGCACCATCTGGGCACTTGTCACTTCGAAAGATTTCTAAGGCAGCCCTTATTTTAATGTTCGGACCTTATCATAGACATTTTATTAATAATTCATCATCATCTACAACAAAATTGTATACTTCAAAAGTGATTGAAAAAGTAACAAATCCAGAATGTTTGCCTTGGTTTAAAAAATAATGTAGTGTATCTGTGTATGATCCTGTATAAATGAAAATATAGTATTTTAACTTAAAGTTGACTTTTTTTTTGTTGCGAAATGCTTGCAGAACATTTGTATAAATAAGTCCTGTTGCAGAACATTTGAAAATATTCTGCTTATGGGGTTTTAGGAAGCTCGTAATTTTGAGTACGGAATTCTCAAACATTGTGTGTGAAATTTTTAAATATTGAGTACATAAAATGATAAAAAATTCTCTAAGAACATTTTACATTCGTTTCTTTCGTCACATGTGTGTGTTTTATAGAAACACATAAACATTTTATGAGAAAATTTCATGGATACAATAGTATTAGTATAAAAATAAAGATACTGAAAAGATCGGAAAATACAGTTTTAGTAAAGTCAAACAAGGAAAACAGGGATTTTTATCTTTTCTACAACAAATATATTAAATGATAAAAAAATGAACCACATTTCTTATCAATTTACATTTGAACCCCATATTGATAAAATAAATATCATTTTATATTTAAAACATTGCTTCAAAAACTTTTTAATATTATTGAATACAAAATAATATTAGTTATTGATTTTATTCTTAACTGATTTGTTTTCTCAACATTTAGTATATATTATATAATGAGAAGTTTTTCTAATTTTTATTTTAGTCAGAAGTTGCAAGGTTTAGTACAAAAGAAAGTATCCCTTAAGCTGAAGTCTTTCAAAACTAACACATGTTTTTAAAAACAAAAAGCCAGGAAATGCCCCTTAGCCTGTGGAAGCGGCATATATTTTTGATATATAAATCCATTCTTGCTCCCAAAAATTAAAATAGAAAAAATTGTACGAAACAAAAATTGCAAAAAAGGGATATTTAATTTATTTTTTAGCACAGTATTTAACCCATCGACTGTATTAAACCCAACTACAGACAGTCATATTTAAACCTGCAGTCTTCTCCGCATAGCAAAACCTGTTTTTCCATGTTATTAGATAGTTACATGTTACATTCTCCCAATTTTGCTTTTATTCAAAACTGTCAGGGGAGTTAATTACCTTCACAAAATATTTAAGATATAATTATTGTATTTGATTATTTCGGGTGTATGTTTAAGTACATGTCAAACAGTTAAGCACATTTAAAACAACCTTCACTTTAGCTAATATATATATATATATTGGTACATTAAAAAAAAAAAAAAACATCCTGAACTTTTGATGCAATTATCTGATTTTCACATTCTAGGGCTCAATCTTAAGTGGTTTGCAGTCTCAAATATACTAATTAGTTAGTGCACAAGAAATAGGTTACAAAATCAGGCATAAAAACATACTTTCTCTAAATAAATATACCTTTCTTGACATATTTGGATTCCTGACATTCAAATTATAGGGGGCGGTCACAATCTGGGAAATATGGTCCCAATAGTTAAGCAATAAGGGCAGTCGAAAAAGTGAACCCCTTAATGAATCTTTTTGCGTATTTCACTATACCTCAAGAGCTGTTTATGCAAATTGGAAAGTTTTTGAGCACAATTATAAAATTTGTTTATTCAGAAATAATCTCACACAAAAAATTTTTTAAGAATAATTCATAAGTCAAATTCCCTTTATTACAGAAAATTTTTAAATGTAAAGTATACAAATTTTTACATAATTTTACAGAATATAATTTTTTATATGTCAAAATATGAAATTTTTTTCATTCTTACAAATGTATTATTTTACTTGTCCATATTTGCTTTATTCTCACTTGATATTTTTTAAGCCTGGCCCTTAGAATTTTGCATTTTATTCATGTAAGTATGCATTATGCTGAAAGCATAATAATGAAAAAAGTTACACTGCCTTCAGTAGTCATGCTTAAGTTACAATGTACGGAACTGATATAAATTGATCAGAAAATAAAGTTTTTAAAATTTTAGTATACTATAAATAAGTTTTGAAATATATCTGGTACAGAGCAGGGGCCTTTAGAGTCCTATAAAAGCAGAGCCTAGAGCAAATGCCATAAGAAAATAAGGAGACTGGTTTAAACTTGAAATCAATGTGCATCAATTTTTTTGTGAAACTCATGAATGAGACAAGTCATTGAAGCAGGTAACTAATCTAATTCTATACTAACAACAATCTTACCTCATCTTCTGACTCATTGTGAGGAATACATAAGCAATTGGTGACTTCTACGGCTCCCTTTTCATGAATACCTTAAAAATAGAGATAGAAATTATAACACATCATATAAAACTTAAAATAACAATTAGTTTTAAAAGACAACACTTCTTTAACTTTCCTTAAGTTTTTTCCTCAGTTCAGCTATAACTCATTTTATATTTAAGTAATTTTTAAATTTTTCATATATCTCTACAACAGTTTGACTTTAATGCTATTATAATTATAGGTTCATGTAGCGCCTATATAAATTATCTGACAATATTAAATTTCATTTTAAGTTTCCTTTTTTAAAATTAGATCATTTAAAGTATCTGTCAATTTAAATTTCATAAAATACACAGGGTTCATATTAAAATAGGCTAAATTTGTAAGGAAACTTTTACCTTTAATGGTCGAAACGAATTAAAACGCAATGATAAACAGATCTGAACTCAGCAAAATTATTATTTTCAAATTTTAATGTGAATTCAGCTAGTCAATAACAGAAACAGAGCAAATTTAAAAAATTTATGTTGATTATTAGTTTCTTAAGGGCCGCTGCTCAGCAGTTGCCAAGACTTGGCAATTATTCTGAAACAAATCACAATACGGAAATCTCCCCCTACCTATTGTTTAAAAAAATAAGGAATGAAATAGTATAAGCAAACAAACCGCTTAAGTTTTCTATCCAAACATTATGTGATAATAATGCAGCATTTCCTCTGGAATTTTTAACCGGTTTTAAAACACTTTTAACAGAAAAAGTACTAAATCTACATAGAAATACAATATTTTTCAATCTTAAGTATTCTAATATTTAATCTTAGGCATTTTTAGATGTGTGTGTTTAACTATTTAATAGCTTAGTAAACTATACACTTCTTTTATTCTAAAAAACAATGAGAGAGAAAAAAATAAAACAAAATAAAAAGTCACGATCTATGACAAACCAAGTAGTGTGCCGATAACTCGATGTTGCAGATCATTTCTTCGCTCATATGAATCAATTATAGAAAATAATACTACAGGATGGATTTTTACGGTTAGATTCGCTGCACCAGAATTCATTGTTATCAACTATAATTAAACTTTAATTTCATAAGAATAATTTGTTCCTTTGGAATAAAACCAAAATACCACGATTCGGAATCAACAAGCGTAGTTGAAGTTGCAGTCGTGGTACAAGAAAATCGCATTCACTTTATTTCAAATCGAAAGAATCATATAATTGCAGTTAAATATCACTAATGATCTTCTTATAATATTTAAATGGAAATTGATGGATTACAGTATAATGAACGGAATAAACGGAAAGAAGATTTTTCGCTTTGATTATTGCAGATTTTACGAACATAAACTTTAAAACTCAAAGGGCATTCCTTTTAATATGAACTCAATCTGAAAAATCTTAATCAAAAAACATCGCAGTCCCTTTTTTTTATTTACACTTGAAATTCCAACTAGACGATAAATAAAATTGACTTTGATAGTTAAATGGATATATCTAGATTAATTTTGCTGACTTATCGAATCATTTAAAAATTTGGCCAAATTTGATATTAATATTATATTAATTTGATATTAATTCATTGTATAAATATTTTTAGGTATTCAATATGTTTTCCTAGATTGTTTTAACTTTATTTTTATGTTTTAATTTTAGTATTTTAAATTGTACTTAATTTCCTATGTATTAATTCACACTCAATAAAAACATGAAGAATAAAAATTTATGATTTAGTAAATTAATTATGAAATCTGAACAACTGTGTAATAAGTATATTTATTAGTTCTCTACAATCACAACTGATTCATGGATACTAACAAAGAGTGCATAAAAAAGTGTGTCTAGTTTTAAAACTTTAAGAAATTCATTTCAAATAAATGATAAAAATTTTAATATTGACCTCAGAGAGTTATGGTTTTAGATAATCATAAGTCGAATCTTCTATAAACACAGACAAGCACCTTTTTTAATTACTGTAGATTATCTTAATTTTGCCTATTTATCTCTAAAATATTTACTGGTATATTATTGTAACACAAACATCTTATATATTATAAATGCCATTGAATTTTTAACGTTGACTGGGTTACAGAATCAAAGATCTTCTATTAACTGAAATTTTTAAATAATTGTAAGTTGAAACAAAGTGAGAGACAAGTAATTCCTCACCATTTTTGAATTTAAATATTTTGTAACCTTATATTTTTTGTTCTAACCAAATGATAATTTACTTCTTTGTGTGTTTTACAGATTAATTTATATTAGTTTACATCTCTATTGTTAAAATATATACATATAGCAGAATCAAAACATAAATCTTTTAAATTGTTCATTTCTTATGAAATAATTATTTTTAATTCTTTTTTTAGATTTTTTTATTAATTTCTAACCAGGATGCGTCTTCTCATCTTGTAAAATATATTAGATAATTTCATAGGACACTATGTACCCATATAACTTTTTTTCGACCTTCCATCATCTAATGTATTTAGATTATTTGGAGATGCATCATATCATAAGCAAAATTCCATTTCTGAAAACGTTCAAATTATAATTCCTTGTTTAAATTTTTGATCTGGAAAGTTTTTTTTTTTAGTGTATGATTCTAGATTCCTTTATTTATATTATATGATTTAAAATCTACAATTTAGTTTTCAAATAGATGGTTAAAATGTTTTCAATTTCATTGTAAGAATTATATTTATTTTGATATGAACAAATATGCCTCATTTGCTTAGGGTATTGTTTGAACCCCTGAAATCAACACATGACTGCAGCTTTAGCATGACTGCAACATTTTAAATTACCATTCTATTTTCATTCCTTAAAATATTTAATATTATTCCACTTACCTAATCAAAAATGCCATATTTTGTGTATTATAATATAAAACTTTCTGAAAATGTACAGAAAATAATTTTTCACTATTGCAAATATCTCTTCATTACACATAATTTTTTTTTCTGAATTTGTTATATATTTTAAAATAAAAGACACTGTTTTTTTTTCTTATCCTCATATTATTTGATCTAGTTATATTTAAATATTTTATCTTACATCTTGCAGCATATCGATTCATTTTGTCTTATAAGTCTCACCATGAGTAGTGATTCAAGTCAGGTTTTGAAAGATGATGTCAAAAGAAGTAAATTTAACACTTCTTCAGACTGTGCTGAAGCCATGCTTGAAAAAATGGATGGGGAATATTTAATAACTGACGTTTGCGCCAATTTAACAAATAAAAAATTTGCTCGGGATGTTGACAGTGTGATTCAGCGGTCTAAAAATGCTGGTAATTTTTGTGACTTTTTAAATCCTTTTATTTATCTATTACTTTTTATTCTTTTAAATTGTAAAAGTTCGAGAAAAATTACTGAAATGTATTTAATTCAAATTAATATTTGCTAGTGTGATAAACTACTTGTTTATTTACTTTATTCTCGATGGAATGACTTTTTAAATGGTCGTCTTAGACATCCATTTTTAAATGAAAGGGAGAAAAAATTAAAATACTTTGCTACAATAGTTTTCAAAATTTCTAGTTTGGAAAAATTCTTCGTCTTTCTTTCTTTCATGTGTTAAATGCATTCAAAACTTTTTTTTGTGTGAATGAGGTGCCAGAATAGGAATAGTTTGACCCTTTGATTGTTAGTCAACACTTCTTCTGTGCCTAATGAAAATAACTTTCAAACAACAACAAAAAAAATTTCTTTGTTAAATGCCAAAAGTTATGCAACTTTTTTTGTGTGAATGAAGTGCCAGAATATGAATAGTTTAACCCTCTGATTGTTAGTCTCCACTTCTTCTGTGCTTAATGAAAATAACTTTCAAACAGTTAAAATTAGTTTTTCCTTGTTAAATCCTAAAAATCCTTGTAAAAAATTTTTTTTTCAACTTTACTCTTGTTACCATCCAAATATATCTGATTAAGAAGTCTATTCTAACTAATTATAGTGTCAATTTTAGTGTGTGTGTTCGTTTTATTTTGATTTTAATATTTATACTTTTTGAATCTATTATAAATATCAAAATTATATTACTTTTTGATATTTTGTTTTTATAAATTTCTGTGGTTTTCTTTTATTTAGGAATAAAGAAAATTATTGTTTCGGGAACAAATATTGCCTCAAGTAGAGAAGCTCTGCGTTTGACTAGATTATATCCTGATTATATATATTGTGCAGCAGGTATTTTATTATTTGAAATGCTAAATTCTAATATATTAAAAAAGTGGCAATAATTGACAAAAATGAGGTACTGCACATAAGATGTTTAGTTGACTATTACCCTTTTGAAAAAAAAAGAAAACTTATGTCAATTTATATAGTATGTGTATGCTGTCAAACTATGTACATGGATTTCTTTTTTATTTATTTTTTTTTTTTTTACCAAAAAGGTAATAGGTCTACAATATGTAAGCTATAATACTTAACTAATTACCATATATAATAAGAAGTATTTTAATAGCTTTTAAATTATTTGATTGGTACAATATTTTTTTTAATAATCATTTTATCTTCTTATTCATTTATTTATTTTTGCTTTTGAAGGGTAAATTTCATGTGTGTTCTTAATTATAGTACATCATTCTATGTCATTTTATATTAGTTTTATGTATAGTAATTCATGTTGATCCTTTTGAACAATTTTTTTCATGTTGATGAAAATAATTTAAAAGCAAGAAGTATAGATGCTCCAAAATCTTACTTGAATTGAAATTTATTTAAAAAGCTTGGATCAGATCGTCAAATCCATACTATATCAAAAATAATTTATTATTTTTAATCTATTGTTTCTTGAAGTATCAACCCCAAACTCAATTCAGGATGCAACATGGTTAATTTATATTTAAAAAAAATTTTAATTAAAAAACAATTAAAGTTTTGCACACCTTATTATTTTTTTAAATAAATCCTCTAATTACTTTCGTTTTGAAATTGTTCCAGTTTTTTTTCCTTATTAAAAAAAATTTAAATGTCAAAAGCTTTTAATCTTTTGATATCTTATCACCTTTATATTTATTAGTTTTAATGTTTCTATCCCTTATTTTTTTCAAAGTTTCGTTAAACAAGTTTAAAAAACGGTTATAAATTTTTTTTTATACTTATTATGTAAATTTTATCAACCTATTTTTTGTTACAAACTGAGGTCATGTATTGACCTCCAGGTCTTCAGAGCTGCACCCCTCGTATTTAGTAAAAATCTTTGGATTCTGAAATGTGTTCTCCTGTAAATTTTCTTAGAAAATTAACTTTTCTTTTTATTTTATATATTTATCCCCATTAAAATAGCTTTTAAGCTATAAAACTAAATATTTAGATTTTTTTCTTCTTAGGAGTTCATCCTAATGAAGCAAAAAATTGGGATGAGGACTTTGAAGAAGAATTGAAAGATATTCTTTCAAATCCAGAGTGTGTGGCTATAGGACAATGTGGCTTGGACTATAGTAAAAATGTTTCTGAACAGTCAGAGCAAAAGGAAGTATTGATTAAGCAGGTACTATCTTAACTCCTCAGTATTATAGATTCAAATTTTATATTTATTAGGTTCTCACACTAATATTGGTTAAATGCAAATTAATGTCCATAGTAGTTTAATAAGTGTGTTTTAATTGTCTAAAATGCAGAGTCCAATGAGAGGGAGTGTGGATCCAAACGGAATGTTTAGAAAAGTCTTCTTAATATACAGGATACTCATCAAAGTATTTGAAAACCCACTTGACTTTCAAAGCAGCTAAAGATATATTTATAAAAGTGATGTCTAGGTGCTTTGAAGTAGCTGTGAAGCTTCAAAACTTCTTTATGCTTTGTGCATAAACATAAGGTGGCTCAAACTTTCAACTTCTATTTTGACTAAACTGCTGGGACCATATTTTCCACATTGTGTCTACCACATTATTTTGACAGTTAAGAATCTAAATCTGTTGAAAAGAGGTACGATTAATCCGACAAAGTACATTTTTGTGTCTGATATCATAACTTTATTAATATTTAGCACCAATTAGTTAGCATATTTGAGTTCCCATCTTTAAATAATTTAAACCGGTATTCAATTTAAGAAAATGTAAACATTTCAATAAAAGTTATTTATAGTGATATCTTTTTTATTTTGCACATTGTACATCACAAATTAATTATCCTGTGGTTACTAGTTTTTACTTTTTTTTTAGTCAGTTTATTAAGATTATTTCTTCAGATCGCAGTGTAGGATACTCTGAACAAAAAAATTAGCATTTAAGTTGCTCTTTTCTTAGATGTCTTCTGGGTATTTATTCTTACTAAATCATTGATCATCTTAAACCTAGTAATTCACTTATCCCACATATTTTGTAACACTGACTCCACAGTTTACCAACAACTGCTGCTAAAAATAATCTCATCTCGTAGCGCATAGCTACATTTTTACACCTAGTCACTAGCTTAAAACTATATCTGCTGATGACAAAAGTTAACAGTTTGGATAGGGACTGTAATGGACTCCTTGTGCAGTGTGCAAAATAAAATAAAAATGACCACCTTGAATTACTTTTAATCTAATGATCAGATCTTCACGTACTACTCAGTCTTAAAGGTAAGATAGGATGACCTCAAATATGCTAATTAATTAGAGCAGACAATAGACACAAAAACATACTTTCTCTGAATAAACATACCTTTTTTTTCTCGAAGGATTTGGAATTTTATCCACCAAAAATACGATTTTTTCAAAATGTGATTTCTCAGGAACTATTAGACGGATTTTGCTCAAATTTTGTACTGTGCCATTTAAAATTGCAATTTTTAAAATGATATAGAAAATTTTATTCCTTGTGATTCAAAAGTTTTATTTTGCATAAAATTTTATTGTAATTATAAACAAGTAATATGAAATAATAAACAAATTTTAGAAGTCTGTGTAAAAAAATTTCCATTTGCTTAAAAAGTTCTTGACTTATGGTGATATATGCAAAAAGTAAAATTAACATGAAGGAGCCTAAACTTTTGGAAGCTCTCCTGACCGAACGATACGAACCATATTTCTCAGATTGTGGCTTCTTCCTATATTTTGAGGATCAGAAATCTTAATCCGTCAAAAAAAAAGTTATGTTTATTCAGGAAAAGTATGTTTTTTTATTTTTTATTTTGTAACTTAAAATATTGTCTGCATTAATTAATTAGACTATTTGAAGTCACGCCCTCGAACCATTAAGATTTAGTCCTAGAACATGAAGATCAGATCATTACATCAAAATTTATTCAGTGTGTCAGTTTTTTTTTTCTACACTGCACATTTCCTTAATTTATCCTAGATTAATGGAAACGACTTATCTTGAAATTAATATAACCTTTTCTATCTTGATGGTTGCTGAATCTAAAATGTAGTTATTAATATTTATTAATGAACGTTCATTTTACAGCTGAAGCTGGCTAAGGAGTTGAAAAAGCCAATTCTTATAAGTGAGAGGGATGCTCATAATGATTTATTAGAAATACTGAAAAATAATTCTTCTAGTCTGCCAGATATTCTAATCCATTCTTTTTGTGGAAAAGTAGAAGAGTTAAAAGCCTATCTTTCCAGTGGCTGTTACATTGGTTTGACAGGTAATTTAAGATGTTTTTTATTTATCAGTAGTATAAATGTTTCCTGAAAAAATTATTATTATTTATTTATTAGTTTTTTGAATTTTTACCGAGATAATTTTTATGACTTCATGACTATTTTTTCTCATTTCCATCATAGTATTTGATAATTTAAAAGAAATGTCAATTTCCTTTTTTTCGAAGTTTTTGATTTTTATCAACATTGTATCTAGTCTAATAAGATTATTCATTTTTTTTTAAGAAGTTTCTTTTTATTACCTCCTTAAAAACAATTAAAACATAATAATTTTTTTCTGAACTAATGTTTTTATTGTTATTATTGTAACAGATTTTGTATTTTACTAAATGAAGTAATATTGAATTCATATTGTGATTAGATATTATTAAACAAATGCCAGCCATTGACTATTAAGTCATTAGGCTTCTAGCTCTCCAGTACTTCTTAATAATAAGGCACAGCAATCGCGGCTCGTCCGGAGTAACATAAAAGACAATCTGATGAAGTAGTCAGCTTGAGACAAAATGTATTGTGTATAGTATAATGTTTTGCTTTACAAAGCATTATATTGAAAAAGTTATTTTGTGTAATTTTTTAATCGTATTTAAATTGCCATTTCATGAGTTGCAGTGAAAAACTATCATTATTAACAATAATCTAACCACTAAAATAAATATTTAAAATCCTAAACATTGCAATGTAATTCATAATAGTTGCAAACATTTATATCAATTGACAAAAAAAACATACCTGGCTAATGCTTTATGAAGTGCAATTTGAACCATCTTAATATTTCAAAACAAAAGGAATTTGGAAGATAAAGAGAAGCTGGTAAATGTTGTTTGCTGGTCACTTATTCCCGAAATATAGTACTCAGTTTTGAGAACAGATTAATGAAATTTTCTTCTTAAAAATGAACACACTGCCTGCATAGGCACCTGTTTTTCAGAAATTTTTTTTGTTGTCAACATTGGTGATAGTAACTACTCTGTGCATGTTGGTAAATGTGGGATAATGATTAGAAGAGTGGGAAAAGCAAGGGTTTGGACTTAATACCTTTTAATGTTTTAATTTTTTTTTTTAATTTTAAAGTGCAGCTGCCTGGTATAAATTTACCCAGAATTCTCTACATTGATGTTAAGGAAATGCCCTGTTGTTTTTGATTATTCGTGGATTTTCATACTAACTTTGAAGTGATGCTCATGTACAAGATCTTTATTAACGTTTATTTTAGGTTTCATTGTGAATGCCCAGAAAGCTTTTTCACAAATATTTAAAGTTTTAAGACTTTTCGAATTAAAGTTAATTTTAAAGTGAGGCACAAAAACTTATGTCGGCTGGGTTCGAGATTACCATTTTTAGTTAGAGGCACGTTTTGTTTTGCATAGAGCCTGCTTGGGAATGTTAACTTCGCTGTATCCTTAAGAGGTAAATTTGTTGTACCTGAAAAGATTTTATGGGAGTGCAAAGTCAAGTGTTTGTTACATGCATTTGCTAAAGCGATGATTAAGGTTTGGTATAATTTTAAGCTATTTTGAAAAAAAGAAATAGAACTCCATAAATGAGTAACTTCAATGTGTTTATTATTGTATACTTTTTGTACAGCTAACTGCTAACAAAATTGCTGCCTGGGGGATCAATTATTTATTTACAAAAAAAAATTATGATTTAGTATTAATAAGAATGTGCACACGATGTTTGTAAAAGTAGAAATATTTTCTTAGAATGCTACATTTGGAATTTTAAACTTAGGGCTACTTAGTTTTTCTCGAACCGTCTTTCTCCCCCCCCCCTCCGGGATGCGTTTATTTGATTAACAAAACAATAATGAAGCTAAACAAATTTTAGAAGGGTCCGATTAAAAGATAAATTATTTTGTGAAGGGTCCGTTTTATGAAAAGATATTTTGTAAAGGGTCCGTTTTTAGGAAAAGATATTTTGTGAAGGGTCCCTTAATGGACCCAAACTTCTTCTGAACAGACCCCTGGCAACAGTAATATTAATGTAATTTTATTAATTTCTTATAATTTGATTGAATATATTTTTTAAGGTTCTGTTTGGAAGGACAAATCTGAGGAAGGTTTGAAGAAAATCATTGAGGATAACCTGGTGCCACTAGATCATCTCCTGATCGAAAGTGATTCACCATTTATGTATCCAAACACCAGAGCCAGTCAAATTCCTGCATCAGTCAAAGAGAAACTAACTGAAAAATCTTTGAGCTTTCTTCAAAGATATTGTACTTTTCAAAGGAATGAGCCCTGCTCTCTTCCTGTGACTATTGAAATGCTTGCTGCATTCTATAAAATTCGACCTGATGAAATGGCTCTTCAAACTACCTATAATGCCTTAAAGTTATTTGCATTGACCTAATATAGAAAACTTTTATAGATGTATATTTCTCATGTCTTACAAGCATTTGATATTTCTCTAAGATTTAAAATGTAGTGCTATAAATGTATATTTAAAATGTAGTGCTACAGGATTATTTGTAAGATCCTATAAGCTATACAAAAGATGCAGGTAATTTACGATTGCCCCATATTGAATCGATATCCGCATAGTTTCAATTCAGTTAAATTTCATTTGCTTAATAAAATTGCCCAATTTAATTACCAAATGAAAATTATGTACATAATTTATAGGACTCTAATTATGAGTATTCAAAAATGTATTGGGACTTTCTTCTTCTGATCCACTATAAAATTTTATCTTTTTACCACTTTAAATATAATGTAATAGCTCAATATTTTTATTTCTTAAGCAATATACATGTTATGATCATGGTGAATTAATGTTTAAGAAAAAAATTTTTGTTTTTAGAAATGATTTATAGTTTAAGAATTGTTGTTAGTCTTCAAATAAAACAAAATAATGATAAGTTAAGAGCGATTACCATTGTGTTTGTCTAAAAAAAATAATAATAACACTTGTTTTCTTTAGGGATATTTATTGCTAGCATATTAAGTCCAGTTTAATCTCTGTTTAACAGTGCTCTATTTAACAACCACTTTTATCTTCATGATCTTATGTTTGCAGTCTTCATAGTTGAGAAAGGATTAAATTTTTTAATGTGTTAAAAAAATCTTTTTATTTTTTCATTTCAGCTAGCCAATTTTCGTTGAATGGAAACTAGTTTTAAAAAATAGCTTAAAAATCAAAGTTTATCATTCAATAATCATGAATGCAAACCTATTAATTTCTACTATTTTTTAGGATGATTTTCCTGAGTGGTAATGAAAGGACAATTGAATTAAATTTGTGAGCAGAAATTTTTCTAGAGCTTCAGTGCATGTGTATATTTTATTTATTTATTTGTATGGTGGTAAAAATTATTTTAAATTAAATTTATAAGCAATGAAACTTTTTTTCAAATTTAATATAGAAGAAAATTTAAGAAGTTATCTAGTCCTGTTACTGTTAGAAATGTCGCTTTGAGAAAACACCATTTAGAGTTGTCTAAACCTGATTCTATTATTATTAAGCAAAATGTATTGTGATTTTTTTTTATTTATACAAATAGTTTAATGTTTAAAAAACTCAAATTGTTTTTAATTTTTCAGTGGTAATCCTAATTAATAACAAAATACTTTTTCAAAATAATTTAATTTATGATAATTATAAAATTGTTATTACCAAAGATATACAGAGTACCTGGTAAAAGTTGAATCCTTATCCTAGCTAGTTCCGAGAACCTAGTAAAATTTAGATTATCAGGGTAGGCCGTGTACCGAGAAGTTTTCGAGCACCCGGTACATCACTAATTATGAGTTTTCTTTTATTTATCTATAATATATCAAAAGCTGTGCATGCTTTACTGATATAATTTATTTCAACTAAAAAATTAGATATCTATTTTCACTCTGTATTTGTACAAGTTAGTTAAAGGTTGAGCTTGATTTTATTGTGAAAAAATTTGAGCTATGTATGACAACCAAACAAAATATTCATCTTATCAAAAACCAAACACTTCACCTTCTATTTTACAAGCTCACTACTTATAGGTAAATCTTCACATTGGCAGTTTTTCTGAATACTCTATCATAAATTCTCTAACGAAGAAGGTAGTATTTGTTTATTTTGCTATCCAAAATATAAACTTTTTGTTTAATTTCCTTTTTTTTTCATTAAATATTGAAAATAAATCAAACAGCATCATTTTTAGAGATGTTTTTTGATTTGCTCAAATTGAGAGATTATTTTTGTTTTGTAAAAGTGAAGATAAAAAATTTTATTGTGGAAAAATAAGTGTTTAACATTTGTGTTCGCACATAAGTGTTTTATACACGTAATTTTTATTATAATACATAATTTTATTATAACACATAAGTGTTTTAAATTAATATGTGCCAAAAACAATTTTGTAATTTCATTATTTTTTATTTGTAAATATGATTTTTGAATGACTTAATAAATTTTTACTAATTATTACAAACTCATTAAATTATTTGTATGAAATAATTATTGCTAATAATTTTATCTGTTTTGTGAAAATTACTTGAATATAGTTGATGTACGTAAAAAAAATTATATTAGCATGTCTAACATGATTCTGAAAATTTACAATAATTAAATTAAATATGAAAGTCAACTTTTTCACACAAAAAATTTTTGTTGCTGAAAGTATTTATGAAATATAAATTGTTATGAAACTTTATGCTCTCAATACCATATGTAAGAAGCATTTTTCTTTTGATCTTTTTTATAATACTTAAAATGTGGCCAATTAATATTCTGATTCATTAATGTTGCTCATTTTAGCAGAATATAGTCAAAGCAACAAAAACAATATTTGAATTAATATGTTTTGACATCGTGCAAAGGTAGTTTGGTACATTTTTTTAAACATTATTTCTATCAAAATGTTCAATCAAAAATTATTTTTATTGAAGGTTAAAAATTGTTATAGAGATAAAACCTAGGAAAAATTTTACTATTTGAAGTCAAAAGAATATGTCAAGTATTTTCATAAAATAGTAAAAATTGAAATAAAAGTTTCTTTAATCACTCTAGTAAAAATAGCATTATTTAGACTTGATTAAAATGGTTTATATTGTATGAAATAAATTTTAATTAAAATTAATAATACAGTGTGGTTTTGTATTAATTAAGATTTTTAGTTTTACGAAACTAATTTATTTAGTTTTTACTCAGGAAATTATGCCTGTTTCTAATATATTTATTCAATATTTCTGGGCAAAAATTAAAATAATGCATCATTAGAGGTAATATTTTTTCTATTATTTAGTATAATTACACAAATCTTGCAACAATTTTTTTTTTCCTTTTGATTTGAGCCTAAAGAACAAATCTTTTTATCTAATGTTTCACATTCATTTTTTTTCCCTTTCATTTTTAACATAAAAATAAATTATTTATGAAAAACTTAAAATGTAAGCAAGATTTTGACGCCTCTTTCTACTATCTTGAAAACTTGATATTCCTATTTAGTACAAATCTAGCGTTCATCTTCCACATTTTATGTAAAAATTGATCGAACTGATTGATATTTTTATAAAAATTTTTGAACTAATTTTCATCTCTTTGTCTGAGATGCTTTCTCGTCATTTTAATGATTAGTCAATATGAATTTTATAAACATGTGGATGATCTAATATTTTATTAACGAATTCTAAAATCTGTATTTTAAAGTTTTATATCTATTGAATATCACTAGAAATGAATATTCATTGTACAGTATATTGTTATACATTTAGCGATAAATTTGTATTAATTTTTAAAGTTGTAAATATACCTGTTACGGTCATGTATAGATAAAATTATAATACATGGTGCTATATAGTTAGTTATCTTTTTAAATTTTTAAACTCAGTTAAAACTTTGTGACTTGTAATTTTATTGAAATCATGCAACTTTTGTAAAAGTGGAGTAGATATAGTAACTATTCTTGTTAATGCTTTTTAGATTTGGTGGGGACAAAAACACTGTTGACTCTGCTACTCTGTTTAATGCTTTGAAGTAATAATTTACAAATACTCTACATTTTTATATAAATTATATAAAATGTTGATCTCTATAGATATTTATATTTTTGAGATAAATAAATATTATTATGAATTTTGTGGCTGGTCTTTTGTGTTAACAAATATATAAGGTGCAATAACATCTTAAATGATATGAGGTTGCAGAGCATTTTTTTAATACTTCATAATTTGTTTTTATGATGTGCTGAAACATATAATCAGTGGTTGATTTTTTTCAAATTAATAATGTTTACCATTATGACTAAGTATCTCAATATATTTTTATTATATTAAGTTCACAAGTTTTTGTTTTTAATGCTTGTGAAATCCATGTTTTTATTTATTTATTTTAAAACTTTTGACTTAATTCATTTTATCAAAGTAACAGTATTTTTGAAAAATCATTCACATAGTAATTTTCATTCTAGTTAATACTGTTATATGCTACAAAGATAAAGTGACCACATTTTCATTGAGACAAAGCGAGACAAATGGGATGAAATGATAATTACAATTTAATTATCTATAATTTATTGTATACATTCAGATACTTGTACAAAAATGTATTTATTATTAATTATTGATAACTATAAAAAAATATTTGTAAAAAATAATAATTTGAACATCATGATTTTTAATCAAATTAAATTTTTTATTTAAAAAAATTTATGATTTTCTTTCACGGTCATATTTTTGATCCAAGTGAATACTTTGCAATAGATTCGGATCATTTATCAAAATGTCGTGAAATATTTTACATGAATTCATGTACGTATCGTACATTCCTGTACATTCGTAAAATATAATTGTGTAAAATATAATGTAATTTGAATGGTCAAATTATATTTTACACTTAATATAGATTTTAAAGTTCAACTGCGTTTTTTCAATTGTCCATATTTTATTGATACTAGAAAAAACACATTCTGTTACTGCATTTGTTCCTGGAAGGGAGAGCGTGAATTCTACAATTTTCAAAATATTTTGATAAGGAATATTATTCTGTTTAAAATGAAGGAATAACTCCGTCCATTTTTTGTCTGTTTCCACATTTGCAGACAACCAACATTTAATTTTTTCATCTGTAACATATCTTTTTACCAATGACACCTCATCAAAAAGATCATTTTCGCAAATATTATTTTTCGGAAAATGGTTACTAATATATTTAAAAGATTTTTCCACATATTCCCATAAAATCTCCTTTTTAATGTCATTGAATGAAAATTTTGAATATCTTCGAATTAAATTATCCATTCTTCAAGATATTCCAAGCAGTTATTGTAAAAAATTTTGACATGTTTCAAAAAATCAGGTCGTTTAATAGCACCTTGTTCATCCAACCTAGTGATGTCTTTTCGAATAATTAAAGAAATGTAATCGTTATCAATTCTTTCTCGTAATTTTGTTTTTAAATTATTGATTTCATTTGACACTTCCGCAATTGAAATTTTGTCCCCTTCAATAATTTTCACAGCATTGTGAAATAATGTAGCTTGGTTGTGAATGAACTGAAGCCAAATTTGTGATGTGTCATTTTCAAAAAAGAGCTGCAATATTCTTGGACATTTATCTTGTCATAAAAAGTATGATTTTAATGGTTCGTATATTTTTAAAATATTATCTACAGCTGGTAAAAGAGGTAGCTGTCGTGTTTTGCTGTAACCAAGAATTCTTTTGTATTCGATTTCTGCGCTTTCACAAAAATCCTTCAAACTTTATACAAGCACAATATAGATATATATATAAATACGAATAAATCTTTGCAATAATATTTTCAACATCAACTGGAAGTGAGTCAGATGCTGTTTGAATAGTATTATGTAGAATGTGCGCTGCACAACCTATTCCAATAATTTTTTGGTTCAAATGTTCGTTAAATTTCGTAAAAAACGTTATTGATGCCTCTTCTAGCTTTTCCACCAAAATTTGCGTTAGTGTTATCCGGACTGTAGGCAATAATTTTATTGTTCAAATTATTCTTTTTAAAAATAGTACGAATAATCAAAAATTATTTGTGAGGTTTCCCCCGGCAATGAAACAAAATCTAATATTCTAATTTTAATTCCTGTTTCTGGATCAAAAAATCTAACAATTGTGGGAAATAATTTTAAATCTTTGTGGTTGGAAGAATCAGAATATATAGAAGAATATAAGAATCAGAATTTCTAATTTTTTCTGCAATTGTGAAAACGAATATGGTGAAAAAACATTACAAATAATTGGTTCGGTTTTTGTCTTTGCACATGCAAATTTTTTGTCGTATAATGTTTTGAACACCGTAATCACCGTTTGAACCGAGTAAATCTAACTTTGGTACATTGCCTAAATTAGTTTACTCTGCATTCATTTTATGTTTTTTTTAATGTATTTTTTATTTCTTTATATTTACCATAATACTTAATAAATAATAGGTAATATATTTTTACAGTACATTTAAAATAAGAAATGCAGATATTTTCTAAAAAGCGGGACATTTTTAAAAATCTGCGAGACGCGGGACTGTCCCGCCAAAATCGGGAGGTGTGGTCACTTTATACAAAGAGCAACTTTACATTTCACATGTACATGATTCTAATCCAGGTGTTACCAATTAACTTTGCTAAATTTTATAAAATAATAAGAGATTTGCCTAACTAATTTATGTGAAATCATTAATTTGCATGTTCAAATAATTTTAGATTAGACTGAAAATAAAACACAAAATTGCATGAGAAATTTTAAACATCAGATTTTTACAGTTAAAATTACTTCAAGTATAAGACTGGATCTGGGAGATAGTCCAATCAATCTGAATTAATAAAATTTTATTACTTAATAAAATTAATTTAACATTAAATAATTTATTTTTTACTAATTTCACTTTTAAAACAATATTTTGCACTAAAATAAAACCTGTAAAAATGTTATTATAATACCATGAATAGTATGTAACTGGAAAAAAGTGATATTCCTTAAGTTGTTTTTGGTGAATTTGCTAATGAATTTCAGTACTTAGATGCAGCTTCCAAATTTCCATGTTTTTCTTGGATAATTAACAATAATCTTAAAATTAAAAAATTGTTAAGTAAAGGAGATAAGCGTTTGTTAAAATATTCGTTTTGTTCTAGAAAACAAAAATGCCATTCTTAAATATGCACGGAATATTTATAGAAATTAGGATGTTTTAGATCTAATTTTTGACAATTATTTCATGCAAGAAAAATCGTTCGAATTTTTATTAACAAAGCATATTTCAAATATTTTAATTTTTACCAAACTGACATGCTACATGCTGGCTGACCTGGTTCCAGTCTAAAACTTCATGGATTTAGTGTGTGTTAAGGTGCAGTTGTAATAATGCTTCTACGTTGATATGATGAAATGTTATTATTTCTATGATGCAGTGAATACTTTATGTGGTTGCTTTTAGACTATTTTATAAGATCTTTCTAATTGCATCTAACTTGAAATGAATTAGTTGATATCAATGAAAACAAAGTTAAAATAACTTATATATAAAATTGTATTGTTCACTTGTTTACAGTATATTTTCTTAAACCAATGTGAAAAAATAAAAACCTAAAAATAATTCAACTTACAAACTTGGTTTAACTTATATTTGATCCAGAATGAAACTAAAACCTCTTTGATCTCGTAAAGTCATAAAAAGACTTAGTCATTAAAACTTGGTTACAGTTTTTTAACTGTATATCCAAAAAGTGCTATTTTTTTCTTGAACCACTTAGTGTCATCTCCTTTAGCTGCCGCATTTTCTCCTTTGTTTCTATTTTTTGTTGGCAACTCTTTTTTTTTATCTAATCTGCTTCGAAATTTTTAATTAGTCCCATGTTTTTTGTTATTTACATTTCATGCTCGAGTCAAAACTTTCTTCCCCTTCAGCCATAAAGTGTACACAGTTTATTTTCAACTAGCTTGAAAATGACATGGTCTAATCTCAGATGTCGTCAATATAGCCAGTAACAAATATCTTGAATAGTTATTATTGTAAAACAAATTATAAAATAAAACAATTTTAGAGATTTGAATTTTTATTCACGGAAAAAAAATTAAAAAAAAAACAATATGTAGTTTTACATTTTTGTATTTACACCAAAAGCAATTTTACAATAAATATGAAGAACATTGAAAAACAGACAAGTTAAAAGTTTGCAACATCAAAGTACATAAATTTATATCCATATTAAATGACTCAAAAGAATCTGCTATTAATTATATTTCTCTTAGCATGACTAGATGCCATTATGTGCTGTAAGTTATAACTAACTATTGAAAAATAATGTTGGAACAGTTCAAGATATAATAGAAAGTCTATCTTCAACAACACCTGTAATATACAGTCGCTTTTGTTTTTCTAAACTACTATAAAAATATTCATACAGTTCGTGAAGAATAATTTTACATTGACTTTTTGAAAAGCAATAAGCTTGATATATCGCAGTTTCAAGTTTGCATTTGAAACTAATGTAATAGCAATTAGATATAGTTTTTGTACACATCGGAGTACATATTTTATTGTTAACAGAAAGACTTTCTTGCATGAATATCGTGTGATTACTATTTCGTTTTCAAATGTATCAAATAATAGTAAAATAGATCACAAATTAAAAAGAAAGTTCTTATACAACAAATTGGAAATTATTCACCGATATAATGATGAACATTGTGTATATTAAAATATTACATTTAAGTCAAATTTTAAAACCAGTAAAAAAAAATGAATTAATTCTTTGTAGTAAATTTGATTAAGAAAATTATTTAGTAAATGGAGTAAAGTCCCTATTTTAAAACAAAAATTCTAAGAATGTAAATCTTGTAAATTAATAGAACCTTTTTCATAGAGGGTAAAAAACAGTAGCACTAAATAAATCCGGTTTTTCCATATTATAGGTTTATAAAAGCTAAGCTAACCATTTTACAAATTACAAACAATTTGTAGTTAGGATATTTGATTGGTCAAAGCCTTTTTTGCTGAAGTTTACTATAAATTGAGATCTCATAAGACCACATTGCTATGACAATCAAAGTTGTACCGTGAAAATTTTAGCTGAAATATAAAAATTAAAACTTTTTTTCCAGCTTTATACACTAATTATTTTTTTTAAATGCTTGAAGGTTCAAACTAAGCTACCTGATAAAAAGTTATGAAGATAAATATATTTTGAGCCATGGAAACGAACAATAAAGAAAAGCCAAAATTAATATTTAGGCTACTGACTGATGTGTGGTAAGCTGTATGAAAACATGCCTGCATTAAACAAGTTATTACCATAACACACTCAGCCAGTGAATAACCTGATTACGAAGTATTTTGCCTATTTAATTTTAACATTTAACTAAAATACTGCTTTGGAAAATGCTACCATCTATAGTGTTTTATATAGGGGTAGTTAACACTACACAACATCACAGATATAATACCATTATATTAGGGTTAGAAGCTGCCTTGAATCGCATAGCAAATTTTGTTAAAACTTAAGTTTAAAATATTTTACAAACGTAAACAAATTTATTTTTATGCGTGTGTGATTATAAAATATGAAGATGTTGACTTAAATTAGGTTTTTTTTTGTTTCATTTTTCAGATTTAAAAATGCTATTTCGCTGTAAATTATTGATAATAGTCATTAATAAAAAACTAAAATGTGTTTAGCTTTAAATATAAAAACGAAATAAATATTTTTCTTTAATATATGTGTTTCTACAACAATGAGCGGACACACTAAAATATTTTGCTAATAGAAGGTAAATGAAGATATCTTTAAAAAATGTGTCTGGTCACCATTTATTGAGAGAAAAAAAATTAATATTTTTTCCTAGTGATTAGATTAAAGTAAGGGTATTTGAAAAAACTATAAATTTAAAAAAGTGTTAAAATAAATATCACAAATATACTTCTTATCTTAACAATGAATGTAACCATTCGTCATTCTTCACAAAAATTATTCGAGTTGGAAAGCTAATCACAAAGATTCTAAAACAGGGATACTTCACATAAAATTCTAACTAGGGAAGCTGAAGAATAAATCTGGGTGATATATTGTGAAATATCGGCGTTAAGTATCGCGATAGCGATATTTTATAAAATATTTCCCTGATATATCATGACTACTTTCTCTTAAAATAATTTTTTTTCAATGCCCATTCATATATTGACGTTCATCATACATACATCAGAAAGACAGATTGTACAGAGAAAATAAGGACATTCATGCCTCTGACTGGGATTCGAAGTCAGGACCTTTCTAACATGAGGTTTCCGCCATACAGGTCGGTCGGCCTCTCTTGAAATATCATCGATAACAATTTCATTGCGATCATCACCGAAAGCGAAAAATATTGAATATGGTATCGATATGAAATAATGACGTTTTATTTGGGTAATGAAAAAAGTCGAATAATGTTAAAATAATTATAATTAGTTAAATTTTAAAAAAATCAGCATATTATTAAGTTCTATAAAAACGATAATTTAATATTGTGAAAACCGTCTCGCCTGATTATTATCAAAGATTATATCATAAATATCGAAAACAACAACATCAAGAATATTGCTGACAAGGATAATTATAATACGATATTTTTAAGAGTGCCGATAATTTTCGTTTGGGAACTGGAAATATTGACCAATGTAAAAATAATTAAAATTAGAAAATGTCATGAAATATCAATGTATCGCAACATTAAAAATATGATATAGCCCAGTACTAGTTAGTAGCAGTTACGATGAATAAAATACAATGTTATGATTTTGATTTATAAACCAAAAGCTTTAATGCGTACAATGATAACTGTTGTGAAAAAGTATACTATTCAGTTTGAAAACGTGCTGTGCTTCATGTATGAGAAAAAATTACATTTTCCTCTAAACTCACACAACTAATAAACATATTGGTAAAAAAGTTGAAAAAAATTATAAAACAATTATGTGTAACAATACAAATAAAACAAAAATTGGAACATAAACATAATAGACATTATACAAATGGAAATGAAAGCAATACAAATATGAAATAATATTTACATTACATTTATAATACAAAAGAAATATTTGAGAATTCTTAAAATGTACATTTGCAAAAATATTTTCTACACAGTGTAGTTGCAATTAATTAAAGAATAAATAATAATGTTATATTTGGGCATACTAAATTTTCTAAAGCAAAATAATATATTTTAACTTATATAAATGTTTAAAAAACAGATTTAAAAATGAATTTTATAACTTTCACACTTCTTGTATCATTAAGAACCGAAAATTTGAGCTTTCTTAAAAATTATGGATTAAAATGTAATAAAAGAATTTGCTTTAAGCACTAAGGACTCTTGGCAGTGTTGATAAATGTTGTTTAACAAAACTGTTGTTTAAGGATTACTGTTAAATCATAAATTACATTTGTTCAACTGCAAAATAAAATTAATTGGTTATTTATTAGTTATAAATGAAAACAACTATTCATGCCATACCTGCCAACTATTCATTTGCTATATATTATCATAATAATCTGTTAATAATATACCTCAAATCAATTGCTTTAAATTAAAATTAGTAAAAATTTGGTTAAGTTACATTTCCTTAGTTTACTCATACCTCATTTCAGTCAAAAATGTAATCTGTAACCTGACCAGTTAATATGTATCTGAGAAAACACTGCATATTTTCATGGTTTGCTCACTTTTCATTTCAGGCAAAAGTAGTTCAGTTAATCTGTAATCTGACAGTAACCTATATAACACCATATATATCCTCCTGTTTTGCTCTCTCTTTATTTCAGTCAAAAGTGGTTCAGTTAATCTCTAACCTGACAGTAATCTCTCCTCATTTCAGTCTAAAGTAGTTCAGTTAATCTGTGATCTGAGATAATAAAATATTTTCATGGCTTGCTCATATCTCATTTCTGTCAAAAGTGATTCAGTTACTCTCTACCTTGAAGGTTTTTTGTTCTGTTACCTTTCCTCAGGGCCTGATTAGGACATAAAGATATAAAACTTTGGCCTAGGACTATACTCAATACAGTCCAAAAGTATATAAGAAAAAACATGCTAATAAAGTATCATAAAAAAAAACGCACACTGTAAAAAATGTATGTTACCTACTATCCCACTTTCATACGATGTTGTATTTTTCTTGCTAAATTTAAAGATATTGTCTCCATTAAAGAGATTTGGTATCAATTAGAATGATTTGACATTCACTATATTATCAATTATAGAAATTACCATGTTTTATGGCAAGCATAATGCATGTTGTATATTTTCAGAGTTACAAAATCACAACAAAAAATATTTCAAAATTTTCTGAAACTTATTTTATAAAAATATCTTTAATTAACTGAACTTCGTAAATTTTTGTTAAAAATATGAGGTACAAAAAGTAAGAAAATTTAGCCAAGTTGGCAGGTATGTTTTAGATGATAAAATGGTCCTTAGCCATAATTTTTGGCTCTTAAAATGTAAAGAGTTTTACTTTAGAGTTATCTTTTAAGTCATATTAGAAGCACAATGCTTTAAAGACATGCAATATAGCGTATCTGCACATGCTAATTACAGAAAAGAGATATTCATTCTTTAAAGTTATTTCAAAGTCATTATTTTTCTAAAAGTTAACTAATCTAATATAGAGGGAAACTTTTCAAAATACTGTATATCTCATATCTTTACCTATGAAATATCTGGGGCTTTTGTAAATATATTTACATTATCTTGATTTATTTTAAAATAAAATAATAATAGTTAGTTACATACTGTTTTCCTTCTGTAGGCAAACTAAATTGGGTAAATTAAATACCCAAAAAAGAAATGGAATGTTATGAAAATGCCTAAATTCACAATTCCTTCTGTAAAATTTTATCAATCATTTAATAAATTAGTCATTACTATAGTGAAAAAATTTTAATATTTGGATTATATACAAAATTAATAATTTTTAAAAGTTGTAGATGTAAGTGTGTATTAATTCCGAAAATAATAATATATATAGTTTAGAAACTTTTTTTAAATGCATCTGCTTTAAAGTTTAATAGTAAAAATAAATTAATTTAGGTGTTATAAAATTTTATTTATACTTCAAAATTTGATAAAAAGATTTATTTTAATAATAGCAAAATACAATTATTATTTTTAGAACTAAATCGCTTAAAACAATAAGAACTAGAAATAGTGTGTGGAATATGAAGATTTAAACCAGATTTAATTTTGATACAATGTGATTTTATATGTTAATTTTATCCAAGGATGCCAACTTTCGGAAATACTTGAGTTTAGAATTAAAGAACTTTAGTACAAATTTACAGAGCATAATATCTTTCAAAATGACATCAGTTCAAAACAGTAATACTATCCAATCTGATATACAGAATTTCAAAATAAAGTTAGGTAAAATATATATATATACTTCTTGGTTTTTCTAATCATTGCAATATATTTCTGAAGAATGAAAAATCAAAGAAATATTATCTAAAACTGCTTTCAATATTTGGAGCTTAAACACTTTTTCTATTGAGATCAAACAACAAATAAAATAAAAATTTTATAATAAATTATATTTTTGTTAGAATATGCCATGATGCTAATGATTTGGTCAGAAAAATTTTCCATTTTATTAATTATTATTGTCCAAAGATGGTTTTAAACTCTTAAACAGTGAGAACTTTTTTTCCTTTATAGTTACTATTAAAATTAATATTAAGTATATTGCTTGAATGCATCATATAACTAAACATAGCCTTCGTTACTTTTAAGAGCACTTACTCAAATTTTATCAGGTGTCCATACAATTGATCAGTATTCATCGCAAAAGGTTTATTATTCATACAAGCCGAAGTCCCAACGCAAGCTGAAACATCAAAATGAAAAAAAATTCTCTATAACAGTAGGTCAAAATAATTTCAATCATTTAAAAAGTTATAAAATTAGAGAGATTAAATTGTAACTTCGAAACATTCTTTGTGTTTGTATGTTTAAATCCATACTCATTGGCATCCTTGTTAGTCCACAATATGCATGTGGTTTTTTTACCAGTACATCGCATAAAATCATATAAACTAAAAAATTTAACAAACTTTACATTTCAAAATTACTAAAGATTAAATTGAGCAGAAATGAATAAATTTTAACTCCACTCCAGTCTTCGGGATCTTCAGCTTTTATAAATGTCTTGAATTATTCTTTTCTTTTTAAATCTTGAATTTAAATTCTTATGCCCCTTATTAAAGCGAAGAGTTAATAAGTATTGAAATCAAGAGCAGTCCTACAGATGAGAGGGCGCCACTGGCACTTGAGATAACAGAAGCTGTCTGTAGAGAATGTGTCATGTATGTCACATCTTCAGAGTAATTTCCATACCCAGCGGCATTGTGTGCAGCTGCACGAAGAACATATTCAGCATTGTAACTCATGTTTTTCAGTTCATACTGTTCACCTATAAAGTAAAAAATATTAATAAATTTAAGTTTTCAGCATTTTAAAACAACAATTTTGTTAACATTTGTCAATATTTTGTGTTTATAGAAATAGAAAGACATTTGCTATAATGAAATAGAATCTCATGACATTTTCAAAAAATAAAAATAAATGAATAATATTACATTATAAGATAGTATTAATTTATTATTAAGTTACATTAAATATATATGAATTATTATTGCATTATTTATTAGAATAAATGAAATGAATATTAGAATAAAGTTGAAATAAAAAAAATTCCTTGATATTAAAATTTTCATAAAGTGGAAGAAAAAAAATTTAATATTTAGAGATGATGGTGTAAAAAATAATTTTGTTTAGGGAAATTTGATGTGTCCTCAAAATTTATATGAATGAAAATTTTGCTATATTACTATGAGGTATCTATTTCAAATCTGTGTCTTACAGTTCATAAAAAAAATTTAAAAAAAATTTTAAAAAATAATATTTTGCATTTTTAGATAAGAATATTCTAAAATCAAATGAGTAATAAGGAAAGTAACTGAAAGCTTCAAAATTATATAACATTCATTTTTCGAAATAAATAAATATAAGTAAATTAATAAAAATAGATTGCAATAGATGATCTTTACAATGCTAACCTTGAAAAATGAAGTTGTGCATTACACATAATTTTGTGTTATATATACCATTTCACTTATCATTAAACTTGGCAATATATGTGGAACACATCAATATTAATACATTAAAATAATTTTTAAATACAAATACTTAAAAAAAAAAACATCCTGCACTAAAGTAATTATTTTTTATGGGGAAAAAATTGAAGTAAGTTATTAAAAATATAATCCAACACACTTGTTAATTTTGGTTTGCATTACAGATAGTAAAGTATATAGAATTGTGTTACATAGCAAACACTATTTATTACTAGTTTATTATTTAGAAGCAAAAGACATTGATCACCACAAGATTAAAAGTAAATGCATTATTGATGTATTCCCAGTAAAATTTTGAAATACAGCTTGATTTTAGTAATATACTGAAATGTTTTTTTTTCTTCCTATAATTAGTTAAAATCTATGTAACTTAAGTTTGATTTTATTTGAAGTAGGCAAAAAATGTAATTTCACTTAGAAATAAGAAAATGAAAGACTGTTTTGAAAATATTTTAACATTTGGCAGAAGAGCTAAAAAGAAACATTTTTACCAATCATATATTCTTGAATGTTGGCAACATCCCAGGTCTCAGAAGCTAACCTATATTCTACTTTATATCTGGTTACTTCTAGATATTCGCCCATATCTTCCATGGAAGTTGGCTTTCCATCTTCTTTCATTGTAATACTCAATTTCACAATGTTTTGGTCTTGTCCTACGACATCTAATGAAGGGACTCCAGGGGTTTCTACAAATGAAAAGTTAATATAAATTCTGACAGATAAATAAGTCAGTAGAAAAGTTAATATGAATTCTGACAGAAAAATAAGTGAGTAGAAAAGTCAATATGAATTCTGATAGATAAATAAGTGGGTAGAAAAATTAATATGAATTCTGACAAATAAATAAGTGAGTAGAAAAGTTAATATGAATTCTGACAGATAAATAAGTGAGTAGAAAAGTTAGTTACACTTTAAATGTCTTAGCTTATAAATATTATCAATCCTCTGAATTTTTTACCCGTTTTTGCATCTTTTCCATAGCTTGTTTTTAACAAAACAAATATAATTTTTCCAATATTATTCTACAGAATCTAATTGTGTAAAGAAGAAAATTCTGCAAAATCTTAACACTAGGAGTGTTGAGTAATTGAACAGTATAAATCTGTTATGACAGCAATTCACAGTAGAACACAATATTGTTATTATAGTGAGCTTATCTTTATAAACAAATATCCATATTCAATGTTAGTTAAATCAGCAAAAAAATAAATAAAAGATGCAATGGACGCATTAATTTCTTTCTCATTTATTTTGAAAGACTATTTTTGCTTTAAAATACTTATCTAAATCAGAATGTTTTTGTTAAAAGATTATAATCTGACAGGAAATTTTTACAAGGTGCAAGAAGAAGAAAAAAATGAAATGAAGTACAGCAACTTTTAATGCTCAAAAACAATGATATTGATTTCAACAGTAAGTTTGAAGAAAAGAGTAGATAGGTGGTCAACAAAAGATGCAGACAGGATCAATAAAAATAGCAGACGAATTTTCTTTTGAAGGAAGAAGATAACTTAGTTGGTGGTCACCCACACATAGCTTTATAAACACAAAGGTAAAATGTTTTTCCCTTTTCCCTATTGACAAGGTTGACTAAAATGCTTTCCAACTATAAGAAAAATTACAATTTTATTGGTATAATAGCTTTTGTGGTGTCTTAGAAACAATGCAACATTAAGTTGTGATAATAATAATTTTTTGGCGTTCTTTCTATATAATTGATTGTATTATTGTGTTACGCTTTTTAACAAAGAAATAGAAGTTAAAAATAATTCTCTTTGGTTAATTTAAAAATGCATAAAAAAATTTTAAAAAAAAAAAAAGCTTAATTAGTGAATTTAAATTGTCTTACTAAATTCCTTTTTGAAAATCGGAAAACTATTTCTACAGAAAAAAAAATTTCAACCATACTTTCATAAAATTTATTTTATGACTCACTTAAACTTGCAGGTTCTTTTTCAAAATTTCATAATGTGAAATGATTTTCACACTA
>NC_092211.1:74799657-74843550 GCF_043381705.1 Parasteatoda tepidariorum | reverse complement strand
TTACGAAATAGCTCAGCCATTTATCATGGTTAAATGATAAAATTGGTCAAATGATTAAAATTGTCCAAATTTGAACCCAATATAACGAGCCTTGCAGAAAAAAAAATACCAGGCACACCCATGTCATTGATTAAGAAGCAATAAATCCGTAGTTACTTTACTTATTTATTATTTCTACTTACTTATAATTACTTATTATTTCATAAATATTAAGGTATTTATATTTCAACATTAATATATTTTTTATAAAACTATTGTACACTATGTACTATTACTTTAATAAATGCTCAAAATCATAAAATAATTGTACAAACACAGTATCTAATAGAGTTTTATTTTAATTAACAGAAAATTACTTTCATGGGGGTCGATGGAGATTTCGAAAAATTATGTAGGGGTCGATGATCAAAAGAGTTTGGCAGCCCCTGCCTTACAGACTCATACTGTAAATTTGTAACAAATACATCAGCAGTATACATAAGTAATTTTCTGTACTAACCTCCTTCTACTAAATCAATGATAACTTCTTTTTCACCTAGGGCATTGCTAGCACGACAAATGTATTGTCCTTGTCGATCAGTATGATCCATTACCAACTGTAAACAATGAAAAAAGTATTACAAATTAATCAATTACATTGACTTATGAAATTGTATGCTAAACTACTTTTAGCTTTAAAATAATTAAATTGGTAAAAAATAATTAAACAATGAAAAGATGCTTTTTCTCCCATTTCAATCAGAATCAAATACTTAACATTTGCAAATTCACTTGTTCTTTTACAAAAAAATTATTGAAATGATTAGTGTAATAAGTAAAAAATGGACTGAAATGTTTAACTTTACATAAAAAAAATCTATATTTTAAAAAAGTAATCACTAAAATTATTAAAATGAAGCTATAGCCTTGACACAAAAAATCACACATATAATAGGCACATGACACATATAATAGGATTTTTTCAGAACAGTTTTATTTGGCTGTAAATGAATACAACAAATCTTTAATTTACACTGTCTGAAAATTTAGCACTATAGATTCAAACAATTTTTATAGCCAATCACCTCTTTTTAATCAGTATATAACTAAAGTTAGAGATCAGTTCACAAAGTGATGGACCATCACAATCAATTATAAAGCTTTGATGATGATGATGAATGAACATTTTTAATTAAAAAAAATTATTACTTCATCAGGTCAGTCATTTAGTTAATGATCAAATGATTAATCATCAGATTTACCAGATGATTTCTTCATAAGGTAAAAAGATAACAAAATTTCTTCTTTTTACACAATGAAGAAATTTTGTTATCAAAGCCATATAATATATCACCATGTAAATTACGATTTGTCAGCAAGAAAATTGTGATTGTCACGTTTGAGAAAGCAACATGAACTTGCTTACCTATTGTAAGTGATATAATCATCTCTTATGAAGTGCATTACATATTATGCAGAAAGTATTACTAAATTGGTAAAAAACATAAAAAGTGCATGAAATTACATGGCAGCTATGTTAAAAAAAACATTATCATTATATCAACTATCATATGGAATCAGCTTGTTAAGAAGTAAAAGCAATCGGTGTGCAATGCTTATCACATTGCCACCATCATGTTATTGACCACGAAATGGCTGTTATCCATTACCCTTGGGCTATTGTGGGTGTACTTTTCTTTTTATTTCTTTTCAGATGGAATTTAATTATGAATTCTTGCATTTACATTAATAAAGTTATAACAAATCTTAATGCTTATTCTTATCATTTAAGATTCTTACTTTTTTTTTTAAATTAGGTCTTTTTTAATATTTTATTCCTTATTATAATATTTTTAAAAAATTCCTTCATAGTTGTTATAACTTTCTTGTGGATTTTAGAAGAGTAACTCATATTTTTGCAATTGCTATTAATGATAGTACAGCAGAGTGTATGTTGATAACCATATTTAATACATAATTTTAGAATCCCAGTCAAAAATGAAGCCAAAAATACATACTTAAGCTATTAATTATGTCATTTAAATGCACACACAAAAGTATACAATTAATATTTAAATGAGGAAAACACAAAAACGCTCTTGAAATTCAGCAAGTCAATACTGAAGAAAGGGGGACTGAAAGAATGAAAACCTATCTGAATGGAAAAAAAACTGATAGGGTAGAAAATTGAAGATTTTTTTTTCTTTTTTCACTTAACAACTAAGTTGTCTCTCAAATTTTAGATCCATTGGGAGTGTGTACATTACATTTGGCATTAATGGATAAACAAAAAATTACGATTAGAACTAATGGGTGAAGATTTAGTGTTTTTTAAAAAGAATATTTAAAAAAAGTGAAAGATTGAAGAATAACAGTCTGTGATAAAAAATCGTTAATTAATATAAATTGTTCTTTAAGTAACGCAACTTTTGTAAAAAGAAAATTTCCTTACAAATATAACTCTATTTATTATGTATACTTTGTTAATCAACGAAAAAAATATTTAAAAAAAAAAAAACATCCAAAAATTGTAGGTTTTTTTGAAAAAAAATTTTTTTTCTTTGAAAATTCCCTTAGGGTCCGGGTCTAACTTAGTTGACCTTGCATTAGTGCACCAAGAAGTATCACGTATTTGTCTTAACTCTCTGTGGTTTTACAAATGAGCAAAATGGGGAGAATATGCCTCTCTTTTGCAGTGCTTTTAAATTAAGTTGCAATACAAAGAAGAATAAAGGGCAAAATACAACTTTTTACATGCCTAACCACAAAAAGCATTACATTACTTTATTCTTGAAATATTATCAACAGTAATTTTTAGAATTACTCCCATATGCGAAATTACTAACTGCACATTTTTTTCAGATTCAAAACAATATATATATTGACAATCCCATGACAAATGAAGTTGACAAGCACCAAAACATAACATTTACTTTAAAAAATAAAACTATTTAGACCACTTTGAGAAAATATTTTAACATCAAATTATCAATAACAGAGAATCCCTATAGTTAAAAGAAGTAGAAAAACATTTTCTAGGTAAACACATGAAACATTTTTAATATAATTTTGTATAAGATATTTTTAAAAACTATAGATACCTGTAAAACACTACTGTTATCTGTATCATATATAACAAAATTATCAGTATTGTTATGGATAATCATTTCATCAAACAGCCACTGGAACATTGGAGCAGGTACCGCAGTCACGTTACAAATCAAATTTTTCGTTGCACCTTTGCTAGCATAAGTTGTGATTTTGTGTTGGCCTATGATTTCAGGAATGTCTAAAAGATAGAAATTTATCAGAAAGTTTTAATAAAAATAATCAATAGATCTAATGAGTCAAATGTCACTAACTTTATCAGCATTTAAAAAAACTATAAGTACATAAATTGTCTTTTCCTCCATTTTTTATTGCTCTAAGAATTGAAAGATGTTCAACTTATTGAAGGTACAATGGAGAGTTTTGTAATCATCGCTGCTAATATACATTTTTAAAATCTTTGGCAAAAATCATTAAAAATAGGTACACACTGGGCAAATTAATAATGGAAATTAAGGTCAAAACCAGTTTGTTGCTTGATGAAATTTCAAAATGTTTCTAATTCTTATCCTACATTTCATCTTTGTTTTCACTGGTAACACTAAAGAACGTTTTTTTAAATATATATGTAAGTACTTGATATTACTTAATTCAGATGCGGTAATTTTAAAACTAAAATTAGTTTTATTTGGAAAGCAACAGTTTTTGTTCAAAGTTCCATGGGTAATCTGCAAATTGGTCAAAAACTATTCTCTATATCCCTCCTATCCTGTTAATGATTGCAAGGCAGAACTACGAATAAAGGTGAGAATTTGCTAAAAGTAGCATTTCTTACACCTTTGTCTTTAGATCAAACCACAGATAACTGGTAAGTAAATACTCAGAATTTGCTGCATAATAAATAAGGTGTCCCAAAATTGACTGAGGATTGGAAAAAATCAATTAAAGAAAAATGTAAAAAGATTCAGATGTACAGTTTGCTTTATTCTAAAAAAAATTAAGGATTTCATTTTTACGATTGTTCTCAAATTTATTTCATGAGTTACAAAGTTCACCAGTAAAAAGTTCTGCAATCGGCAGACCTGTATAATATACATTAATGCGCAAACGCCGTTCACGGAAAATTAGTCACCTTCCCGGAAAAATGTTTACTATTACTAAAAAAGAAAAATAATTATAATCTGTCTCTTCAAAGAAAGTTTGCCTTTTTCAATGTACTGATAAAAGAAAATGATTCATTTGTACGCTTTTTAATACCAATGCTAACGCAATTTAAAACTACATTCACATGACTTTAAGTCCCGCATTGCGATTCCTATTTACGTGATTTAAGATCGTGTTTCGCATTTTCACGATTTTGTATCAAATATCGCGTTCCATATTCACGCGATTTAAAAGCAACTATATTATGATTCGTGTTCAAGTGGCTTAAAAATTATACATTAGAATTTATATTTACGTGATTTTTAAATCAAACATCAAGATTTGTATTATAGCGATTTTAAAATCAAACATCGAGATTGATATTCACGCGATTTTTAAAATCAAACATCAAGGTTCATACTATAGCTACTTTAAAATTCAACATCGAAATTCATATTTACGCGGTTTTGAATTTAAATGTAGAAATTCGTATTCACGTTATTTAAAAATCACACTTGAGATTCCTATTCACACAATTAATAAAATCCTGTAATAAATAAAATTTCGCATCAATGTCTTTTTTTTTAAAACGTTTATAACATTCCTACATACACTTTTTTTTCTTGCTTAAATTCAGGTATTTTTTCAATTACTTAAAAAGTGTTTTTGCACTTATCATTTCTGAATTTTCATTTCCAATTGTTTTTGGTTTTTTACCTAACTCATCTTCGTTGTATGAATCAATATAGAATTCGATAAAAAAATTAAAAAAATCATTGATTTTCGAAAGAATTTCGCCAAACGAAAGAATTGAAACTATAGTTAATCAATGCATGCAGAACGTCTCCTAATTGAGAGTTTGTGCTTGCAGAAAGTTTTTCATTTTATCTAACTCTGGCTAATGCAGGAAAACAATATATCAAACCTATTCCAAAATAACTACTATTTTCAGCAACAACTAAACAGAGTCATAGGATCAGTGAATCACTTTCGGAACACCCAGCATTATTACATTTTGAAGAACGTCACTTGTTGTTGTTGTAGTTGTAGTTCATTTACGTCGCACTAGAGCTGCACAATGGACTAATGGCGATGGTCTGGGAAACATCCCTGAGGATGATCCGAAGACATGCCATCACAATTTTGATCCTCTGCAGAGGGGATGGCACCCCCGCTTCGGTAGCCCGACGACCTGCACGCGAAGTCGAGCACTTTACGGTAGAACAGTTTAACGAGGACCAATACCGCACACCCTCGGTCCCTACGCAGACTGATCCAAGTGGTCACCCACCCGCACACTGACCGCAGCCAGTGATGCTTGACTTCGGTGATCTGCTGGGAACCGTGTCTTAACGATCAGTCCACTGCGGGACTGAAGAACGTCAGATGTGGGCATGGTGAAAACAGAAATAAATTTTCGATAAATGCAACAAACACACACATATATAAATTGAAACATATAAATACAAATTGAAAATATACATTGAAACCTGTTAAGATGACCACCTCTGTATATTGATCATCTTAATGATTGTAGCTAACTAAAAATACATTAAAATTCTTTATTTATAAGTTGACCACTTGTTTAATTGAACCATCAAATTGCTGTCCCACAAGTGGTCAACGTGCACAAGTTTCATTGAATGTAATTACTAACTGAAAACACATATAAATACAATTTGAAAAATATACATTGAAACCTGTTAAGTTGACCACCTCTGTATATTAATCACCTAACTTGATCTTCATGATTAAGCAACTATCAGGCAAAAATATTCATAATCTTTCTTTAGAAGTTGGCCACTTCTTTAGTTGGACCATCAAATGTTTGCCCCAGAAGTGGTCAACTTACACAGGTTTCACTGTATACAATAAATTGTAGTAAACGAAATAGTTACATTGAACATGGAGAGTGATGTCAAAGTCTTTCACTTGTGATCCAAGCTGTGTGATGACAAAAGCTTTACATTTATATTCTCCTGCATCACTTCGACTAAGATT
Source organism: Parasteatoda tepidariorum (assembly GCF_043381705.1). Classification (NCBI taxonomy): domain Eukaryota; kingdom Metazoa; phylum Arthropoda; class Arachnida; order Araneae; family Theridiidae; genus Parasteatoda; species Parasteatoda tepidariorum. Next base: position 74,837,379 of record NC_092211.1, on the reverse strand, counting down.
GAGAATTTTCAAACTATGATTTTCTTGAACCTTATATTTCTCATCTGAAATAAAAAGGGAAATTAGAAATTGAATATCCTGGCTGCGGCGTAAATATATACATTTAAAAAATAATAATTTTAAAAACATGTTAAAACCATGTTTTTAAACAGAACACATTATTCCAAGGTTAAGCGTTCCTTAAATCTGATTATTATGAACATTTATTTATTCTGTCTAGGTTTTTAAGAATAAATAAACTTTTTATAAATTCAGTCAAATCAATTCAAAATTAGGAAAGATAAACATATTTTAAATAACATTTATTAAATTTAGCAAATCTACCTTAAAATGTATAAAGATAGATAAAATTTATTGTCAAAATGTTTTTGATAGGTAGATAAAATGAATATTCACTAGATTTAAAGAGTAACATATTCTAATATCTGAAAATCTTTCTGTTCAGTAAGAGAAAAGCATGTTCGTTATAAAACTGAAATTTACAAAATAAATAACTGAAAAACAGGAATTTCTGCCAGTTAATATTTATAGCAAAAAAAAATTTTTTTTTAATTAACGTAAATAGGTTACAAGCCTAAAAACTTGAATAGATAAAAATTGTAAATTTTGTAAAAAATAAATTTATTGTTCAAAACTTGCCCATAGATTATTAGTCAATTAGAAGTCAATACTAAAAAAATAATAATAAAGATTGTAATTTTATGGTATTTATTGAATATAATGAATTTAAGTAGGAAACCTGTTCTTGCATTTCATTTCACATTAATTGTTAAATGATAATAAATAGTTGGCAACATTTATTTAATTATACATTTTTAATTTTAATGAAAATATTTCGTTAATTATTATTTTTCTAAATTATTCATTACCTTACTTTAAAATAAATGCTTGTATAAAAGAGCTAGGTCAATAATAACTATTAACACTATTAATAAACACTATACTGTAACGCTGTTATAAACACTGTTTATTATTGTTGTGTTATTAATAACACTAAGAACACAACAATAATAAACACTATTATTTTCATAAAGGCAATAATAAGTTCAACACAAAATTAGAATGAAGTATCTGAACGTTTGTTACGTAGTGAAAATTCGAAAACTTGCATATTACTTGCTTGGAACCTGTATTAAGGAAGAATTTGTCGTACAAACGTCATTGAGAAAATGTTCCTTATCACTATATTGCCTATAAGCCCATCAGAAGCATTTGATTTTTCATTAATATAAATCATTAAGAAGAAGAAAATATGTATTTACATTTTCTATTGAATTTAATAAGAAAAAAAATGCTGTACAGGCTATTAATTTGATGGTAACTTCTCTAAAATCATGACACTTTGTAATAATTCTTTAGTATCATAAGCTTTAATAATTAAAAAATAGCATTTAATAAATGTGTAATTTATTTAAATTGAATGATGAACTAGAACAAAAGCAAATAAAAATTATTGAAGATAAAATAAAAGCTACAATTTAAAACTTTACATTTTAAAAAAAAATAATTTTAATTATTTTGGTTTCATAATTTTATAAAGCAAATAACTTTTTCCTAGACAAATTGCATGCGCAAATTTATTTTAATAGACATAAAAACATTTTGAAATTTAAAAAATTCAAAAACTGTCTTAAAACAATTTCAACCAAAAAATTTACCAAAAAAAAAAAAAAAACACANTATATTCTTCAGACTACTAGTACAACACAGTTTTTAAAATTTTTATTTTATTATAAATTATTTCCTTTCGTTGGATAATGCAAAATTTGCGTGCTATAAAGCAATAAGTAATTATAGAACTATTTTTGAAAATTTAAGTTTATTAAATCAATAAATGATTATTTAGGCAATAAGTTGTAATTTTTTTTCTATTATATACCTGAAAAATCCCTTGTTTTAAAGATCCTTTGTTAGAAATGGTGATTATTAATTCTAGTTTTAAATAAATAGTTTTTACAAACGATCTGAATCACTAAACAGAGTATCATTACTTAAGCTCAGATCTTTCATAAAAGTAAGTAAAAAGTTTTAAGAAACTTTTCAATCTTTCTATTTTTTTTTTTTAAATCACTACACTGAGAAGAAAAAAGTATGGTAAAGATTACCAGAATATGGTAAAAACTATTGTGTTTCTGGTTCTATCGGAACAAGCAAATATCCAAGCAAACACAAAAAATAGGAAAGCTCAGTAATTTTTATCAAATCACTAGGATAATGATTTTGGTAAAATTAACAATTAAATATGATTTTACAATATATGATAAAACTAGCTAAATGGTAATTTTATCATGATACACTGATGCACTGAAATTCAGGATAAATTTCATCATCATGAAAAAATTTGGTATTTAATCACGATACATTAGACCATTAGAGAATGGTATAAAAACTATTTATTCAATTAAATTTATTTTTCAGTTTTGTATACTTTGCTAAATGTGTGGTAAAAAGAACTATAAGTTTGAAATTCAAAATTATCATGTAAACCCTTACCATATGAACAGGAAATTACCAAACGAATAGTTAAATACCATATATTTAAGGTTTTCATTACCAGAAATGTCATTAACAGTACAGTAATTTTAACAGAATTTTTTTTGCGCTGTGTAGTCAAATTCTTGTTAATTTTTTTTTCTCAGGCAATGACCTATTTAATATTGAGCTGATACTTACTTGATACTATTTTCTTCCCTTTGAAATACCAATTCACTACAGGCTTAGGATCTGACCTGACATTGCAAAGTACCAGTCCATTCTCACCCTCCGGGGCATGTTGTTCTCTTGGAGTATCAGTAAAGCTAACTGAGCCTAAAAATAAAATAAAAATAGATAAGAACAAAGTTGGGAATTTCGCTACCACCCAGTGGTTAGTAGTAGCCTTTTTATTATTAAGTCACTTTTAAAAAGATGTGGTCACTTTATCAAAGTTTGAAACTATTGTTATTTATGCCGCTTGCCAATATTAGCAAGCCTGTTTAAAATCAAGCTAATTTTTTTAGGCAGAGGGTGCGTTTCTTGTTTGTNAGTAATTTTACCAGAATTTTTCTTTCGCTGTGTAGTCAAATTCTTGTTAATTTTTTTTTCTCAGGCAATGACCTATTTAATTATTGAGCTGATACTTACTTGATACTATTTTCTTCCCTTTGAAATACCAATTCACTACAGGCTTAGGATCTGACCTGACATTGCAAAGTACCAGTCCATTCTCACCCTCCGGGGCATGTTGTTCTCTTGGAGTATCAGTAAAGCTAACTGAGCCTAAAATAAAACAAATGGATATAGAACAAAATTGGGAAATTTTACTACTGGCCAGTGGTTAGTAGTAACATTTTTTATTAGTAGTCACTTTTAAAAAGATGTGGTCACTTTATAAAAAATTAAAACTATTGTTACTTATGCCACTTGCCAATACCAGCACGCCTGCTTAAAATCAAGCAGTTTTAAGGCAGAGGGCGTGTTTCTTGCGTTTTTTTTGTTTCTTTAGTAGCACCATCTGTGGCCAGGAATATGATTTAAGCGACACACACACACGTCACAACCCGTTTTACAGAGAGGGCCCAATCACACTCCATTCACTCATCATTGCAAATTTGACCCGAACCAGTGAACGATCGATCACCAATTCAGTACCCCCAAAGGTATTGATTTGTTTGGGGAACTTGAAGAACAGAGGGGTTGCGGCAGATTTAACATGCACCGGTAATAAACGCGAATTCTTCCGCCGACGGATTCGAACTCAGATTCTCACGAACACGAGCCCAACGTTCTACCTACCAGGATATCCCGACCCTCTCAGCTGAAAATAACTATTAAAATAACTTTTGATATTATTAATAAAAGTCATTACTTTTGAAGTATTTCTCAAAACATTAATTTGTTTTGAGTTCCTTTCTAAAATGAAAAATTTTCTTAAACTCTCTAAGTAGGTGTAGGTTAAGTATTTTACATAACATTTTCCGCTAGTAAAATTTAGCGTTTATTTACAAATAAAATTTAATCGCGACAAAGTTAATCTGAAATGCAATCATAATGAATAAATCATATTAATTCGATTACTTTTAAATATCATTGGCCATATATTTTTTAATATAAAAAAGCAATAGGAAATTAACTTTAACACGAATGAAAATATTTGATAAGTAAATTCAGTCCCTTTGAAATTTTAAACCTGAAATAAACTGAAAATTCCGTATATTGATAACTTTTCATGCATAAATAAGGAATATGAAAAGTTAGAAGCACGTGTTTTTAACTTTTCCTTGTAATAAATACGTAATATAAAAAGATAAAAGCACGCATTTTAATTTTTAGTGATGGCGAGTAACTAACAAATTTTTAACGCCATTTTTTATATTTGGTCAACCAGTGGCTGGACGGAGGCGATCGTTAATTTTGCCTCACACAAATACATATAATAAATGCTTGTGCTAAAGCATACACTAACATTATAAAAATTTTATTAAACATAAAACACGTGTTAAAGCATGCTAGTAAAAAATGCATGCTAGTTGCGTTAAATAAAATTTTAAAAATTTACAAGTAAAAATAAATTATGATTTTGGCTAAGAAAAGCAAATTTAAACTTTTTTGAAATTTTATTATTGAATTGATTTTAAGCATTGAAAGTTTTTAAAATAACAAAAAAAATTTTATTGGATTAAGAAAGCATATTTTATTCACATTTTTAAGTTTATATGATTCTTTATGATTCTTAATTTATAAGTTATTTGAGTAACAAAATAAATTTATGTATAATTGTGCAATTATTAATTAACCCACTTTATTACTTATGGCAGGAAAGGTAAAACAGATATACCGTTTTTTATGACCTTTTAGCATCAATATTTTTACTGTTTTGTTCGTTTGTGTGTTAGCAGTCAGAAAGTTAAAGATGTACCGGGATTTCGAATGGCTAATTTAAATTGATTTGTTCAGGCCTATAAAACTATATTTTACAAAACTTATATAACTTACTAAAAACAACCTTACGTTCAATATTGAAAATTTCATACATGTTAATTATTATTTCAACACACTATTCATTCTTTATTGTTTATTTAATAACTGAAGTGCAATAAAAAATAGATTATACTTCTCAGATTGCCAGAGAGTTAGTGACTTTTTTTTTTCGCAAATATAAATTTAGACATAAAATTCAATTGTAATGTAAAATAATCAATAAAAACAACGATTTTTTATGAGTAGTATTGGATTTTTAGTGAGTAACAAAACCATTAAAAACGATATGTTTCGTTTTTTCTTTTTTTATATGGCACTAGTGAAGCAAATAACTGGCGCCAGCCCGGAAGCCCCGGGCTCATTAAGGCAACTAACCAAAGTAGGTAATAAGAGCCACAAATATCGATCATACTATTTCACGTGTGTGAAGCTTAGAATCTGCAAGGTTCCCATGGGAACCAATGGCTGAAAGAAAGTCAGTAATGCTAAATTCTGGAAAATCAAATGAAATTTTTAGAGCATCGCAATATTTAAAGACAGATGATGCTCTTATTGTCTATGTGGAATTTCTTTTAATTATGTGGTTATAAACTTTCTGATTACTTGAATTTTTTTTTTTAAAGAGTAAAAAACAATAAAGAAAAAATACGTTATTACAATAAAAATCGTTTGAAAAAAAATTAAGGTGATTTTCCAAACGATTCCGATGAAATTTCACGTCAATTCTTTATGGATATTAAAATTATTTTTTTTTTCTTCCGATTTTTTAATATCTCCTTCAAGTTTAAAAAAAAAATAACAATAATAGTGTCATTGTTAAAATAAAAATGTTTGAGAAGAATAAGAATAATTACACAAAATAAAGTAGTAATTTTTCTTCTATAGTTATTGCTTGCGAATAATTTTAATTCAGTAAAGTATTTTTTTGTGTCAGCTTATTTCAATTTTAAAAAAAAAATAGCGAATTTTTACTGTCAAAAAAATTAAAAGAAATTCTTACAAAGGAAAATATAACTGTAAAAAAGTATCAAAAGATACAGAAAAAAATTAAGAGGCAGTAAAAAATAAAAGAAAAAAGTACTTCCAAAACGCTAACGATTAAAAAATAAAAAGTAAAATACCTTCAGAAATTGGCTCGAAAATGTTTGATGTTGAAAGGGAAAGGACTTCTAGAGCAGAAAAAAACAGCAGAAATTCTTCTGAAAAACATACTATAAGAAATAACGAACGATTTAAAGAACACCATTAATATTTCCCATAAGGTTTCGACAGGTTAAAATCCCGATTAAAAAATTGAAAAAGAAAGGAAAAAAATCTCTATTTTAGAATCGATGGAAATAACCTGAAGTACGAAATTATGTATTTTTTATCATTGTGGTTTTTAAGTAAAATTAACTTGTTTTCATTATGTTTTAAAACAAAGATTACGGAAATTGTCTCATAAATTAATTTAGTTACACTAAAATAGTAGTTTATATATCGTAAAAGAGATGCATTTTTCAATCATTATTTATTAACGAAAATGAATAAGAAACTATTATGAAGTGTTGTCATAAAGCAACAAATTTTATTTATTTTTTAAATATAAAATCGATAAAACGTTTAAAACTTAATCATAAAACTTTTTAATAAAAATGCTTCTTCTTATTCAAAACTTTCCAGATATAAAAGGGATTTTATTTCCACTATATAAACTCGTAGAAAATTATAGAAAGACATTTTCTTTATTTACCAAGTAACTTATTAATATTTTTGTTCCATTTTATTAAATAAAATATGTTCTAGAGAAAATTTTAGGTTGTTAGTTAGTGTTTTAAAACTTGTTTTCAAAGCTTTTTGTAATAACTTAAATTTTTTTTTTTAAAGTATGATTTTCTTCAACAACTCTAAAATTTAAAATTTATTAACTCAATTAATTAAAACACATTTCACTACAAAAAAAAAATACTAAAAAACATTTTTTAATTACTTAATAGAAGAAATTGCTTTAATATAATTTTCCATAGGTAATCAAGGATGTAGAATCCCCAACCCCTCTTTTTTTTTTTTTGTCTGAAAGGGGCTCTTTAATCTTTTGACTCAGAGACACCGGTATCCCTTTATTATATTTTTTTTCTGTCGCTCTAATTACAGGTAAAAATATATTGTGGTATTTCTTAATTTAAAAAAAAGGTCTACTAATTATATTAATATAAAAATATAAAATCAAAAAAGTAGTTACAAAAAAATTTTTTTTATTCATATTCAAAAATTTATCAGTAACTGATTTTGTAAATTAAAGACACATAAATGTTGAATAAATGTTTCTCTTATGTTTAAATAACTGCAAATAAATGCAAATTTGAAAAATTATTGTTTGGAAGATTTTACCTTTAACCCAGAAAAAGACACCGGTGTTTCATGTTCTATTTCATAAACATAAATTATTAAAATGCTAATTACAACATTTTAAACTTATTTTGACCTAAATTCATACAAAATAATGAAAAAAAGCATAAAAAATATGTTTTACAAAATTCTGCGTCGAAGGGTTAACATTTGGTTATAGCTGTTTTCAAACATAGCAAAACATTTTCCTGACTTTACCTAAATCATGATGACTCTTTCTTTCATACTTTTAACTAGTAGAAAACAAACTGATATTACGCATATCGTCCGAAAACTGGCTTTTGCAGGAATATTTTACTCTTAAGCCCCGATATTTAAATTCCGATTGAGCAAAAATACTAAAAATAAGTAAATGCATTACTTTTTGTTTAAATAATAGAAGAAAAAATCAAATAAGTAAAGAATCTCATCAAATTTGGTGCATAATTCAAAATAGCCATTTCTTTTTACTCCGAAGCAAGATAAATTAAAAAGGGAAAAGTTGATAGCAAACGACTTTCCTTATTTTTGAACTCTCCATAACAGTTGGAGAATATATTTTCTCAGGCAATTGTGCTCTTTCTCCAAGACAAAATAATAATAATGAAAAAAAAAAAGCTATTAGTTTCGGTCTGTTGAGCATCACTTACACAGAACGACCGTTTATTTGAGTTGAAATAACAGTTATAATCCGTTAGGATAAATCCTTTTTTCTTCATAATTTAAGCAAAAGAAAATGTTTTATGTTACCTAACACAAGGATTTATTCTCAATAAAAATTGCTATTCCTTTTTATGTGAGGAATATTTTGTTGTAACATTTCGGCAAAGAATGATGTCATTTTATAAAAATGCAATTTTTTTCTCGATTATCTGAGGATTGGAAATGAACACTGGTGAAAGGATGTTTGAAAATGTATAAATAAATCACGAATTCTTTTATCCATTCAAATAGATAATTTTATCTAAATTTTTTTTAACAGATTTGAAAGATTGTTTTAAATATTAGTATTTGTTTGTACGCAAGCAGAAGATGTTAGTATATCTTGTAAGATACATATAGCATTTTCGTTTCTTCTTAGCTTATATAATTTAAGATTTCTAATGTTTATGCTTTTTTGACAAGTGCTTGAAATATATATATACAATGTGGTATTCACGGAACACAATATACAGTTAATCTTTTTTTACAATATTTTCTAGTTTAAATTAGAAAGTTGTCAAATCTAAGTTGAATCAATAAGTTAAATTAATAAGAAAGTTGTCTTATTAATTTAACAAAAATTTAATGGGAATAAGAATTATAGGTAATTATTGATTACAATCATACTCCACAGAAATATACATCGAATTAAATAAATAATACATTTTTAAATAAATAATTTCACAACAAAATTTTTTACAAATTTTTTTCCCGGTTAAAATTAAAATTTATCAATTTCTTTATTGTTTTTAAAATAATTGACAAGTTATTTTTAATTACAATTATATACCACTGAAATATGAAACATTAAACTAATACATTAATTGTCAACTCCAATATGCCTTTAATTTTTTTAAATAATTGGCTGAATTTACGTGTTAATGATAGCCAAAAAGTTATGAAAAATTACAATTATATGCCAGGGAAATATGTGCATTACATTCATACCTTACTTTAATTAGAAAATTTCAATGTGCACTGACTTAGAACAAAAATGAAAATAGATAATATAGTCTTTTAAAATAATGGAAAGATTTCAACTAGAAATTTTACACTAACTTTAATATCCTTTATGTAGTAACATCGTACATCTTGTTCATTATAAGAACTAGACCTGAAAATAACCACTCGCCACATAAAGGGTCAACAACAACAACAAAAAATGGCGACTTAAATTAAATAAATGACCGGTTACTTTCGTTTAATGATAAAAGTGCATTAATGCATAAAAACTCTGGAAAACAGAATTTTTATTAAAATGTCCAATGTCTCCATTCAAAACTTTGATCCTTCAGAATCCATCAATTTATGATGGAAAGATTCATGTAGAATTAGAGTTCTTTAACAATTCACATACTTCAAAGTTTTAATGTATACTTTAAATGTATTTTGCCTCCATAAATATTTTTAAATAAATTTCTTTAATAACAGTAAATTTAACTAAATTTTGCCATATATATATATATATCATTTTTCTTGTTGATTTTACTTTTTATAGCTGTAGATTAATTCTAATATGCTTTTTTTTTTAATCTAATTTAATCCAAGCAAAAAAAAAGTTTGCAAAAAGTGTCTATGAAATGTGTAGAATCTATCGATATTCTTCACCGACTTATTAGATTTGAGGAAAAAGAGGCTATTAAGTTATTCGAGTCTACCGGCCACTGGCTACTAACAGAAGATTTAAATATTCAGGCATCTAGTTTTTAGAGATTTCCCTTGAAAAAACCATCCTGTATTATCATCATTCATCAACTATACATTAAAACTAAAATCCATGTAGAGTTATTGAATTGTGGCAATTTCATAAACGCGAAAACAAAATCGAAATCATATTATTTTTCAAAGCGTCCGCATAAATAATAGGAGATAAAAAACATTGATTTGAACCTAAATATGTAATTTTCTAGAACTCTTTCTTTTTTTTTTTAATCATTAAACACTTCTTTTTCTTTCTATTGAAAAGTTAAACGTTCGAAAATCATTTGCGCTTTTTCTCATATCACAAAACTGAGCTTTTATTCTTCAAAAAAAAAAATAATAATATTTCTGAAAACAATAATGGCAAACAAAACATGCTCCGTGGTAAAAGAACATTTGGAATGTTCGAAAGAGCCTTCTGGGCAAACATTAGATTAGTTTCCCAAATGCAGCAGCTCAAATGGCATTAAAACAGAAGGAAAGAGATAGTCAAAAATTTTATGGCACGCAAGCATTTTTAAAGAACACAAATTCGTTTAACTCCAGAGATTCGAGAAAGCAAATAAAGGGAGGAACATTTTTCTTCCACATCATGCCCAGTTAGAGAATTATAGATTGATCCTCCAACAGCTTCGTTCGGGTTGAAGGAAAAATATTCTTTGTGAATCTCACATGAAACAGCTGTTGTTTTAATGGAAATTTTAAAGATGGTGGCAGACAAGAGGCTTTACCGGCAAGAGAAAACTTCTGAGCTTGGATAATTTAGAGATATGGGTATTCTTTTATTCTATTGTATTTAAAATATTATTAAAATGTAATAATATGGTTTGCACAGTTATTACAATGTTGGTTATGTTATTAGCACATAAAATGCTTAAAAACAAGTGAATAATACTGTCTTATAAGAATGCGCTATTTATTGATTTTTATAATGTTGGAAAAATAAAGTTCAATAAAGAAAATTTAATAAATATAATGCAGGCGACGAGGTAGGAAAAAAAAAATCAAGGCACTATTTTTTCAAAAACATTACGACATTAATAAGGCTGTATACTATATTTATATATTTTTTTTAAAAAAAATAGAAAATCAAATCATATAGGTAAAAATTTTAAGGCGCACAAGCATTTTTAAAGAACACAAATTCGTTTAACTCTAGAGGTTCGAAAAAGCAAATAAAGGAACGACCATTTTTTCTCATTATCATGCCCAGTTAGAGAATTATAGATTGATCCTCTTCGCTATGGTTGAAAGAAAAAAGATACTTCGTGAATCTCATATGAAACAGCTGTTGTTTTAATGGAAATTTTAAAGATGGCGGCAGACGAGAGGCTTCATTGGCAAAACAAAACTTTTGAACTTGGATAATTTAGAGATATGGGTATTATGTTATTCAATTGTTTTGAAAATATATTTTAGAACGTAATAATAAGGTTTACAGAATTATTAGAATGTTAGTTATATTAAATTAAAGTGTTTAAAAAATACGCAAATATTACTGCCCAATAAGAATGCGATATTTATCGATTTTTATAATGTTGAAAACATAAAATTTTATAAAGAAAATTTATTAAATAAAATGCATGCGTCGAGGTGGGATAAAGAAAAAAATCAGAACATAAAATTAAATTCAAAAAATAAAATTCAATTAAAAAAACGACAAAATCAGGACACTTTTGAAACAGTATACGATTTATAAAAAGAGGCGAACTAATGAAATACAAGCAAATTTTTAAGCAAAAAATAAATAAAAATAACTATTTTTAAAATTCGGAATCACTTTGCATAGAAAAAGAAGTTTCCAGTATAATTTAATCAATACTGAATAAATTATAAAATAGTTTCAAATAAATGCAAGGAAAAATTTTATAGTACTGTTACATTTAAAAAATAACCAGTATCAATAAGATAATAATCCATCATACCAAAATTTAATTAGCGTTTGTAATCGAGTTCAAAACTTTTGATTCAGAAAATTTTTGAAGTAAGGTTTTAATAATCTCGAAACGGAAACACGGTAAATATCCCGGTTAACATTTTTGTCCGAAAGCAATTTGGTGGGTGATCCTCCAATTAACCGTTTGAAAAATTATATGATACGATTGCTGTATAGTTCATTGGAATTAATCCTTTTTAATATCAGCTGAAGAAGAAAAATCAATAATTGTGAAACTACAAGACCTACACTATTTGTTACTGTGTTTGCTAAAAATAATAATTATTAAATATAAGTTTCATTGGTTTAATATCACTTCCTCTGACTATGATAAATTTATCACATGAAAGTTTGATAATTTTAACTTGTTATCTGCATTTCGTTTTCGTAAAATGTTTGTTAAACTCCCAAAAAGTTTGAAACAATGAAACCTGCATATAAGGCCTGAACAACTACGTATATACTTGTAATTAGTGAACGGTTTTTAAAACTGGGCTATTAAAATTTTGAGATTTTTCCTATTATTATTGATTAAAATACAAAAGGTGTTGGATCGAAAATCAAAAACTTTTAATTCTTCAAATCGATTATTTATTTCCCAATTTGCATTTGCAGAAAATGGAATGTTCTAAACGCGTACAAGGACAACTATGAATCCTGCATAATGCTATTAGGAAATATACAGGTTGTCATTAAAAAAGACTGACGGTTTTCAAATATTTGTAACTAGAAAACGGTTAATGTTATTTTAAAAGTAAAAATGAAAAACTCTTTCAGATAAATGTTACAGGGCATCAATTCTTCCTGCAAAAGTTCCTGGTTTTAGTTCAAAAAATTACCGACAGATGGCTTTGTAAGTAGTAAAAATGTAAACCTGCAACTTGAGGCTAGGCATTATCTTTACTTCTCTGAAAATAAAATAAAATAAAACAGCCATGGAAAAACTTTAAAGATAATTCACTCAAACTCATTAAAATATCAAACCTCATCAACTTACTTAGCATAAAAGCAATTTCCGAAAAATTAATTAGTAGAATTCAGCATTTTTTTTATAAGTTTTTTTCTTCTTTCTAAAAATTTTTTTTTTGCCAAAATAAATAAATAAAAATTAAAATAGAATTCAAACCAACTGACGCTAAAATTGACGAGAAGGCAGAAAATTAAAAAGAGTCGTGTCCATATAAAAGGTAAAACTGTTCCATATACTATTTTCTTCAATCAAGAGAATAATATATATTGCCATCGAAAGAGGGATTATGGGTGCATTAGTGTTCGGGATTAACTATGGAAAAGTTGTCAATTATGTCAACAGCTTATCAAGTATTGCTCACGACACGAGGATTACGTAGTCGACCATTTCCAAAGACAATGGTGGCAAGGTAAGATATGATAAGTGCTTCAAGAAATAATTATTTCAACCTCACTTATCCGTTAATGAAATCGCAGAGAAAATTTGATTTGACTCACGCTATTAATGAGGTCTATTTTAAGACTCGCCATTTCCTGACAAAATATAAAAACACTTTATTTAAAGAAACAAATTCTACATTTATATAAAACAGGAAATAACAACATTAATAATGATAATAATTCAGATTCTTAATCATTTTCTGTTATGTATACTTTATTTTATTTTTAATAGTCGGCGTTGAATAGCCGATTCTATTCTGAAAATACGATTATCAATATTTAACTCCATAGCCTTGTAATTTTGAACCCAACCCAAAAGACAAGTGATCAAGCATTGGAGAAAACTAGCCTTTGGAGGACTGTTTTTATGAAACTAACCCGCATCACATGGAGAAGAAAACCACGAAAACCTCCCACATTTAGCCTGAAGGCAAGGGGATTCCAACCCACCATCACTGAGGATATTTAATGTCAGAACTGGGATCGAAGCGATCTGGGAGCAGATCAGAGCGCAATATCCTCTGAAGCCACCGTGACTGTGTTATGCAGATTGTAAAAAAAACGCGTACACCCAACCGTATTCAAGGCAAGATTATAAATATAGTTTAAAACATTGCATTGCTTCAAGTGTAAGGCACTTAAATTATGGCTTTTTTATTTTCCTTGGCGACAAAGCTTCGAAAAACAGCGTTAACATACAAACAAAAAAGAAAAAAAACTCAAATCCAGAAAATAGTTAGCATACTTTAGACCTTTAGTGAAATGGATATTTTGTCTTATTATTTGCCATGTTTCTACTCTATAGCCGCACCTGCCTACCACAAATAGCTAAAAAGGAGAATATATCCTATCCATATGCGTAAATTTATTTTAATCAATTTTGGAAAGCAAACTTGGCAATTTCCCAATGTTCCAGAGAATTTTTCGGCTTTCGGGAACGCGATGGAAGCACAAAAGATCACGCTAAAAGCATCTACTTTATTTCAACGAAAATGGAGCCAGACAGTCGAATTGTCAAAAAAGTGGAGTTCTGTTCCCATATTTATCATTTGAAAATAAGATAACAGATTTATAATATTGGTTAACCTAAAACTATTTTTATGTTAGGGAAATGTACAACGTCCATTAAGAAAAATTGGACGTCGACAATTTTTCAAATATAACACGTCAACATCCTTCATCAAAGGAAACAGAAATTTAAAAACAAATTTAAATATATCACCCAAACAATACATTAAATGCATAAAAATTATTTTTTGCATCGCAAGTTTCAATATTTGAAAGTTACCGTTACCTAAAAAAGAGAAATATAATGAGACGCTCTATCCAATGTAGGTGGATATTTTCATTAAGCAAATATCATTTTATTTCTCTCGAAAATAATAACCGTTTTTAACCCCCTTCATTAGCGGTCTGAGACATTTCGCTCAAAAAGGAATAAATCAACATAATAACAGAGAACGGAACCAATTCACAATCATCTTAAGAAAAGATTAGAAAGAACAACAAACAAAAGAAAAGGGGGTGGGTAGAAATTTGTATCTATAAATCGCTTTGATGTCATCATCCATTATTGAATACTGTGGGGACATGAAACTATCCATTATTTGCTAGAGGCGAGAGGCATTAATTAAAGCAGAACATGGCGTTACTCTATAATGGAGTAATGCCATGAAGCATGCGTGGGGGATTAGTGTTGAAGTTTTATTTCCGGCGTGCGGACCAGTTTAGGAATTAATTGCAGCGTGTCGCATCTTCAGAGCTTTGTGTGGGGAATTGTGGACAACACTAGTTGCAGATGCTCGAAATGGATGATTATAAATGTAACTACACTAGTCTATTTTAACAAGCCTTTTGAAAGGAAGAGAACATTCATTATAATGAATCGAGTTGACAGTTAACTGGTTGAAGAAAGTTACTTGATGCATTAAAAGATGTTTAGGTATAGTTTACAATTGATGAACTAAGTGGTAAAACATGTTAAGGGATATTGCTGCGAATTTAAAAATGAGTTTTTAAGTGCTTAGAATATCTTTTTCTACTGAAATTGTTTTAAGAAGAAATTAATTTCCAAAATATGACCAAACATACGATGTTTTAAGAACCGTAAATTTAAGTGCTTTCAAAATGTAACTTAACAACACTAGTCTGTTTTAACAAGCCTTTTGAAAAAGAGAACATCCATTATAATGAGTCGAGTTGACATTTAACTGGTTGAAGAAAGTTACTTGATGCATTAAAAGATGTTTAGGTATAGTTTACAATTGATGAACTAAGTGGTAAAACATGTTAAGGGATATTGCTGCGAATTTAAAAAATGAGTTTTTTTAAGTGCTTAGATCATCTTTTGATGTTCTAAATACTGTTGATGTTCTAAAAATTTGATTTAAAAACATTTTTTTTTACTGAAAACAGTTTTAAGAAGGAATTAAGTTCCAAAATATGACCAAACATAACATGTTTTAAGAACCGCAAATTTGAGTGTTTGCAAAATGTAACTTAACTACACTAGTCTGTTTTAAGAAGCCTTTTGAAAGGGACAGAAAAGCCATTATAATGAATCGAATGGACAGTTACCTGATTGAAGAAAGTTATTGGATGCATGATAAGATGTTTAAGTATAGTTTACAATTAATGAACTAAGTAGTAAGACATGTTAAGGGATATTTCTGCGAATTTAAAAATTTATTTGTGTTTAAAACAAAGGAAAGTTAATTTAAAATCATTTTTCTATTAAAAGCTTCTTTAAGAAGAAAGTAAAATATTTTCCGTACTATGACCAAACGTAACATGTTTTCAGACCCGTAAGTTTGAGTGTTTGCAAAATGTAACTTATTTTTTTTACTGAGCTCTTTAATTCGAAATTTACTTGCTGAACACTGTTAGCTCAAATAAACCAACACAACTTATTATATTTCCTTTTCCAATACATAACCGATTAATGCTTCAATCTTATATGTAATGTTATATTGCATCTATTTTTTTCCACTTTATTATTGTATCTTCCCAATCATGCATTATTATCTTACTATCTTAACTAACAAATATATTTGATAATTAGGGGAGAGTCGGGTAGCCCTATCCACTTCAGGAGTATTGCTTATATTTCTGTATAATATTGAGTAATAATCAATATTTTGGTATGTTTCTATTGTTTTATTATCTAATTAAATAATGCGAAAAGAATAAACCAAAAAAAGAATAGTTTAACTTTAAAAAATAGAAATTTAAAAAATTTGACTACTGTATTCAACATATTTTCAAAACTATTGTTTACCATGTTACCAGCTGCATAAATACTTGAAACTTTGAAAATAATCTTTTTTTAATATAACAATTAATGTCAGATGGCCCATTGACTTGAAAAAACTACACCATTCATATTCTATACACATGAAATTGACATTGGGCGGGGGTACCCGACACTCCCCTAACTTTAAATAAAGCTATCAACAAAATTAAGAGAAATACTTTCAACATTTACTTTGATTCACATTTACATTTAATTTCTGCATACAATTAGTTTTGAAAAAAAAAATAATATGTGATGATGAAAAACAATAATTAAATAAATAAATATTATATAATTTAATCAATACACCCATAGATTTTAAAAATAAATTATTACTTTAGACAGTGTTACCCAAAAACATTTTGCACTATCCCACTTAAAATACCCGAAAATACTTATATCCTCTACATGATTTTTAAAATTCAAAAGTTAATTAATTATTTAACAAAACCTATATGACAACTTGAAACACAAAACTAATAACAACAATAACTATCTCCTTAACAATTAAGTATCTTCTCTAAAGAACAAAATAAGAAAAGAATATTTTACTCATCCACAATTTCAAACTTAATTTATTATCCTACTAAATAAAAGGTTTCATGCTTTTTGATTTTTATTCAACAACACATCAATTTTTATTTTAGTACAAATGCCTAGTTCAATAATAGACAAAACTAAGAATTCACGCCAATTTAAACTTGTAATACACCTAAAAACAGTTTCAATGCAGAAAATATAACATTATAACTCAATTAACCGTTGAACTCTTCTATTTAACAGAATAAACTCTTCCTTTTCCTTCCAAATAAAAGAAATGCAACTACACAAGTGAGGGTGCGTGAGCAAGGCGTAGGGAAATTTTGTAGCTAATGGTCAAAGGGGCTTTGGAGGTCAGTTGTTAGAAGAGAGAGGGGAAAGCAACAGCTAGTTATACAAACATTAAATGTATACATACATTGAAAAAAGTGGTTAAAGAGGACCACGCTGAAATGTAAAGATATAATTGGACATTAAATGAAGGAGTATCATATGAATACAGAGATGCTATTTTATAAAGACTTTTATTGTTTGTTTTCTTTGAGGAATATATAATTAGGCAGATAAAAAACGCATGGAAAGGAGATGATAGTGAAATAGAAACATCATTACTTGACGAAGATGGAGATTTTTTTTCGTTAATAATGGGTATGTCAATTAGTTTGTTTTATTTAGTATTGTTTAAGTATGCCTGGATTTGTATTCTTTCTCTCGAAACGATTGTAAAATTTTAAGGTGGAACCACAGTAACCGGCAACAAAAAAAAAACAACAAAAAAAAATCACAGCTTAGATTTATTTTCTGCTTCAATTAAACATCGTTGTGCACATGCACATATATATTTATAAATATATATATATTTATATATAGATCCAAAAGCTGTAAAATGGAAATTGAAATAAGAAATGAACTGAAAGCGTAGAAAAATATTTTCAAGCATCCTCTTTCTTTCTTTCTTTCTTTTCTTTTTTTTTTTCTTTCTTTCTTTTNTTTTTTTTTTTTTTTTTTTTTTTTTTTTTTTTTTTTTTTTTTTTTTTTTTTTTTCGGGAGGGAGGGAAAAAATTCATTTTTTGCAAGTCTAGTGTTCCACATGTATGCACCAGAAGTTGAAATGAAAAGGAAGTATTAGTTTGTAATAATTTTTTTTATTTTTTATTTATATAAGTATAACTAAACTATAAACTATTTGCATGCTGTATGTCAGTAAAAAAAAGAAAAAAATTAACAGCACTAAAAAAGTTTCAACGTTTAGCAGCATTGTTAGCGCGATATCATAAGTTAACTTCAACTTCTTTCTTCAACTGTCGGTTTCCACTGTTTCAATCTTGTACCTGCAAGGGCATCAGATATTCTATTTCAAAAATCTGACAAAATTGTCCTTGTTTATGGCATCTGTTTCTGATACAACGAAATTTTGCAACTAAGCTCTACAATTATTTTCCTCTATTGATATTATTGGGACAAAAACAAAAAATCAAAAAATCTGCCTAAGTTGTCCCATTTCATGGTATCTGTTTTTAATACAAAAATGAGTAGAAATTTTGAACTAAGCTCCTTAACTGTCTTTCTCTATTGTTTCTGTCACGAACTATTCAGGACGGTGAAAATCATGTTTTAAAAATCTAGCGAAGTTAGCCCAGTTTATGATATCTGTTTCTAATACAACGTTATCATTAACAATTTTTCACTCAGATCTACAACTGTTTTTCTCTATAGGTTTTGTTGGAGCCGCGATGACTCAGGGAATAGAGCGTTCGCAGTCCAATGCGGCCAACCGGGTTCGAATCCCAGTCGATACAAATTCCGCATCCGGCTTGCACCGACCACAGTACTGACGTAAAATATCCTCAGTTGTAAACGAAACATGGATTAGAGTCCCCTTGGTGTCAGGCTAACCGTGGGAAGTTCTCGTGGTCTTCCTCTACATGTATCGCAAATGCGTGTTAGCTCCATCAAAAAGTCCTCCACGAAGGCACATTTCTCACAATACTCGATCCAGGAGTTCCCTTGTCTTCTGGATAGAGTTCAAAAATACAAGGCTACGGAGCTGAACATTAGTAGCCGTAAACCCATAAAATTGGGTCGGCTGTTCAACGACGGTTATATATACAGATTTTGTTGAGAACATTATAGGGTGCAAAAAAATAATTATTATTTCCAAAGTCTGACAAATTTTCGGGGAGTAAAGTTGATCTTATAACATAAATTTAAAATGGAGAAGAAAAGAAAAACTACTATACTCTCTGAACTTGCTTAACTCACAGAAATTGAGGTAAAAAGAAAAACCTTAAACTATCACTCGATTTGATCAAAAGTCAAAATTAGATTAAAATTCAGAACAATTTTGTCAGCACAGAGCTTTAAAAAAAAAAAAAAAACACTATCTTATGTCTCAATCTGAATCAGATTAAAATTTGATTCATTTCAGTTGGGGATCAGGTAACAATAAATCATCGATAAGCACATGGGATTACGACTGTGAGCCTTGAGGCATAGGGGGAGTAAGTATCATGCAAAAACTAAACAAAACACACCATACGGCACGCGCTTTGAAGGGGAACTGAATTTTTATCTATCATGCAAATATGATTTCGTAGGGATGCAATATAATTTGATTCTGAATCACTCTGAAAGTATTTAAACGTATGAGTAATAATTTGTCAGAAGTGAAGCTTTATTTCAGGAGAGAAATAGAATTTAAACAATATTATTCCAAATTAGAATCAAGATTTAATTCTGTTTTACACATTATATTAAAAATGTTACTTTTTAAAAAAGTAAAACAAAATTATTTTAAGCTAATAAAAGTCGAAAAATTTGTGTAGTGTTGCTACAACTCTCTTTCCTTTTTATGACTATCAGTGAGCCTATTTCTGCCCAAACTGTCTGACTGTTTTAGATAGCCTCTCTGTAAATAAATTAAGCAGTTTTGGTCTGCCAATTTTTGTGTAAGGGTTGAAAACCTGTGAAGAGGGGCAGGAGAGAGGTGAGGAAGAGAGGGGAGAGGACTGGACTAGCTGCTAGAAGAAGTGGAGAAAAGGATTTTTGGTAGAAAATTCTGAAGAATAAAGATACATCTACCCTGAAAGAATGGCTGCAACAGGACTGAACAATTAAGATAAATCCAGCGAATAATATCCTGCCACTTACAAATAGATCATCAGCTCCTCAACATTTTTAAGCACATGTGCAAGATAAGTGACTTTAGATTTTATTAACTCCAGCAGTGATTCCCTTTTCTTAAAGATTCTTCAAATCTGTTTGTCACATGTTGATATAATATAATTTGTATAGTATAATTTAATATAGTATATAGTAATATAGTATAATTTGTAATGATCTTATTTTATTATGCCACATGGTCAAATTTATTCTCATGAGTAAATCTTGATAATTGAGTTGATCATCATTAAAATTGCTTAAGTTAATTCTATCCCTTGTGATCATTATTTCTGGACAGATATTTTTTTTATACTTTATTTGTATGTGTTGGTGATGATTTGGGATAGGCCTTAGTTGTAAAAATGTATTAGTACTAAATTGTAACAATTGTCCCACTATACTTTACCCAAATTGTCACCACATTTGAAATTTTTATCAAGTAAAACATATAATAATACTTCTCAATTGAAATTCAGTACACGTATTACCTGTCGGGAAATTTTACCTTTTGGGCACTAGAGGTTCAATTAAATAGCAGTTAGCATTTTAATGACGCCGGTAGTTCGTTACAAACATATAAATTATCAAATATTTTGCCAGATACTTGATAACTCAATGGCTATCAAATTCCAATAAATATTTATGTTTAAAGTAAACATGGCAATAATGTGGAAAAGTGGTTAATAGCAACCATTAATTTTTCCTTATAGTGATCCATGACCCTTCAATTAATTATTAATTAACATTGAAATTTTATAATAAATAAATAATAAATAAGTGATTGGGTTAGTAACCGTTAATTTTGACCCATAACATACAACCTTTACATTAATTATACATTAATTAACATTGAAATTTATATAATAACCAAAAAATTCAGTTTTTTTATTCATAAAATGGCAAAAGTCCCAAAAAGTTTGAAATAATTAATTCTGCGGGTAATATTTGTCTGACTGAACCATGCATATTATTAGTGGGCGGTCCCCTACTTTGAATTATCGAATTTTGCTATTTTTTCTGACATTATATTAATTAAAATAAAAAGAGGCTAGATCGTCGAAAATGCAAAGCTTTCGATTCTTAAAATCAACTATTTTAAAATCCACATTTGTATACGTAGAAAATAGAATATACAGGATAAAAAGTTAAAAATAAGAAGGATAAAATATTTTTCATCAGGAATGTCAGAGCAACTACGAACCCTGGAATATATGACTTTAGAGTAGTTCAGTAAAGATACAAACAAATAGAACAAAAATAGAGCAGAATAACAAACAGAACAAAAATAGAGCAGAATAACAAACATACACTGAGAAATGTTGGAGAATTCTTAAAGACAAAGCTTGATATTTTAGAGAACAACTAACAATAAAATGGCGCCAAAAATATATTTTGTGCTTTAAGTCATGCATAAGCAATAAAATTCAGATCTAAATTATTTTGTGCGTCATTGCGCGATAAAGATGGTCAGATAATTCTAAGACATATTGTTGGTGAATCGTGCACCCAAAATGGACTTAAATGGACTATATGAATGAACTTGATTCCCTTCACTAAATAGATATCGATTTTGGGACTTTCAAGTCTAAACTTTTTCAGTGTTCCCTTTAGATATTTATCATTTAAGGGGAGGGGAAATATCGTGGCATAAATAAGATGTCGTAACCCAAATTAAATAAATGAATAAGTGTTCAAATTAAATATTATTATTATTTATTTATTTATTATTATTATTATAATTTTTTTTTTTTTCGAAAACTAAAAATTATGTTATACACTTGATAAATTTGGTTCGCAGCATTTTTCCCACCATCTACAGTTTAAACAACACACCTTTATATTCATTATCAGAACAAGCTCTCGGTAAACAAAAGTCGATATTGTTATATTTCAAACAAAACTTAGAAACAACCCTCCTCAAATAAAAGAACGCAGGAGTTCTCACTGCAAAACTTCAAACCAGAATAAAATTTATGCCAACACTCGAAATCGATCATTTTATATTGCTAACGACATCTCAACAATTCAACTCATTTTTCAAAATGTTTTAAACACGTCATATAACTGTCGATATTTTTATGATAGGACGCAGAAAACAGGATTGAAGGAGAAAAAAGCTATCTGCGCCAACAACCATTCGAAAAAGACTTGAAAACCGACACGTTTCGAATTCATTAGCATGGTAGTGAACGAAAAGTGTCGGGAATTGCCGGGGCTCGTAGCATCCTTTATTTCACCGTTTTACGTCAGTGGAGTTGGCAACGATGTGGTATCGATTTTACTTCGGAACAACCGGATGAGAACCAGAACTCTTTTTCGTGGAGCAAGTATATTTCCCTTTGGTGGAGTTATTTTGTTTGGCGTTCGGAAAAAGGAATGAAAAAGGGTGTGCCAGCTGCGACGAATGGATCTTTCAGTCATCCATTTCTTTGCTCAATACACACTTTTTTACGTTCAAAATATCTTGACAAATATGTCCTTGTCACATAAATAATGATTTCTTGGGGAAAAATAGGTTCTGTTTGTTTTATAGCACTAAAGAATAACTGAATTCGAACATCTAATTGGAATACTTTCCCGATTCGTTAGTGTTATATTCGGCTAACAAAAGTTTTCTTGTCTTGGGCATTAAAATAATTGTAAAAAAATATTTGAACCAGAAAATTTTCCTCCAGTTATTTATTGTTTCATTGTATTTACCAAAATACTAGCTTAATGCAAATTAATTAAATAATCAAATTAAAGACTTTCGTTTGATCGTTGCAAGTCGACTTACGAGTCGATCTTGGAAGGAAAAAAAAATAGCTGCATTATTAACCAAACGCTTGATACTGAAATATAATTTATGTCGTAAAAAATAAATGATGGCACATTTTCACCAAAGTGTCACATATCATTAAGGGATTAAACATAGTCTGATGACAATTTATTTTGTTGTCAATTTTGTTAATTTATTTTGTTGCGATAATATCTACCTAAAAACTATTTTAAAAAAATTATGACTATTGATTGAATTTGGAGCAACAATTTAATAACGGAATGCAATATTTATTAAAACTTACACTCCAGTTTTCTGAACTCAAAGCTTTCAGCACTGAGACCAACGGTCATAACTGAAACACATTTTAATGGCCATTACATATAATAGAAAATTCCACTGCTTTCACTGGGATTTAAGCAGTCGTTAAAGCAACGCTAGACTTAACTAACGGTCATTATCCAAATTAAAATGCCAGAATTAAATCATCCTTATTTCATAGTACTTCACGTCATAACATTGTCTACAGAGGGAAAAAAATGCAACGATTCTTAGGAAGAAAATTGTATTGTAATTTAATATGGCAAGAATACGTTTATAAATTATATTTAAAAAATAGCATTTTGAATAGGTACAAATGCAGATAAAATGATAAGGGTGTATTTGAATCAATTTTCATGGTTGCTCGAATAAACCATTGCTTTATATAGAAACAAAAAAATTTTTTTTACTCAAGATAATACGATTTCAATGAGGCATTTGTTTTAAATAATCGTAAAAATATTTTTATCGCAAAAATTTTTTAGTTTTTAATGTAAATTAAAATTACATTTTTTGACGATTTAATTTTGATTCAAACTGAAGTTTATCTAAGATTTTTAGGCCTTATTTTATGCCTCATCTGTAATTCCTAAAAATAATAAGGATAAACAAAATAACTAAAAAAAATAGTTTTATTATTTCCCTTCATTTTGTATTTATTTTGTTTTTCGAAATAATGTATAAAATAATGGATGGTGTTTTCTACACTAGGGAACGCTGCAAGCTCGGGACTGCCTAAATTTCCGGGTTACTGTTTCAGTTGTATTTTAAAGCCATTTGGCATCATTGTGTTTTGAGATTCTTGCAAACAATGTATTTGATTACTTATTACTTATGTTTATAATGCTAACAATACTTGTGCTTACAATACTAAAAGTGTTAACACTAACGTAAGAAGGTGCACAGCTTGCAACACGAACAAACAGTAATAAACAAATGGAAAGAGGCCAAATCAAGACTGCCAAAAAAAGCGAGTTATTCAAAATCTAGCAACCATGTCACCTTTTTTAATAATAAATAACAAAATAACTAAAACACATTTTCACTCCAAACTCACCAGAATTACATAATAACTTTAATATCTTATGAAAGACGGCAGATTTGAGCTCAGAAATTATCTAATTTATTTCTTTTATTGAAAACAAAATTATCCGAAACATCGCCTATCAGAATAACATGTAGTAAGCAGCTGCAAACTTTTTAACCGGAACTAGAGTAGGTCCCGAGCTCGAGATTGTTATTGTTTACATTTCTATTGAAAACACCATCCATAAGCTAAAGACGGCAAATAGAAATGCAATAGACGGCAAATACAATAAAACTTGATGTAAATAAACGTTAAGGTTCTCTTCAGGACTCATTCCTTTATGAGAGACATTTCAAAATAAAGAATAATTATTCTAAGATAAAAATTACCCTTTTTAAAAATACAAATATGGGAAAAAATTGACAAAATTTAATTTTGAAACCAAACACCTCAAACAACAAATAATCTTTCGGTCATTTCGAAGGCAAAAACAATTTAACGACGAATTCTTTTTAAACAGTAATTGCAGACGAGATAATGCAACATTAAATGAAAAGAAACATAAGGAAAGTACCACATAGTAAGGTACACATTGAATTCGAACGCATAATCACCAAAATTCTCTTACGGAAGCTTTAAGATACTGTTGACGACCTGAATCAAAAACGATGTGCCATAGACACAAATGGCACATAAGTAATGATGTGTCTAATATACCATGAAATGGATCTATTAACTCAGTGGCGTAATCTCTCGATTGCAGACTTAGGTGTACATTACTGACCTTATTTGGTGATCAGAGTAGACATTACACTCACAAACATCTCATTCTTTCAACAGATACATAGAGCTCGTGCAAGTACGAATGAAAGAGGGGGAAAGTAAAGATAGCAAAAAAGAGAAATCGTGTCCATGATAGTCCCAAACGAAAATCATAAGTTTCTTCTTTGCAGCGGAAAAAAGAAACTTCAGTGGAATGGCAACAGTATATCGAATATGACACGTGACCTGGAAGGATGATGTTTATTTGGTTAGCTAACTCACTGACGCAGAAATAAAAAGCAGATGCTTTTGCGCTTTTGTAATGGCTGGTACATGGTACGAATGCTTGGGGTATTATTAAAAGTAATGTCTTACTATTAAAGAAGAATCGGTTAGAGGAAGAAAGTTTCATGTAACAAGTCTAAAAAGAAATAAAAATGGCTCGCAGAAGAATTATTAATAAAGAATAGCTTCTTCATGAATCAAAATAAAAACAAGCTATAACGGAAGATGATTTTTTTGCGAAAGAGGGAAGGTGGAGCTTCTCTTTTTACCAAATAGATCATTTTAAACAACATTTTTAAGATAAACTAAAAAATAATAATGAGATACATCGTTTGCGAACGAATCGTGTAATTTACAAATTGGCATTAGGTGTGATTTTGGAGAAAAATTTCATTCCACAAAAATATTACTTTAAAAAAAGTAAGAAAGAACTTTTAAATTTACCTTTTATAACTACACTGTGGCATTTATTAAAGAAGCATCCAAATTAAAATTAAAATATATATATTTTTTATAAACAAAGAAAAAAAGTAGCAGTTATTTAAATTTTGTACATTCAACAAAATCATAGCAAAACTACATTCAAACGATTTTTAAAAAAATATTGAAAATATTTTATAAAATAATTATTTTTTATACATAAATTGGAAAAATGGATTAATTATGATTACAAAATCGAGTTTTTACTTACGATAGACAACAAGTTCAAATGACACGCTATCTGAATCATCACTGCAGGTGTAAGTA
The DNA here is from genome assembly GCF_043381705.1 of Parasteatoda tepidariorum. Taxonomy (NCBI): domain Eukaryota; kingdom Metazoa; phylum Arthropoda; class Arachnida; order Araneae; family Theridiidae; genus Parasteatoda; species Parasteatoda tepidariorum. The sequence continues at coordinate 74,811,410 of NC_092211.1, read as the reverse complement.
CCGGCATCATCTTTTTCTACATTAGCGAAGACTATTCGGCGTCCATTTTGATTATCTCCCTCAGCAGGCTGCACATGAATCCTGTAAGGAATATTCAGGAAAATTAAAAAAAAAAAAAACATTAACAAAATTTATATTAAATTACGCATGTGGAATATATGATAGGATGCGTATAAACAATCCATTTTATAACCGGAGTTGAACAGCCGACCCAACTTTGGGTACATGACAACTAATGTTCAACTCCGTAGCCTTGTAATTTTGAACCTAATCCAGAAGACAAGGGAACTTCTGGATCAAGTATTGGAAGAAATTTCCTTTCGTGGAGGAGTTTTAGATGGAACTAACCTGCATTTGCGTTCTATAGAGAGGAAAACAAACCACAAAAACCTCCGACGGTTGGCCTTACGGCAAGGGGACCCGTCCTACCACTGAGGATATTTTACGTCAGCACTGTGGTCGGTACGAACCGGGTGCGGATTTCGTATCGACCAGCCATCGCTGGTATTTGAACCCGTTTCACCTCATTGGAAGGAGAACGCTCTATCCTCTGAGCCACCACGGCTCAAAGAATCCTTCTTGGGAGGATTCATTTCAAAAATGAAAGGAATTTTTTTTAATACTTTGTGTTAGCAGAAAGTTTTTCATTTTATCTAAGCCTGGTGCCAAGAACGATTTTGCCTATCCTGAGTATATAGATAAGGACTCCTGGGGGGAGGAGGGTTTAGCGGTCTTTACCAGGGGTCTGTCCAGACATTTTGTGAAAGGTCCGGTTTTTGTGAAATTGTGAAAAAATTACTTACATTTTTCAACCAGGGTCCTGCTTTTATGAATTTGTGCAAATAGGATCCGGTTATTGCAAAAAACTTTTTAAAGCAGTTTTTAAATTGTAAATAGATACAAGATTATGTTCAACACTGTAAAATTATAATTAAAAAAAATTTAATTTTCAAAAATAAACAGCAATTGCTGCTTCTAAATTAGAGATGCAACATACAAATATTTGGTATTTAGCCTATACTGCTGAACGCAGAATATTAATTTCGGACGAATATAGGACGAAGCTTCTGCCGAAGACAAAACTTAATTCGTTTGCATCCATCTTTCTTGTTCTCTGCCCTGGGAAGGGTTTATTCAATTAACAAAACAATAATGAAGATGAACAAATTTGTGAAGGGTTCGGTTAAAAGAAAAATCATTTTCTAAAGGGTCCGTTTTTATAAAAAGATATTTTGTGAAGGGTCCGATAACGGACCCAAAATTTCTTCTAAACAGACCCCTGTTTACTAACATGTTAAATGTATAAATATTTAAGTTTACTATAGATTAATGAAAGGTATGCTACGAAGCTAATAATGATTTTGAAAAATTCCTCAATACGATAATAGCCTTTTGATATAAAATAATTAGGAATAATGATAACCAATACGCTACAAAGTTATTTATTTTTCGTTTTTAAAAAATTAAAATTTTCGAAATAAACAGAAAGAAATTATTTGACCTGTCTTTGGAGGAAATAAGAACTTCTGGTCTGGTACAAAATTTCATGTATGCATATATTAATTTATTAAAAACGAGTCAAAAACTATTCGAAATGACATTAAAACTATTGAATATTGTAGTAAACTAAAACTTAATTACAGATAATTTAGATTGTGTAAATCCCGCATGAGAAGATTTCATTGAGCTTATCAATAAAAATACTGACTAAAATGCAATAATTCGTATCTTCCAAGTTTAATTTCGCATCTAACTTTAATTTAGAAAAAGTTATTTAAATAAAATAAAATAACTTTCATGAGTCTTGGTTAATCTCAGTTTCAGTTAAGTTCAGTTCAGTTTAAAAGCGAAATTCAATTCTTCTAAAGTTATTACTAATAAATTTTCACCAAACATACATTATAAAAAGTTGAACAGCAATTTCGAATAAAATTTTGAATTCTTGTCTGAAAAAGTAAATTTTTATCCTACCTAGTTAGAAATCCGTAAAAGTGCTTTCTCCTTGGGCGCAGATACTAAGCAGTCGAAAAAGTAACAACGCTTCAGTGAAAAAAGAAATAATTTTTCCTCCGCAGCAGGAATTAATATGCACTAATTACTTTAAATTTAAAAACATTATAATATAATCAAAATTTTAGTGCCAAGTACACAATTTTCTTTAAAATTCCCTATTTTAGCCAATAATCAAGTACTTAATAAGCAAGTAATAATAAAGATAACTTAAATAAACATTAAAAAATTATTAACCTAATTTTTTATGTTTAATATGCGATGATATTTACGATTAATTGTTTATTTTTAAATCAAGATAACAATTCTTTTCTATAATTAATAAAGGAATCTTTACAATGATTATAAGCAAAACGGATTATTAGCAAAGAATCAAGCATTAAAAGATTTAAATATTTTTTAAACGAATTATTATGTAAATTAATTATTATAAATAGAACAATTAATTGAGAAAACTGGATTTAACTTTCCTTAATAACATAATTTAGTTGAGTTTACTCAATTCTAGAGTTTCGCAAACAATTCATTCTACTTCACAAAAATAGTTAGTAGATAATTAAAAAATACATTAAACCCAAAAAATAAGAAAAANGGGAAAGACTTTAAAACAAAACTTACAACAGTTACTTTTCTCAGCAACTGAAATTTAGAGTAGTGTGAGTAAGAAAAATATGTGAACTGTTTGCAATTTCAAATTTATATGTAAATGTACAGGTTTAGAATTTTCTACAGTGAAAAGTTTTCGGAACTTCAGTATTCAAAAAAGTATACAAAAACTAGACGGTAAGAACGTATCTAATGAGCGAGCATTGGATTGCGAAGCAATCCGAAATGAACTATGAAAGCAGTTCCGGTGATTGGTGAGCGCCAGCGAGCAGGGGGCAAAGTCTCCTAGTAATAAAGATAACTTAAATAAACATTAAAAAATTATTAACCTAATTTTTTATGTTTAATATGCGATGATATTTACGATTAATTGTTTATTTTTAAAACAAGATAACAATTCTTTTTTATAACTAATAAAGGAATCTTTACAATGATTATAAGCAAAACGGATTATTAGCAAAGAATCAAGCATTAAAAGATTTAAATATTTTTTAAACGAATTATTATGTAAATTAATTATTATAAATAGAACAATTAATTGAGAAAACTGGATTTAACTTTCCTTAATAACATAATTTAGTTGAGTTTACTCAATTCTAGAGTTTCGCAAACAATTCATTCTACTTCACAAAAATAGTTAGTAGATAATTAAAAAATACATTAAACCCAAAAAATAAGAAAAAAAATTTTAATTCTCAAAAATATTATATTAATTATCAAACAACAATAACAAAAAATTAATTTTGCAATTCAGTTAACCGTTTTTAAACATTAAAACACTCTTTTTAACCTAATATATTTAACATCGATTAACAAATTATCTCTATGGGGAAAGAGTTTTAAGTTTCTCTGAAAACATGAATAAATTTAACTGCTTTACACCCATACAAAAATAACCTATACAACGCTTCCACCAGAAACCTATTCATCTACCTCCTTTATTCCCTAAATAATCCTGAAGTGAAAACGGATACAGTTCAATTAGAAGTCACGTGGACGCAAACTTTGGGGGATGGGGGAGGCTGTTCACCCATGCCATGGAATAGGTATCATTGTCACAAGATCAAACTTTTGTCTGCGCAAAGAGCTATCGCTCCAACGGCCGTTGGGGGTAACCATGGGTGACAAAACTTCAGAATCTCCAGGAAGAAGGATGGTATACGTATTATCGATCCCGATTTTGAATGAATCATTGCCGGAAACCCTCTAGGGTGGGGGAGTTAATACAAAAAAATTCTCACAATGAAATTGTGGGTGTCTTGACCCCATCCAACAAAATCAGCATAGTCAGGATTCAACGAAGCACCAAATGACACGCATGCGTGGCGAGCGATACACCTTGTTATGCGTTCGAAGCAGGAAACGCATCTGAGGCAAGATTTGGTAGTCTCATCTCAAAATATGCCTTTTTTTATTATTCCACATAGTTTTTGTGCGACACGCCCTGGATAGGTGAAAGAATCAGTTGCCAGGTATTATAAATATGTCTGCAGTGTAAGATAAAGATTATAAGAAGAGATTTTCAAAAGTAGAAGTGACAGTACACCTTTGTCAGCAAGGGATCAAACTTTGGAAGTGTGACAGTTGTAGAAGCGCGAGATTATGAAAGGGAGTTAAAGATTGTCACGGCTTGAACAATTCGTGTATTTTTAGAAACTTTTTTCTTCTTCCCGGTGTGTCATAATATCAAAATCAAAAAGAAGAAAATCATTCCGGCTAAGTTGTAAAGCATTTAAATGCGCTGGTGTCAAGATGAGATACAGCCGACCAAATTTATTTTAAGCTTTCCTTCCGGCAATTTTCTTCCCCTTGAATCAATCATCCTATAGAAATATTTGTCAAATTAAATTTAATAGACAGTTTAGAATCCTTAGTACTTAAACAGCTCTTGCCACTCTCTCAGAAATAAAGCACTCGCTTTTGACGATTCAGCCTACCCTTAAACTATATTTTGTTAATTTTGAGAATTATTTCTCTAAGAAATCGAGTGATTTGTGACGAAACGGGAACTCTCATATATGTGATGAAATTGTTTCCTCAACTCGAATGAAGATTAAACGATTAAAAATAAAAGTGATGACCGGTCTGTATGTTGGTCAGGGAGTTGTCCTTGTCCCACCAGGAAGATCCCCGATTCGAATCCCGTTTCAGGCATGGATGTACTTTATCTGTTNTATATATATATATATTGGAGAAAAAAATAGAATGACGAAATATTTCTATACTATTGACGAAATTCGTTTCTCGTTTCGTCACATACCAGAAAACAGTTTCGTCAAAAAGGAAGAAAATTTCGTGAAATTTAAATATCCACTTTTTACAATGTAGATTTAAGAAATTCATCATAGCAAATTCTTTTTCGCCTGCACAAATAAAAATTTAAAGCATAGAAAAAATTAGTTCATGTTTTCCCAGAAGTGTGAAATTTTAAATGCTGATTTTTTTCCCAATTTATCTATCTAAATGCAAACAAATTCTGGTATAACATAAGATTACGCAGCAAGGAGGTAATCTTGAAATAATTTGTTTGCATTTTGATATTATGAAATAAAATTTTCAGTATTTGAAACTTCATCGTTTGCTAGGTTTACCTGAAATTACTTTACGCTAAACTTTAAAACGCCGATGGAGGCGAAAAAAATTTTGCCATGAAAATTTTCTCCCTCGGTATAGCTCTTCTAGAGTAATATTACAAGACTTGTAAGGATTTTTATAACCGAAATATAGTATACACTGCTAGAAATTTTGAGATAATATCGCTACAGCAACCTTAATACCGGGTTTAGTTGAACTATATTATCGTAGTTCTCAAACGAGATTATATGATAATATGGTACAATGTAATACCTTATTAAAGATGCAAAAAATTTAAACCGTATTGTAGTTCAGGATACTGATATGTGGGTTAAACCTTTTTACTCATTTATTTTGACAGTGCAGAAATAATTGTCAAATCTAAATATAACGGACAGTCTATAACTTTTACAACTTAAATAACTCTAGCTAAATCAACGTAAGCTTTCGAAATTAACGATATTAAAAATAAAGCTTTTATTTCGTATTATGCTTTAAATAATGTTAAGTTCTTAAAATATATACCTTCTTATACTTTAATATTTTCTTACGTTACAGAGACCCGCAATACATGAATTGCATAGTTAACTGACACAAATCATAACAAGCAAAAAAAAAAAAAAAAAAATTTAAACTTGTCCTGACGAATTTTTCCCAAAACATTAATCGTGATAGTAATACTATCCTTTAACGTTATCAATATAGATCAGGGCTGTCCAACTGGCGGCCCGCTAGCACATATTGTGCGGCCCGCCAACTTCTTATTCAGGCTGATCGCCCTCAGTTTTCCCATTAAAATGTAAGCAAATTCTTTTATAATCCTTCTGTTCCATTGCTTTATAATTAATAGTTCAATTATTAATTGTTATTGTATAAGAGGTAAGAGGTTATTGTTCAACTTTTTCAAACTGCGGCCCGCCAGGTGATCAGTGACCGGAATTCTGGCCCGTGGGCTCTTTGCAGTTGGACAGCCCTGATATAGATCAATAACATAAAATTTAAATAAAATAGATAACATAAATAAATGAAAATGTTTTCTTTTCTTTTTTCTTATGTATGACCCAAATCATCTTAATTTCTAAGATAAAGCTTAAAAAAAGCTATGTAGGGTTAAGAATACGTACCCTACATAGCTTCGTGTACCTGTTGATGATAAAACATGCTCCTTTAATTAAATGCCTTATTTCTTAACGACGTAAATATTTTCAGCAAAAATTTCTTGGCGGTATTCCATAATTTCTTTTTGAACATATGATTGATTCAAGCCAGAAGCTAAGCAGTTAATTCAAAGCTATTTAATCATTCTTCTGAGAGCGATTTTCATTCATCTTTACGACACAGTTATCACCATTCAACGATTAATTTAAAGTTAAATGCTTATGATTAGATCCATCAAATCCCCCCCCCCTCCTTTTGTAACCTATTTTCCGCATGTTGTAGTGTAGGAGCTTAACTTTTTTTAATACCAAATTCAGTTATTTAAGCAATGTTTGTTATTTAAATTTATAACATGTTTTGAATGCAATGCATAAAATTATTTTAGGACGTCAGGCTTTAGTCATTAATTACTCTTTCAAATAAAATTTCCCAATTTATATATTTTAGATTAAAGTTTAACTATTAGTATAAAAATAACTAAAGGGAAAAGGTATGTTAGGGAGAAAATGCATAGAGAAATAATGTAAAACAGCACAGAGAAGATTTCAATACACAAAAATTTTCTAAAAATGAAATTAATCAGTTTTTGATTTTAGATCACAGAATTAAAAAATGCATAGAAAATTAATAATATTTATGTGTTAACAACTATTTAATTTTAATATTCTTAAAAATTAAAAATTTCAGTTATTAAATATGCTAAACTTTAGCGATTTACTTCCATTGTACTGATACATAGTTCATTACAATTGTTACATTTTATATGTATTTAGTAAAATAACTTTTTTTTTGTGCGTATGTTCTGTTGAAATAACAGGTTTTTCAATTTAAATTTTAAACCGCCTGCATACCACAACTCAGCTCTACTTCTTTTTTGCACAATGTTAAACTTGGTGTTCGTAAAAAAGCAACTTTTTTTATGCTAGTTCAAAAAGCTGACTATACTTAAAATCAAGACGTGTTAGACACATTGATTAAAACCTCTTTTTTAAAAAAAATAATCCTAGACTTGGCATTAAAATCTTTTAACTTAGAATTTGTCATTTTTCTCTATCCTATCGACAAAATGGATCTTCACTGCAAAATAAATGGCAAAAGAAAATATGACATTAATATAACGAAATTCAAGAATTCTTACAAGAGTCTTCGAAAAATAATATATAACTGGCACCTAAAAATGATATACAACAATTCTAAAAATAATATACAACTAAAAATAATATACAACAATTCTAAAAATATTATACAACTAACCTTCAGCTAGAATGATAAACAGCTATTACTTTAATGTTATATTACTCAAAATGAAAGTAGTACTATAAAAACAAATGAAGACAAATCGAACATGAGCGAAGTTTTATTTTATTTATTTATTTATTTTTAAAAAAAAAATTTCTTGTATATTTAGTGAGAATAAAAATAGCCTACTATTACGACCTTTAAATGCAGTGCTCTTTCAGTAATCACAGATTTACTATCTCTAACAGTAATTTAAAATTACAATAACATGATATCAAGTCAACAATTATTCATAAATTGACTAAGCAGGAGGGGGGGAAAATACTAGAATTCATACATTGACCACAGAGTTAAAACTTTTTGCCTTTAAATGAAAGAAAAATGCTTATTAAAAAATAGCAATTAAGTAGATACCCTTTAGTGTGTGAGGTAGAGACAAGTATAATAAGGAGAAGACAGGATTTTTCTAACAAAATTCATGTGATGTTAAAAAATATTAGCTGTCACAAATCGAAGCTAAGCTATAAAATATTTCAATAAATGAAATAAAATACTTTTCTAAAACAGGTTTACAAAATATTTTCATATCGCAAAAAAGTTATCAAACATTGCTCTTACTCAGTATGATGGAGTTTTTTTTCTTTACTCTAACTGTTGTACATTTAAAATACGTTGTGCAATCAATTAGTACGATTTAAGCTGTACTTCATCCTTACCTTAGAGACTGCAATTATAATAGCTATGCAAATCACTTTACCTAAATAAAACTAAAAACTATACAGTTTATTTACTAAAGGGGTCTTGTAATAAAAGTAATTGACAAAATTAAAATTTCACTTGCATTTTCACCGCAGCCCCCCCAAGACGTTCAATAAATTTGTCGAAAACTACATACTTTTGTTTATTTCCGATATAATCTCCGTAACCATTATTAATGAACGCTACATGAAACACTACTAGATTAAAAAAATTTACTATACTCAAATCCAAATATAAAATGAAATAATAAAACGTACATAACGAAATGAAAAGTATTTTATATAGCAAGGACTAACATCAATACCGAGATGCAAAATGAAGAAAAATACATCATGTTGTTCATTAGTTATTAGTTTAAACAACATTTGAAATGGAAATTCTGAACAGATATATTTAAAATGATAAATAAATCAAAGAAAATTAAAAGACTAATGATCCCACTTTCAAAACGACCAAGAAAAAAAAATTGCTGTTCGAAATCATAGAAATAACCAAAAAAGTCTGAACAAATACATTTAAAATGATAAATAAACAAAAAAAGATTAAAAGGACTAATGGTCCAACTTCTAAAACAACCAAAAGAAATTGCTGTTTGAAATGATAGAAATTAACGAAAAACTTTAGAACAGAAACATTTAAAATGATAAATAAAGAAAAGAAAAGGACAAATAATCCGACTTCTAAAACAAATAAGAAAAAAAAAATTCCTGTTCGAAATGTTAGAAATGAAACAAAAATCTTAGAAACTCGTCAGCTACCTTTTACATTATTAGAAAAATTAAAATAATTACTTTTGTGAGCAATTACACGTTTTTTCTATTAATAAATTACGGTAAAGTACATGAAATCGACACACTACAATAAACTAAGAAAATTTTATTAAAAAATGGCACTGTACTAAACTGATTTGGTTAAAATTATCCTTCGCTTTACAATCTGTGTCAGTTATAAAATGCCCTCCTAAATCATAATTGAACACTAATTTCACAGCTCAGTGGATTCCACACAAAATCATTACAAAAATAATCCTTTACGTGCGTGATGTTTTCTAATTATCTCAAAGGTCAGGGAATTTTTAGGCAAAGACAATTGCTGAGCTTCGAAAATGATACGGGAGCATCAGAAGAAGAAAAGAAAAAATTGGCTTTAAAGTTGGCACAAAACGTGACATAATCACAATGCCAAAATTGCAACTATAACAATAGATTAAAGTTATTCGAGGTCAAGAATATTATGTGTGTTGTATATGCTGCAAAATCCATAAAAAGTACTTATAGATGATCATAAAGAGGCATGCCTGTGCTTTTAAATCGATATGTTAGAAGAACTACATGAATTGTTCGTTCTACTCCCTTTTGAAGTAATTTGATATTGTTTATGGTTGTAATAGATTTATAAAAATTCGTGATTTGTTTATTTATTTTTGTTAATTGTTTACAGGTCAAAGAACTTTTACCGCCGTGTTCTAAACACGATTGAAATAAATAAGTGTATGTGTATAGGTGCAAAGTGCTCACGTTAAAAGACATTTTAGAGAATAACTAAAAATTAAGGTTTAGAACGTTTAGGTAACTGAAAAAGTCTAAAATTAGAAAAATCTGGTATTCTCCACAAAATGTTTACATAATTTATAGAACTAAATGATAATTAGTTTAAAAATGTTTATTATATTGTTGAAAACCGTACTGGTGTTGTTAAAGTTAGAAAATGTTGATTACAGTTAAAGTTAATGTCGTACAGTTAAAGTTAATGTCGTACAGTTAAAGTTAGAAAATGTTGATATTTTGCTGTTAATGTTTACATAATCTAATTAGTAACTGATAAATAGCTTCTGAATGTTTATGTTAATATAAAAGGCTCCAAGTTAGAGAATGTTTGTCATTTTCTAGTTTATGTCGAGGTAATTTAGTCAGTTACTGCTCATAAGCTTCAGAATGTTTAAGCTCATGTAAAAGGATCAAAGTTAGAGAATGTTGGCATTTCCCGGTAAATATTAACATAATTTAATGAGTTACTGATAATTAATTAGCTTCCGAATGTTTATGTTAATGTATAAGGATAGAAGTTAGAGAATGGTGGTCTTTTCTGGTTAATGTCGACATAATTTGGTGAATTATTGAAAATCAGTTTTAGAATAATGGCAATCTTCGATTAATATCGACATAATTCAGTGAATTACTAACAATACAATAAAACAAAGATTTCAACTAACAATACAATAAAACAAAGTGCGGTCAGTGATTTAAAATTGCTTTTACAGATAAATCCGTAACCCAAGCAAGCTTTGCAATTGTTTTATTCGTAAATGGAAAACAATGTTGTTTATTCTCATTTAAAAAACAAACCCAAATAAGGTGGGGGGAAATTTGTATTTTAAAATGAATGAAAAATCTAACCACAAAAATGAAACATAAACAAACATACTTGAGTTTAAAAAGTGGAATTAAATAAATAATTAAATATCATTCTCTCAATTTTCCTACTTCTTTATTATTACAATTTGTTTTACAATTTAGTTTGACAGCATTTATTTAATCCTGCACATTTAGTATTTATAATATTTGTTTGAAAATTCTCAGGTTCCGTTTGCTAAAAATTTCTTTCTCCTTTCTTCAATTCATTTTTCGCAAATTTCATTCCTCAATTTTTGAAAATTATGTATAACCTTGTTAAAATGTGAAGGGAAAAAAATCCTTATCATTCCTGATCTGGTAATAAATAAGGAACAAAATCCTTTCTTTTATCATTTTAATGAAAAGTTAAGTATTTTCACAACAGCCAGTTATTGGCCATGGGGTTAAAAAAGTTTAGGTTTCACCACTTCGAAACTAATGACATGATGGTGGCAATGCGGTCAGCATTACGCATCGGCCGCTTTTAGTTACCAGCAAGCTGGTACCCATTGATCTGAAGTTTTGCGGGATTCAGGTCGCCACCCTGGATAAAAGCTGCGTAGTGCCCTAATCCCTATGCTATTGAGACCTATCATCATTTTAATAGAAGAAATAAACAGTAAAGTAGATAATTTTAATTGATAAATGTCTTCATTTATTTAAAAAAACAAAAAAAAAACAACATCTATGAAGAAAACTTGCCTAAGACTTCGGATGAATAAAAATAAGAAAAAAATAAAAAAGTATTTTATGTTAAATAAAAATTTAAATAATTTGTAACAATATTACATGTTTTATTGAATCATACTTTAAACTTAAAAAAATAAATAAATCTACAATATTTCATTAGAACAAGCAAATTGATCAGAAAACTACCAAGCTTCAAAAATAAATCTAGCACGTTTAAGATTAAAGGAAACAGAGGGAAAGAAATTAATCATAAGCAGATGTTTTTAATCTTAAAACAATGCTGAAAGAATAAAACTAATAGCTTTAAGATTCTTTTTTTTTTTT
>NC_092211.1:74790445-74799324 GCF_043381705.1 Parasteatoda tepidariorum | reverse complement strand
CCCCACGGAATTTTAAGACCAGTACGTATTGTGTTTTTTTGTAAGTTCATTGCTGAAAAGCCCCTTTCAACCGCTGCAGTTCTCCCAGACAGAGAAAACATCAATTCCACCATGCGCAGTATGTTACTATATTTCTAGATTAGAGGGTCATTTTAAAAGTGAGGCGGCTAGCCTCTTGCAAGATAACAGAAATTGAAAATGTATCCCGAACATTAACGAGAAAATGACCGTCCGCGCTGACGTCGGATTCGAGAAATTCGTTGTCCGCGGGGAATTTTTGACCGCCGAGGACGGGCGGACGGGTGGTTTTTCGAGCCCAGTGTAGAGCATATCATGATTACCGTAAAAGAAAATTAAATTGAAATTTAGCTATCAGGTAACGAAATTAGAAGAAAGATCAAAGTTTAAAAAAATCAGCAAGATCAGAATATTTCATTTATTTACACACCTGTGTCTATGTACATGCCTTATACAACAAAGCATACAACTGCGCTCAATGGTCACACGCAACATATCCATATCAATAGGAATGAGAGAAAGACTTAACAAACCACACTTGCTTTTAAACAAGCTTCTTTAGAAACGCGTCCATTTTTCAGACAACCCCATAGCAAGTCAGACATGATGACCACGCTGGCTACCGAATTATAGCGGAATCGCGAGAGCTACTTAGCGGTATGGAGTTTCAGCAGTAAAATGCTATCTATTGGTGAAATTTAAAACAATTTATTCTGACAAAAGCTTCGACCACATGATGTAAATAACATAGGCTTTAAGATCTATTCGGATACGTTCTACTGTAGCACCGAGCCTAGTATCTTCCTATTAATTTTAACGACGCTGTATAACTAAGGTAGACTCGTCTTTAAAGTGAAATTCAAAAACAGAAAAGCATTACTTTCCTTCTTTCCCACATATTATTCAATATTTGGGAAGCCAGAGATTTTGAAAATACTGACATACAGCATATTTTTAACCTAAATGGCGCATATATTACGCTAGTGGAATCCAATATATACATATTTAAGCTTTTTCTTAACAGCCACAATTGGATACCTGCAAGTGACGTCATCGGGGATAAATCGTGGTATTAGTCTTTTCAGAATCTAAACAGGTACGACTCACACGCGTGATGCTGTTTACAGGTATACAATCACATGGTTAGATATAATCTTCACTTTTTCTCGAGTTACAAGTACCCAATTGAAAAGCTTTTGCAAAGAACACAGTTAATGACGTTTAGACAACACTAGAAACTTGTATAAAGTTAAAACATTAATTTATAATGTTAATTATTAATATTTTTTATAAAGTATAATGTTAATTTATTTTCCTGAGTCTTAAATTAAGGGATTTTTTTATAGAAAAATATGTTGTTTTAACTGCTAGTTGATGTTTCCATAAATTTTATGCTGATTCTTCCAAATTCACCAGAGAAGTCGCTAACATAATAACAAGTTCTTTGATTAAGAGTTTCAGTTCTTAAAAGAAAATATTTGATATATTAAAAAAAGATAACAAAGGAAATTTAAAACTGACTAAAATGTACTCGTAAACATATTTAATAACACATTAAAAAATGCCGAAAGAATATTTTTCTAATAAACTAATAGCGATTTTTCTAGTTTAGAATACAAATAAAGCTACGAAATTGAACTATTAATCTACTAAAGAATTTGAAATTTTTCAAATAAAATTTACATTTCTAACCAAAGATTAAGGCTACTTTATAAATGTCCCTGTCACAGATTAAGAAATGGGCATTTGTAATAAAAACGGGATAAAAAATAAATAAATAGAGTATTTGTGGTTGTTTATTCTTTCTTTTTTTCCATTAAAGTATCCAAAATATAAGTTTAAAACTGGAGGAAGAAAGTCATGCTTTTCTCCAACGTCTTATCTAAAGAAGGGAACTTTTCCTTTCATTTTCCTGAGGGGAAATTTTCTTTTAAAAGTAATCAAAACTTTTGATGAAATATATATGAAAAAAATCGGAAGATAGATTTGAGAGGGGGGGAAAAACGAGACTACCCAATAGAAAAGGGTAAAAAAGAAAATGTAGTATGACAAGGCACTATCATCTGAAAGCGAAACTGGAAACACCAGACATATTAATTAGAAAAACGAAACTCTCTAATTCTTTAAAATGAATAATTAATTTCTTTTCAATTCAAAATAAATTAACGTAAGTCGAGTAAAAACAGCTAATAGCCATTTGTCAAGACTAGAACTAAATTCCAGAAAGATCTATCTATCTAAGTAATCAAATAGGAATAATCCAGTTAACTGAAACAAGAAGCCAACTGAGTTTATTCAGTTTTTAATTTAATTTGATTACAAATGAGTTTATGCTAGGAAAAAAGGATTAAAAATACTAACGGTATTTTTAAGGTAGAACTATTTTAATGAAAAGAAAAAGCAAACAGTTACTGGTTGAGGAATATAAGAAAAATTGTCAGAGTGAAAGAAAAAAAAAACTTCACAAAAAATGTCTAATTTTAATATTTTGATTTTTTTTACATTTTATATTTATGGTAATTTATAAATTACAACATGGAGATTGTCACTATTTTGACCGCTGAGGATTGTCTCAGTAGCGTTTGAAAATTCAAAATTAATTGAGTGTTTAAAATGGCGTTAATTACTTAAAAAAACTAGTCTGACAACACCTCTACTAAACTGTGCATTTAATATACACAAGAAAAATTTAAAGATCTTATTCATTTTACAGTGCGGTAGTCTTAAAATGGATCACTGCAGAAGAGCAGACCATTTTTCTTAATAAAGTTACATTCTTTTGTATTAGGTCAAACAAAAAATTCGTGTCTTAGCCTTAAACACACCGTTCTCAAATTGGTTCAACGACAACCATTTTGTTTTAGGCGACAAGTTAGTAGTACAAAATAGAATTTTTAAAAAACTTAAATTATCTACATTTAGTGCTGCTGCATCTGGTTTTAATAAATGTGAGACAGTAAATGAAGAGAGCTATTGGGCAATGGCAGTTTTAGAACATAGGTGCCAGGTCATGAGATACACATTAAAGAAGAAAATAGAAATACAGCAATATTTCATGGGCTTTTTTCGGTTGAACTTTTTATTTTATTTTATTGCATAATAAGAAAGAATTACATCTAAAACATATTAAAAATATGCAATATTAAATTATATAAGTTAATGGACACAGTTGACTTACCTAAATTAATTATTGAATCGTTGAGTGGTTAAAAATCCCAATCAAAAAGAAATAAAAATACAAAAAAATATGAATTTTTTTTTTTAAAGTTACAAATATAGACCTTCAATTTGAAGCTAATATTTGCAATTAGTTAAAATTTTAAATTTTGTTGTTTTTAATTAAATAATTGGGAAAAAAAGAGTCAATATTTTTCAGAGAAAAAATACAACGAGTATAGCAGCCAAAACTTCTAATCGACAGTAAATTAGTATACGGTAAGTTGGCACACATCGCACATTTAACATAATAGAAACTAAAACTTATTTTCAAATCATTCTGACAAAAAGGATCAAAATTTTAAAAAAAGGGTACAAAATTGGATTCAAAAAAACTGTGCGAGCAGTGTGTGAAAAAAATTGAAATTGACTGAGGTTAACAGATTCAGATAAAACCTTTGACACAGATCATCAACGTTCCTTTTATATATATATTTCTTTCTGACGCTCTAATAACAAATAAAAACAAATTTTTGTATTTTTTTATAAATTTAAAAAAAAAAAAAATCTGACAGTTTATCAGAATTATATTTGTACTAAAATATAAAATCCTAAAACTCCAAAAAAAAGTAGTTCGGAATTTTTATTTATTCATATTCAAAAAGTTTTAAATGATTGATTTTGTAAATTAAAAAAGATTTAATGTTGAATATCTGTTTCTCTTAATAATAACTGCAAATTAGTACAAATTTGAAAGAAAAAAAATTATTTGTTTGAAAGTGAGATCTTTAGCTTTAAAAAAAAAAAAAAAAAAAAAGAACTTTGCTGTTTTATGCTTTATTTCATAACCATAAATTATTAAAATGCTAAATATTATATTTTTCACTCATTTTGAAAAAGAATAATGAAGTGTGAAAAATAGGCCTAATAAAAATTCTGCGTCAAAGGTTTGAAGAGTTTCGGATAATTGAGAATCTACTGTGATTATAAAAAGTAAACGATAATGGTTCAAAATTAGATGTGGTGTTTTTACTGGTATAATTTCTAAAATTAATTTAAATTATCGTGCAAATAAAGTTACACCATAAATTACATCAAAAACTATTTTATAACTCAATTTTCAAAGCAAAATCAAAACAAAAATTAATCTGACAAGAATTTTCTACTGAGGGCTATCATTAAAATCTTTGCCTTATATCATTGCTAATTAACTTAATAATAACACCGTTAAATTTTTAAAATGAAATCTCTCTTTAAATCAAAACTCATTAAAAATACATTAAGAATGTTTGGAAGTGGAACAAACCCAGAAAACCAATCTGCTCCCTTTATTTAAACACAGGACAAAAAGACACAAAACAAAAGATAGAAAAATTTAAAGCGGAGGAAAAGGGATTAACGGAGGAAACACAAACACCGAAAATTAATCATAATGTGCAGAAATGTTAATTAATGTTTGCTAAAGTAGTAAAATTAATCAGCAAGATAAATGAGGAGATGCGTGGAACATATATTAACAATGTACATTTTGATTACACTTAATTATCAATTCAAAACTTTTACTAAACTTATGATCTCTCAAAATACAGGAAAAATTAAATAATGAAAAAGAAAGTTTCTACATTTTTCTCTTTTCAAATAAACTACATTGAGTTCATTAAACATGAATACTTTTTTTCCCCTTGGCAGAATTACAGCCATGACTGTCATAAACAGTTTTTTATCCATCTTACAACATTAAAATCTTTACTTTGCTAATTAGCGTTAAATTTTTTAATGAAATCTCTCACGAAATCAAAACTCATTAAAAAATAATTAACAATAATAAGTGAACAAACAATAACGGTCACTAAAATGCCCTTAACAGACTCTTCCAGCAGATTCGCACAGCGTGTAGAACATTAAGTTATTCCATCAAGTCTCTAAAAAAGGCAGTTTTTTTTTACAAAATATTAAACATCGTTTCGAGAACGTTTTCCTGGTGATTCTTGACATTATAAAACTGCTCTTCAGATAGTCACTTAAAGTGTCACAAACAAGTTCTTCCACTAGAACCATCAATTAACATACTGTCAATAGAAAATTAAACTATTTTATCAAGTCTCTTAAAAATTAAACATCGTTTCCCGAACAGCTTCCAGGTGCCATTCTAAAACCCTTTTCTGAACATCACTAAAATGCCTCCAACAGACTCCTCTTCTAGATCATAGATATAAAGGTACATTAGTCCCTGCTCTAGATTCATCAGTTGAGACACAACCAATGAAACATTAAATTATCTAGTCCAGCTTCTATATAAGGCGGTTTTTAATAAAAAACGAAGTACTGTTTAGTGTATCAAGACATTTCATAACGGCTCTTCTAATCTAAAATGCTATCAACAGGCTCTTTCACTAGACTCATCAGTTGGCACACTGTCAATAGAACATCGATTTATTTTGTTAAATCACTAAATAAAGCGGCTTCAAATTAAAAATAAATAAATGAAACATGATTTTGAGATTAGCTTCCAAGTGTTTTGAAATAGTCTAAAGCAGTTCTAGAAGTCACTTAAATGTTACGTAACATGCTCTTCCACTTAGCCCATTAATTGCCAAACTGTCACAATACTATTAACTTATTTATTTCAAGTTTCTAAATATAACATTTTTCATTAAAAATGAAGCCTGAACAGCTTTCTGGTGTTTCTAGACTTTCTGAAGCTGCTCTTTTGATAGATACTTAGTTGCTCTTAACATGCTCTTCCACTGAGCTCATCAATTGTCACATTTAATAAAACAAAGCTTTAATGTTTAAAATCAGTTTAATGTTTAAAAGCACTTTTTATTAGTATACTTTCTAATAAAACTTTTAAGAGCACAATTAGGAAAATAAAAGTAGATCAAAATGAAGGACCAAGATATTTCTAATTTTGCATAAAAATGATTACGCTTTCATAAACGCAACAGAAATATCACTGATTGTTACTTTTCATGACAAGGTATGATAGGTACGAAAAATAAAAAGATGTAATAAATAAATGTAAAATGCGTTTCATTTGCTACGCTTTAAAGTCACCATTGAGAACAATGGATAAAAATAACACCCAATAATATTTCTGCTTAACAAAAGAAAAGAAAAAACACTTTTTTCATATCTTTTCCTAACAGAGCCCTATTTAAGGAAACAGCTGATTTAAAACAAACTTCGGAAGGTAAACCTGGTTCAAAGAAAAATATCGGAAATGGCACCTAGAAACTTGTCTTGGCACGCTTTCAACTCTCTCGGCCATTAAAATAAATGGTAGCACCGAAAGCAAAGGTAGACATCATGTGTGAGTAGTAATCTTATGAATGAACATGAAATAGGTAACATCGTGTGATGAATGGACAAAATGTGTAAACTTCTGAATGCCATAAAAAGTTAGTGTTCTTCACAATGCAAGTATCTTTACTTGGAGATTTCTTTTTCAATGCGCAGAAAATGTATTTAAATTCAAGTTTTAAATGGATATTTTATGGAGTGGTGTCAATTTCATTGCATGAAAGTTGTAAATTTCCTATTATCACCTATCCTGCAAATTTCCTATTTCACTCTGTAAGTCACAAATTCCAAGATAATTGCTTTTCACTCTCTAAGTCACAAATTCCAAGATTAATACTTTTCATTCTATAAGTCACGAATTCCACGATTATTATCTTTCACTTCGTAAGTCACAAATTCAAAGATTTTGCACTTATGTCTTTTTAATCAATAAAACATAGTGATGATGAAAAAGGCTAAAATTGCTCTGAATTCTTCTTAATCTCACTACCATTTTTTAGACTTCTAAGTAGAGTTCGAAAGTTGATTTAATACCTGATAAAACTTCAAATAAACGTAAAGTTTAATGCAAGAGGTCTATGCAATGTTCGTGAAACTGGGCATACATAAGTTCTGCGTAATTAACTGTTTATGCAATTTTTTAATCAACTGAATATTTATTTTCGTATTTTTCATACAATTCTAATTATATTAAACGAAATTCTTTTGAAACTGTCATTATTGTGATTCGTTTTCAGGAGTCATTTTAGGAAAAATTCGGGATCCATTAACGGATCCTTCACAAAAAAATTTATAACTAAAACGGACCTTTCACAAAATTTTTTATAGTTGAAACGGAACCTTCAGAAATAGTTTCTCGTAAAAGCAGACCTTTTACAAGACAATTTTAACGCGAAAACGAACCCATCACAAAACTTTTCTTCTGAAAAACGGAGTCAACGATGTATTATTCTTTTATTCACAATTATGAAACTCGTTTGGATTTTTGTTTCCTCATAAAAACAGCACCTTATTTTCACATATTCACAAAAACCATGCTAAGATTTTTCACAATTTCATAAAAATTATTACAAAAACATGGGATGGGTCCCATAAAATTATAAATAGAAATCCCTAAATAACTTTTATGAATAATAAAAATTAGGATATTGCCCCATTTATAAAATAAAAGAAATAAAAAGATATTCGCAATCACGGTATTTTTAGATACTCCGGGAAAGTATCTTTTCTATTTTTCTTTGTCCTTCCTCAGAAACTAAAGCTCATCCCTTCTCATGTACGCATTACGAGGCTATGCACACTTTGGCGTGGTTAATAACACCAGGGGCGCAAGAATAAAGGCGAAAGGATAAAGCCCCATCATATCCAGAGCTATATCTCTCTATCTCTAGGGCAGCACAAAAGAACTTTATTCTGACAGATTACGGGGGAGTTTTCTTCTAGCTTCTGACTAGGGAAAAAAAAAACGTTCTATGAGTTCCAGGGCAAAGGAGTATTCCATAAATAACTACTTCCGGGGATGGTGGAAATTCCAATAAAATCCGAGAGATGCATAAAAAGAAGACTATTCAAAGGGTATTCAGCAATGATGATAGAAATTTGCTTCTAATGGCATATAAGTGAGCCAATTTTGGCGAGGATAGAATAATAGCACCGCAATAACGAATGGTAAGAATGAATCACTGTATTTTTTTTAATGAATTGGATTTTAGTGAAATGTCTTTTTCCACAGCGGTGACTGTATTTAGAAAGAGACAAGACATTTGTATTGTCGGAGTTAAAGAGAAAAGAGGTCATTACTTGAAAAGTAATATGGAGGTAAGAAGCTTCATAAATTGGAATTTACGACAGTTAATTTATTCTAATATCAGAATTCAAGAGGAAATTTTCGAAATAGAATTTTAATAGACAACGAAATATAATGATGATTAAAGATAATAATCCCTGCGGCAGAATTTTTTCGAGATATCTGTGACAAAACTCTCTATCACCAGGGGTCTGTCCAAACATTTTGTGAAAGGTCCGTTTTTCGTGAAATTGTGAAAAAATTACTCACATTCTTTCAACCAGGGTCCGTTTTTATGAATTTGTGCAAATAGCGTCCGGTTATTGCAAAAAAAACTTTTTCAATGAGCTTTTAAATTCTAAATAGATACAATATTATGCTCGGCACTGTAAAATTATAATTAAAAAAAATTAAATTTTCAAAAATAAACAGCAATTGCTGGTTCTAAACTAGAGATGCAACATACAAATATTTGGTATTTAGCCTATACTGCTAAACGCAGAATATTCATTTCGGACGAATAGTGGAAGAATCGTCTGCCGAAGACAAAACTAAATTCGTTTACATCCATCTTTCTTGTTTTCTGCCCTGGAAAGGGTTTATTCGATTAACAAAA
>NC_092211.1:74779024-74789857 GCF_043381705.1 Parasteatoda tepidariorum | reverse complement strand
ATATATATATATATATATATATTGAATTAAATGTGTTAAAAATATATTCATTTCTTTGGGACAAAGTCTGTATTATTGTGATTATCATTTTTTTTAAACAAGTTTCATATTAAGATTATATCTGCACATTGATGTTAATTTCTGACAATTTTGGCTCATTTAGAGAACAAATAGGACATAGAAGGAACTGTAGTCAACGAAAAAAAGTGACATTGATATTGACACACTGCTTATTCTGCATTTAAGAAAATTAATTCTTTTCGATGATAACAGTTAATATTCAGTTTAATATTGAAATATATGAAATCAAAGCATTCTTGGTTTTGCGAAGCAAAACAAGCAAGAATTGCGAAGCAATTCTCCGGGGGTTGGCGAGCGTTAGCGAGCAGGGGGCGGAGCCCTCTAGTGAAGATAAAAAAAAATTGTGAAGTGTCAGATTAAAAGAAAAATCATTTTGTGAAGGGTCCGTTTTTAAGTTGAAATATTTTGTGAAGGGTCCGTTTTTATGAAAAGATATTTTGTGAAGGGTTCGTTAACGGACCTAAATTTCTTCTAAACAGACCCTTGATCACTATTATCTTTCTGCAAGATACTTTTAATAATAACAAACATATTGTATGTTACAAATTTAAAGTAATAGAAGCGCTGTAAAACTACATAGTTTTTTTTTTTAAATAAAACATGTAATAATTTTTTATTCTAATATTATGCGTGATATTCTCGCATTTTGTGGGGGGGGGGGGTACAAATTTTTTCTTACTCCGCATTTTGTAAATAATTACCACAGAAAAATATAAAATTAAAAATCATGAAATCCGTAGTAGTAATTGCCGAATGAAGATCGACAGCAAAATTACGCGAATCGGCTTCCTCAAATGCGTGTTTCGTTTTGAGATTACGTTGTTGTAATAAATAATATCGCATAAAAATATCGGATTTAAAAACTACGGAGAAATCAATAGCAATAACTGCCAAAAAATCGATAGAATTACTGCCTTAAAAAGTAAATACTCAGATGAACGATTCGAATTTTCCATATTGCCTGAAATATATCGGGATATTTAAAATCCACATGAAAATCAATACCAATAACTGCCTAAAATACAATCGAAACATTACATCGATTTACGATACTATCGTCGTAAATTAAGAGCGTCAAGAAGTGATTATCGAAATGCATGATTCAAATATTACGTGCAAATTTCTGTAGAAAAGAAAAATGACTTTTTTTTTTTAACTTTTTAAAAGAAAAATAATCTTTCCGCAAGAACTCTGTAACGTTCTGCTACAATGTCGTCGTGTCGCAGCTATTCTGCCACGGGGAAAATAATTACTTTTTTTTTCGTTAAACAAATTTTTAAAAAATTTATTTTGATAAGAAAAATTGGTTTTTCTATTTTAGATTATCAACGTATATTTATGATTATTTGTTACTTTAATTCATATTTTTCTTAATTAGCAGTTTAAAAAGAAAATTCCAACAAATGGATTATATAATAAAAACTTTCTTTTACTGAATTTTATTTAATAAATCTCACTTATCCTTACACTTTGTGCTAAAAAATTAATTTTACCGAGTTCTATTTAATGATGAAATTAAATCTAGCCGAATTCTATATTGCAATCAAATCTTATTCTACTAAATTCTTCTTGATAATTAAAGTTAATCCTACCGATTTTTTTGAGGTAAACTAATCTTATTTTCACCAATTAAGAAGCTCATCAATACTTATTTTAAGGTTTTTTCTTCTTAATAATCAAAACCTTTTTTTTTTTTTATTTTATCGAATCCATTAGAAACTCGCGGAAATATCTCTTATTGACAAGTTTGTCGACGTTTCTTATAAGATAATTCATAAGAAATATCTTACTAATAATGTAATTACAGCCAAAATTATAAAAGTAACGTTATTAGAAACCTAACAATTGATAAATGTAGGACAAAGCATATTATATCGCGTATTTACATACGTTTCAAACGTAACAATAATTCAAACGATTAAAATAATTCTTTTCAATAACATTATCAAGAAAAGTCACATAGAAAAGGGGAGAAAGTCAATTGAGTTTATTTAGAGGTAAAATAGTTTACAATAAAAATAAATAAAATTACGTTCCTTCTAGCACCATTAACTAACTGCAGAATTTTGGCACAAAGCCAAGTTTCATGGAGGTAAAAAATACAATGAATGATGTTAGTAGTTTATGTTAGACTAACGTAATAAACGATGTTGAAGAGGTGATGAAATTTTTATTCCAACTGCAGATGGGGAGAGGGAGAAAGACTATTTTTAACAACATTTCTTAACCAAGTTGTCTAACTAAACGTTTTTGAGAAGATGGCAAAAATTAAGTTAACAAAAATTCCGGATGGAAACATTTACATAATTTGTAAAATAAATAAATAAATGAAAAATAAATAGCAAAAAAATATGAATATAAGTTTGATAAAAAGAGTCCGACAAAAATAACGTATTTATTTTAATAAATACCTCAATGAAAAGCGTATCGGTGTTACTTTTTCTTTTCTTTTTTTGTCATTGTAATTGGTATATTGTGTTTGGAATTTACTATCAATCATATTGCAATATTAATATTAGACATGTAAAGATTTTTCAAATTTGGCTCAACATACAGACAGGGATATATTGTAACATTAAATTGTAATTTTTTTTTTTAAATAAGTTTGCTTATAACAAGTATTTGTTATATCGTTTTGTTGTGTTCTTTTTATTTTGTTTCTTACAGTTTGTAATTTCAAGAAAAATAAATAAATAGATAAAAATAAATTAATAATAAAAAAAAAGCTTAACTTAAGAGATTTAACACAATTGCATATTCTCCACGAATCTCAAACAAAACTAAAAATATCGTAAAGCGCATTTTTGCTTTCATTAAAATATTATTTTTAATATAATAACAGAAAAAAAGGTATACAATAGATAATGTATCGCATAAACCGATAGTCCAAATTCCAAGTTTTTATATCGTTAAATTAAAAAATCCTATAAAAATCGAATTCCGAAGAAACTAAGAAACTGGGAAAATAAATCCAAAGAATTTACACATCAACAAACATTCCAAGTTTTTCAAATCATCATATCAAATGCTAACAATGGTATCAAAACTAATCCACAACATTCGGAGATTCGTACAGTAATTCGTACATTAGTCAGTAAGCATTAGCTTAAGATAATTGATCATGTGACGCACGTCATCTAAAGGTTAATTTTTCCCAATCAAGTTTCAACTCCCAGCACTTATACCACGCATGAAAACTTCTCTAATTATATCATACCACTACTTCCCATTTCCAGAACAACTTTTCAAAACAAAAACTTTCAACAAATAAAATTAAACCTAATATGATTCCGGAAGCCTGGATATTGCATGCTAAGCTAGCTCGATAACATTCTCCCAAGCTAGTGCAACTGTGAGCGCAACAGCGCAGAAAAAATCCGAACGACCTCTTCCTGCAAAACTGAACTACCTAAATGATTACTGAAACACATTTTCAATTACACACCTTCTCAAGCAATTTAATTTTCAGCAGGTGTACCTAACCACCAAAAGGAAGTAAAGGGGGGGGGAGGGCGTTGATAATATATCTGAAACAGAGGGGGGTTGAATTGACGCCATAAATTTGCTAGTAATGGTCGAAGAACAGGTCTCCGGTTCGTTTGATGCAATGACAACCATTTCTCTCTCTTGACTCGTTGCCACGGAAACCATCGGATGAGCTCATGATTGTGATGCTTGCTGGGAAGGGATGTTTGGAGGGTGATGCCCATTTTCGCTCTTCAGCTTCCTACTCTGTTGATAAGGTAACGGAGAGGGGAAGAGCGTGTGCGAGGAAGGAAAGAATGTTTCGTGAAATCAGGTGGATTTTTGTGTTTTTGTGAACAAATAACTCGGAGAACGTGAAAATGGCAATTAAGAAGGAAGCGTTGATATGAAGCAAACATATTTTTCATTGGGTTGTATAAAAGGAAGAAAAAAAGGGAGAATTTTGCTGGAACTTATTATAATTAAAGAAACAATTGGAATGGGATAAACAATATATGGCTTTATTATAAAATTTTTCAGCCTCTCATTTTTAAGCAAAACAATAAAAAAAAATTTTAAAAAAAATTAAGACGGGACATCTAGGTGCATGTCTAAAAAAGCTAAGTTGTTTTCCGAAAAAACTTTTTGATCGTATGATTAATGAAAATATATTTATTTATAAGTTTTAATTGTATTTAAAATTTAAAAAAAAGAATTTGAGTGAAAATAAATGTTTATTGAAGACTATTGCTATCAGTGGACTCGATAAATTTCAAGTTTTATTCGTTCAAATCAAAAAATATTTTTAACATAAGAAAAATCCCAGAAAAGTCATAGTTTATCTTTTATTTACTTCAAAGCTATAAAAGATTTAAAGCTATATATCTCTTGCATAAATTACATTAGTAAAATAAATGCTCGGGTCAGATCAGATAAAAATAAATAAGTTATCGATACCGAGATTATGAAAAATGACATTCAAGACATATGTGCGTAGTCATGTGTGCGTAATACAAATGTCGTATATCTTTTTCATTCATGTAATTTTCATATGATTTTTTTTTACGAAAATATTCTTATAAAACAGCATAATGTAATGATAAAGAAATATCTCATTTTTCTAAAAATTTTACACATGACTAACTGAGGATTCCCGGAATACTATTATTTACTCAAAACTACCAAACTAATTAAATACTCCACCAATAAAAGTTTTATGCTTACAGGAAGGAGTATTTTAATATTATAAGGTATAATTAATGGGCAATTTTAAAACAGACAAATTTAAAATATAACAGATGCGTAGCCAACTCTCTCAACAAAAAATAAGCACCTTTAAAGTACTTTTTAAGCACTATATACATTAACAAAATGTAAAATAATTTTCAGACTTTAGATGGTCATGAGAAAATAACTAGTTTCCGACAAAGAATTCTTTTCCTGATTGTATTAGCCGTTATAAAGTGATCGAGAGATTTTTCGGTTCGATATCAGAGGATGGAAAATGAAGCCTGAAATTGAGAATATCTTGCAAAATGCAGGAGAGTTGCACACGAGGGTGCAAGAATCTCACCGAACCCAGCTCAGTAGACGCACATGCGGACTCCCAAGTATTTCATCAAACATGTAACATGATTGGGGTGCTATCATACGTTGCGGTACGCCGAAATGGATTGTTTTTGAATGAGTTGTGGAAACGTGAAAACCACGCTTTTGTATAATACGCAACGAAAATCGACACAGTGAAGAAAAAAATCTCCCTTTCGTGTAATTTTGATAATTTCCGTGTAGCCGTGCAATTTTGAATCTAATCTAGAAGACACGGGAACTCCAGGATCAAGCAGTGGGACAAACTAGCCTTCATGGAGACATTTTTGATTAAACTAACCCGCATTTGCGAGACATGGTGAGAAAAACGACGAAAACCTCCTACGGTTAGCCTGACGGCATGAGGTTTTTAACCCATGATTCGTCTTCCACTGAGGGTATTTTACAGCATTGTTATCGGTGGGAGCCAGGAAGCTGATTTACGATCCATGAATTTTAAGGACTAGCTCTCTTCTTTGAAGATATCCCTCTTTGCTGTAGTTGGTTAATTATAATGCAAGCTCGTATTTCTTTTAAAATTTGCTACCTGAACTAAAAGAATATCAAAAATCAAGATTTTTAATTTTTTTATTTAAGAAAATGCCACACAGAAAAGAGGGTCGTTAAAAGCCGCTGAATTGAAAAAGCAGAATTCGTTTCAACCAGTCACCACTGGGATTCGAACCAAAGGAGAACGTTTTATCCCCTGAGCAACCGCGACTGTCATCTTGATATAAAAAAACAATTAGAAAGAGACAGACAAAATATTTTTTTAAAAATTATTTCAACATTAAATTCTGAAATTTATTTTTGAGCGCCATATCTTATTTTACTTTTTTTAAATAAATAAATAAATTGCAATTGAAATTTAGAAGTCAATTTTGAAAATACATTCATTATAAGGCCAAGATAATTTGCTTATGGATAGATAACGCTATGATACAATTCAAGTTACCTTAGTAACATGAATTACTCATAGGAAAACAATTATTCATTTCAAAACTATTGAACTTCTTCACATTCTCAAAAAAGAAAAGAAAATTAAAATTGATTTACCTCCCATCTTCCTTTTCAATGGGAACGCCATCAAAATCGGTCCATTTCAATTTATCGATGGTTTCATCTATTGTAAAACATGTGATGAAAAAGTTATCACCAGTGAAGTAGGCATGATCAGTGGTTGTTGGTTGTAAATACAATTGACTGGAAAAAGCACCTGAAGGAAAAAGGAAAAGATATATACTGAATCAGTCATCTAAAAGTACAACTTCAATTATTTGTAACAATATGATTCATTTTTCAAACCGCATTAATTTAAAGTTTAAAATTATTTGATAGAAAAACTAGAATTCAAATAACTTGAATATTGGCATTTCAGATAGAAAAATAAAATTCATAAAAATATTTTAAAAAAAACTAGAAAAAAACTCAAAAATACACTAAAATGAATTTAATAATCATACAAAAATGTGCATTAATTCCAAAAACAAGCATTACGAAGGAAGAAAAAAAGCGCATGAAAACATTACATTCAAAATTGATTCAAAATATATACTTAATCAGTCATCTAAAAGTACAACTTCAATTATTTGTAACAATATGATTCATTTTACAAACCGCATTAATTTAAAGTTTAAAATTATTTGATAGAAAAACTAGAATTCAGATAACTAGAATATTGGCATTTCAGATAGAAAAATAAAATTCATAAAAATATTTTGAAAAAAACTAGAAAAAAACTCAAAAATACACTAAAATGAATTTAATAATCATACAAAAATGTGCATTAATTCCAAAAACAAGCATTACGAAGGAAGAAAAAAAGCGCATGAAAACATTACATTCAAAATTGATCCAAGTTAGATTCTGAAATTACCCAAGATTTATTAACTTAAAAAAATATTATTTTGATTTGATTCAGATAACTAATATCTAAATTAGCCATTACAAAAAATAGATAATTAATCACTGTGGTCACACTTTTACACTTGAATGCACATTCGTGAAGCATTGATATTATTGAAAAGAAACGTAACGTATTTTCCAATTACTTAACAAATTTCTTAGAGTAGGGGTGCACAACCTTTTTGAGTAAAAAATTGCAATTATGTATTTAATAATTTCGCATTTCGTAAATTAAATATTCGCTGTCAAAAAGAGCATAAAAAGATTAAGGTTAAATGAACAAATTCGGAAAAAATATTTGGAATAACAAACTGGCTCATGGTAAACATTAATAAATATTTCTTAATTATTCATTTATGTTTAATGTAAACCAATTTCTTATTCAAAACCATTTTAAACATACTGTGTAAATTAAGTTCTCCAGTAAATCTCGCCTCCTTAAAGTAGTGTAATAGTTACTAAAATTTTAAAGTAATTTGTAGTCACTACATTTAAAAAGTTATGGTTAACACTAGATTGCCTAAGGAAGTCATTTTGACTGCTTTTAATTTCAGTTAGGAAAACAATAATGTTTATAATGACACAATTTCTTAGAATTTTGTGACTTTTTGCACAACATATATTTTTTTATTATTAATATTTACTAATAACTTGTTACATAACTGTAAATAATATAAAAAATGTTAAAAATTAATTTAAAAAAAAATTATTTACGCATTCACAATCCAGTCCTTTTGACTGCTTTTGGGCAATATAGGTACATACTAATTTTCCATCTTTCTAGTGTTAAATACATTTAAAAAAAGTCGTTGTTATTAACTACATTTGTAACAATGTAGTTGTAAACTACAAAAACAATGTATTTTTTTCAACCACTGATTACAGCTATGATTTCTTTAATTATATAGCCTTTTCCATGTAATAAAATGCTTTTTTTATCATTTCAAATTTGAAGAAAAACTTATTTAAGGAAAACATAATAAATTCATCACATGCTTTTTAAAGTTTTTCCTTAACAGTTACGGTTAACCTATTCTACTCACAGCAGATAAAATGTAACTTTATTATCAAGTAGAAAGGAATTGTTACACGATCTAGTTTGAGCTCTAGTGCATTCTCAATTATCTATTAATAAAGGTAAATTCAATTAAAGTAAATGAAAAGCATTGTTTATTATTGAACAAGGTTGTTTATTATAGAGCATAGTTTATTATCTCGTGACACAGGTTGAGCTAGGGTGTGTAGCAAAGCTATTGGTGTCATACATAACCTGTAATATAATTATGTTTCCGGCAGAGCTATCATAAAATGAATGAATTACTTAAGAATCTCGTCATATTTTATTTCGAGACGAGCACTTTCAATCTCGAAAATTAAATATAGAAAGCGGAAGAGAATGTAGGTAAGTAATTTCGTCTTTATGCATGTATATGGTATGGGTGATAGAAGATTAAAAATCAATAAAGTTTGAAAGAGAAAGAACCTCGATTAACCGAGGTTTCTGTTAACCGAGCCAATAACGATAAATAATAATTTTAATGGTAAATAACTGTTTCTCTTGGATCTAAATAACTTCAAATAATATTTCAAAAGTTATTGTTTGGAAGTAAAGATTTAACCTTTAACACAGAAAAAGACAACAGTGTTTCTTGCTGTGTTTCATAAGCAATAAATTATTAAATTGCTAAATATATATTTTCCACTTATTTTTACCCAAATTAATAAAAAAAATAATGAAGAAGGTATAAAAAAATATCTCTAATAGAAATTCTGCGTCAAAGCGTTAATACTTTTTTTGATAATATATGTCGTTTCGCCCCCACACACGCAGATTTCAAGACTATATTTTACGTTAAAAGTTAAAATAAAACGCTCAAAGGTTCATTATAGATTCCTCCAACCACAATCAGCCGCTTCTAAAACAAACTATGTAGGAGATTTCTGATGTTAATCATTTAAGCAATTAGCCTTTTTCGTGAATCGGAGCTAATTGCGCAAAGATCCACCAACACACAATCCTAAAGGTCATGCCACGATCAAAGGTAGAGATGAAACAGAAATAAAACTAACCATAAAAGCGGATGTGTGATTGGACAATCACCCATATACAGGTACCCAGCATGCATAAAAGAAAACATTCTTTGGAAGGTGCGTTAATCGACAAGGTCAAGTGGTCAAGTCACGCTGGACCTAGACAAAAGATCTACGGAAAAGGAGATTTGACCTGTGTCAGATGGCACCATTTTTTTAGTGTTTTTCCTTTGTTGTTAGAGATGTTCTACATAGTTGTAGCTGCATTGAACCATACAAAAAGAATTATTTTATATTCTTTTTTTCTTCCTAAATGGGTGTATGTTATGAATTCATTGAGACATAATTAAGCGATTGAACAGAGGTATTATGCGATGGGTGTTTTAAAGAAAACTGTTGATTTCCCAGCAAATATAATCATAGCCATTAAGTTTTAAAAATTAATATTCAACATATGATGAACTAACAGAACATCAACGTGTGTATACATAATAAGCGACCAACTGCTTTGATCAGTTAGGATTAAAACACAGTTCACATTGCTAGTTGAAACTCTTTTGGTTCTGGGTCCGATCCAGCAATTATGTCTTAAGACCCGGCGTATATACTTAATGTATTATATTTACTTAATATATATACTTAATATGCTGTATATACTTAATATACTTATATGCTCAATATGCCCGGCGTATATATTTACTTAAATATGCAGTTGTCAAGCAACAAAAGCTTCGCCTTGCAGCAAGAACTCTGTCCCTTTACATTTAACAAATTAAAGTGATATGACCCTCAATGTATCGTGTGCAAGGGTCGCAATTTTTTTTTCTTTTTTTTTCTCCCAAATATATCATTATTTGATATTTTTAACCACTAACTACTAAATTAAATTCGTCCTGCTTCTTAATGTGGCAAACGTCGTATGAAAATATAGTAGCCTAATAAAACTGCAAGGTTTAAAAATAGTAAAGTAACTACTGAAAAAAAAGGTATGGTAAAAACTACCAGGGAATGGTAAAAATTAACGTATTTCTGACTCTATAAGAACACCAAAAAGTTCGGTAATTTTTTTACCAAAGTGTTTTGTTAATGGTCTTTAGCAAAATTAACAATAAAATTTATTAAATGTGTGAAAATTTGATAATTTTACCATTATACCTTAGAGCATTGCATAAAAAATCATTTATTCCGTTAAATTTACTTTTCAGTTTAATATTTTTTATTAAATGTGTGGTAAAAAGAACAATAATTTTGAAAACCAGAATTTCCGGCAAATCACTACTATGTGAACTGATAAATTACCATTTGAATGGTTTAAATACCATATATTTTGGTTTTATTAACCAGAATTATCAGGGGTCTGTGCAGACATTTTGTGAAAGGTCCGTTTTTCGTGAAATTGTGAAAAAAATTACTCACATTCTTTTAACATTTTATGAATTTGTGCAAATAGGGTCCGTTATTGCAAAAAAAAAAATTTTTTTTCAAGGAGTTTTTAAATTGTAAAGACATACAAGATTATGCTCAACACTGCAAAATTATAATTAAAAAAATTAAATTTTAAAATATAAACAACAATTTCTGCTTCTAAATTAGAAATGCAATATACAAATATTTGGTATTTAGCCTATACTGCTGAACGCAGAATATTAATTTCGGACGAAAAATGGAAGAATCGTCTGCCGAAGACAAAACTTAATTCGTTTACATCCATCTTTCTTGTTTTCTGCCCTGGAAAGGGTTTATTCGATTAACAAAATAATAATG
>NC_092211.1:74776898-74778955 GCF_043381705.1 Parasteatoda tepidariorum | reverse complement strand
TTTTTTTTTTTTTTTTTTTTTTTTTTTTTTTTTTTTTTTTTTTTTTTTTTTTTTTTTTTTTTTTTTTATCTTCTTCTGAAAGGTCATTGCCATACAGTGCAGTAATTTTACTAGAATATTTTTCTCTGCGACTAAACTAAACAAACATAACCACACGTAAGCATGTTTTATTTATTTCAATGGAAATTTAACTATCAGAATTATTGTTAAAACATGCTTCTTTAAACTCACAATTTGAAGAATTTTTAAGATTCTTTATGAAAAAAATATGATTCCTTATGTTAAAACTTTTTTTATATTTCAAAACAGTTGAGATGAGTTACACTAAACAAAATAAATCAACATTTAAAAACATGTAATTATTTTGTAATTCATACTGTCCATCAATGTCACAAAAATGGCATATTTAAAAAAATAATAATAATAATAATAATTTTTTAACGTCTGATTGCATTTAAGAATACACAAACAAAGTATAGGCTCTGGAAAATATCTCACTAGTTATCTACTGGGACGTATCCATCAACTGTAAACTATGTGAAATATGTTTATTTTTTATTTTTCAAACAATTTTCCATTCAATTTACACGACAAACAAAACACTAATTACAAATTCAACATACCATGAAGTTTTCACTCAAAATGTTTAGTTTGAAATTCCCCACAAAAAGAGGTTAATGCACTTTCGTTTTTCTGTTTCGCGCTATTCTAGCATTTTTGAAATATTTAAGGATTGCAAAAAAAAAAAAATTTAAATTTAGAAATTATTTAAAGATTGTGATTTGCCAAATTAATTTTAAAACCATTTTTTTTAAATTAGAGCGAATACATATTTTGTATTATGCTTTAGACCTGCTAATATTTATATCTTATTCTAGCTAAGCCGTTAAACTAATACACATGATATTATAGCAATAACGCTTCACTTTTGCAAAGTGCACTGTACTCGGTAAAAAATTTCGAATCGAATTACGGTAAATCATTGGCACTTAGGGTGCATCATCCGTAAAACCCATTTCACTGTAAAATATTATATCGTAATTTTTACAGTAATATTTATATAATTAGAGTGATTCAGTGATTTTACGGTAATTATTAATGTAAAAATTACGGTATATCAGATATTTTTTCCCCTTAACAAGTTACCTACAAAAATGAATTTTATGGTAAAAAGAACAGGTATCCTGAGCGCCGGTAATTTTTACCATAATATTTCGATTCAGAATTTTTCACAGTGCGAGTTAAATATTGTTGTACATTTTCTTTTTATAGAGTCGAACCAGAACCGTTGGTGTCAGACACGAGCATTATATTCACACGGACATTCCATCAAAATACCATCAATTTTAAAACAACCTGTTATCAATTTTAAAACAATTGTTAATCCGACAAAACAACAAAAAAGTAACTCAAATAGTCCAGCTACCTTTACGAACATATTTTTAACGTTCATTTAAGTAACTTCGTAATTTTGAATCAACACAAAAGATAAAGGAACTTTTAAATCAAATAATAGCGCAATCTTCGTGGTGTTCTTATTGAAATTCGAAACCCAACCATCTGTTCCAAAATGAATAATATATTTCTTGAGTCATCCGGGTTACTATATTTATATCACGAGTCTTAAAATATCTCAAAATTATCAGAAAAGGGCTATTAAATAACCTAGGTTAGTATCGGCTACTTATTTACATAGAAAACATATTTTAAATAGAAAAAAATTACCTAGCTGTAACTCATAATAAACAGAAAGTAATTAAAATTTTATAAGCCCATTATTTACATCCTAACAAACAAAAATAAAGGCCCAGTAAATATTAAATGTTGTAAAAAAAATTTTTACGGTCAATTAAAATGCCACCTTTGAATTCCTTGTTTCCAAGATAAACCCCTAACTTAAGTTCTTAGGAAAAATTCTTTATAAAATTAATCCTTTTAAAAGTTTCCCAGAAAAGCACACTGCAATTGACGCCTTTGTTAAAGATGATAACTAAGTTCCTAGGCAGGGTGCTTAGGTAATTTGCATTAAAAGAGTAAGAAAAAGACTCGGGGCCTAA
>NC_092211.1:74748222-74776886 GCF_043381705.1 Parasteatoda tepidariorum | reverse complement strand
GGGGGGGGGGGGGGGGGAGCTTAGGACTCATTAGAGAGGGGGAAGGAAGATTTTATTTAAATATAAAAGCAATATAGTAAAAGCGTTAGAAAGAGCAGGACAAAAATAAAAAGTGAAGCAAGGCTAAAATCGATTAGAAAGGATCGTTAAAATTTTATTCATATTTAAAAGCACTTATGAAGCAGAACTTACACCAAAAGAAAACCTTTAAGATATTGACGAAGTAGAAATAAGTTTCAATTACCAGTCTTCTGATGGGGAGTAGGTTTTATTTTATTTTTAGCGGAGAGTCGCTAAAATGATGAAGATAAAAGACGTCAATTTGAAAAGATATTACGTGTTTAAATCCTTTCCGCCACGATATATTATAATTGTTAACTAAACTACGTATAGGATTCATCGTTTTCAACGTATAAAAATTGCACGGTAAAGGTTACAAAATATTATTTAAGATAGGAAAAAGTTTATGAAAACCTTACTAATTATAAACAAAGCAGGGGTTTGTCCAGACATTTTGGAAAGGTCCGTTTTTGTAAAATTGGGAAAAAATTACTCGTAATTTGTGAATATAAAATAAACGTTCAGTCACATTCTTTCAACCAGGGTCCTGCTTTTGTGAATTTGTGCAAATAGGGTCTTGTTATTGCAAAAAACTTTTTCAAGGAGTTTTTAAACTGTATAGACATACAAGATTATGTGCAACGCTGTAAAATTATAATTTAAAAAATTTAATTTTTAAAAATAAACAGCAATTGCTGCTACTAAATTAGAGATGCAACATACAAATATTTGGTATTCAATCTATACTGCTGAACACAGAATATTCATTTCGGACGAATAAAGGAAGAAGCGTCTGCCGAAGACAAAACTTAATTCGTTTACATCCATCTTTCTTTTTTTTCCCCTCTGAAGGATTTATTCGATTAACAAAACAATAATGAAGATAAACAAACTTGTGAAGGGTCCGATTAAAAGATAAATTATTTTGTAAAGGGTCCGTTTTTAAGTTAAAATATTTTGTGAAGGGTCCGTTAACGGACCCAAATTTCTTCTAAACAAACCCCTGTAAAGAAACCCAAGATTTAAAATATCAAAACCAGTATTTACCACCCAGCATGCATTAACAAACCAGTATTTAACCAGTATTAACAAAGATTTAAAATATCAGTTGTAATTGAAAAAACATTTCTCACTTTCCTTCGAAGAATGGCGACTAGCAGAAATATTTTTAAGTTCCATCATGGTGTTTGAATTGTACATTCTTCAATAGCGATCGGTTAGGTTTTGATGTT
The DNA here is from genome assembly GCF_043381705.1 of Parasteatoda tepidariorum. NCBI lineage: Eukaryota > Metazoa > Arthropoda > Arachnida > Araneae > Theridiidae > Parasteatoda > Parasteatoda tepidariorum. Next base: position 74,775,594 of record NC_092211.1, on the reverse strand, counting down.
TAGTTGCCCAACTTTACTTGAATATTAGTTTGCGACTGCTACATGAATGCACTTTTTTTACTTCAATTTTAGCAAGGATTCTAGATATATTTTAAAGGGCAGTAAATACAGAACACCCTGTCTGTACCATTAAAAAAAAATTATTGTGCTATATGGTCACGTTCGTTACTGTCGAAACATGATTTTTCATCGAACATGGAAACTGATTAAGATCTGTGAGTTATGTAGCAATACATACAAAATGCACACAAAAGAATAGCATCTTTTGTACGCAACTGTAACCCACGTAATTCTCAAATTTCATGTATTATTTCAGTAGTCCAAAAATTTCAAATTTGATTTTCTCTAAAACTCAAATACGTCACTCACCACTAATTCCTAAAAATTATAGCTTTATGTTTCATTTGTGGTATAGAATAAAGAAATTAAAATACAATTGAAATTGCAACTACCATTTTTGACTTGCAACGTAAGCAATGCGTGCAAACTACATAAGTTTCAAAAGTTTAACTTCCATAGAAATACTGATTATCAATTTAGAGGAAGAAACTATTGGCGAGAATAAAATATTGCAGAATGTATTTTTCAATCATACTTTTAAAACACCCGGGGGAAAAAACAATAACCCTGAATAACTTATGATCTAATGATTGGTTTTCCATACCAATGTTCTAATAAGGATGTCTTTAAAGTACATTAAGAGAAAAAAAGAAATAAAAATCAATAAATTAATTAAAAATTAATTAGTAAATAAAATGAATTATTTAACAAAAATTTGATTAGTTTGAGTAGTTTATAAATTATAAAAGGTTTAGAAAAGGAATGAATTTTATAAATGGCCCCCATTTACAAATTTGCAATTTTCCCTTTCTAATTTTCTAATTGGAATTAAACCGGTAGTTTAATTTTTATTTTTGCTTTTAGTTTTCCGAAGTAACGGGCATAGATTTTATAAGAATGCAATAAGGCTTAGAAGTAAGAATGCAATAAGGCTTAGAACACTAGTTTTCTTCGATTTCATTCGATCAAGAAGCTATGCTTTGGAGAGAAATGTTGCATAAACTTGTCCAATCGCACAAATTTGCCAAATGTCAGCGGAGGGCACAATTTTGACAATTTCCACTAACATTCTCCCTTGTTTTTCAACCCAATTCTAATCACCGATAACGTGAAGGAGCCGAATCTTGGATGTCCTAGCTATTATTTGTTCCTTTGTCCACCTTTTTTTTTATTCGAATTCTACTTGAATTAAAATAGATTCCCCCCTTAGATCAATACATCTTCAAAACTTTAAAATGAATTCAGCCCTCACAGAAAGAAGATACCAAAAACTAATCATAAAATGGAAAATTTCCTCTCTTCGTCTCCGATGGCATGGGGGGCACTAAATCCCGAATGCCTGTCCTTCTAATTTGTAACCTTTCTCTTTTTTTTTTCTTCTTTTTTCAAAAAAGAAAATAGGATTACTAAGGGCTAGATTAAAGGCTAGTTGGAGAGTGGATTCGATCCCTTGTCTCCTAATCAGAGAGACGACTTTTCGCTAAATGGTCTCTTCCTCGAATTAGAACAGTTATGAAGGAGAAACTTGTTAAGGCAGCAGCATCGAATGAAAAGAAGAATAGTTCCGCTTCAATGAAATTCTATGCCAAGAAATGTCGTCTGACAAAAGGAATAACAAAAGAGAATTAAATAACAGGTAAAATTTTGACTTATAAATCGATAAAATATCAAATTAAGCGATACTAATTGAATAACACTATCAATACATTGAGAAAATGAGTAGACTTAAGGATAACCTATTTTTAAAATTGGTTTTTATTAAGTAGGTTTAAAGACTTTTTTAGCAACTCGGACAGAACAATAAAAAAATATAAAAAATTGGATAAGAATATTTATTTAGGGATAACCTAATTTTTAAAATTGGTTTTTATTTTGTAGGTTTAAAGATTCTTTTAGCAACTCAGACAGAACAATAAAAAAAAACATAAAAAATTGGATGAGAATATTTATTTTTCATGTTTTCATAACATTAAATACCTGTAACTTAGATCCTATTTAATTACAAGAATGAAACTTAGAAAACACAAACTAGGTTTTGAGCTCATTTTTAAATAACACATAATTAAAAAATTTCCTAAACAATAATAGAAATAATTGCTTCAAAAAATGTTAGCTGTTTAGTGATTAGAAATTAGAAAAAAGTAGGACACTTTGCGACACTCCTTTTAGTTATTGTTTTTAAAAATCTTATTATTAAGTTTAACCAAAATCAATTAAGCATTAGACAATTTTGCTGCAAATAAAATGCGTCTAAATGCATTATTCTATATTAGATTTCAGGAGGAAAAAACTTGAACTGCAAGCTACTTAGATATGTAGAACATTGTAAGTGACAAAATGTACAACGCAGGGAATTGTAACACTGTGCATTTGCGACATAGTAACTCTAGCTACAATATCTCATTTGGTTTTTATTCTGCCTAAGTCGCACTCACTGTAGCATCTTGGGACATTGATACTGATACTGCCCCACTTACACATTTATTGCTCATGACTTAAAAGTTCAAAATCAGTACTGAAATTTAGATTGTCCTAAAACAAGACATGACCCGAGAAATCCTCTTTTTTTTCCTTTTAAATATCAGCATTTTTTAAAATACCACACGGTCAGAGTGGTGGCTCAGGGAATAGAGTGTTCGCCTTCCGATGAGGTGAACCGGGTTCGAATCCCAGCAATGACTGGTCGATACGAATACCGCACCCGGCTCACATCAACCACAGTGCTGACGTTAAATATTCTCAGTGGTAAACGGAGTAAAAGTTTTAAAACTGAAAAGTAAATTTAATGGAATGACTGGATTTTATGCCATGCTTTAAAGTATCAATGATAAAATTACAAAATTTTACCACATTTAAAAAACTTTATCACATATTTTAAAACCTTATTTTATGGCTAATTTTACCAAAATCATTTCCAAAGCGCTTCGGTAAAAATTACTGAGCTTTTTGATGTTCCCATAGACCCAGAAACAAGGTTAATTTTACCATATTTAAGTAGATTTGACCCTCCTTCTTTTAAGAGCTAAGTTTTGCAGATATTCGTAAAAACAGATTTTTTTTTTGTGCGTATAAAAAGTTTAAGCGAAAGAAAGTACTTAAACAAAATATTTTCCAAAAATTAAATTTGATAAATTTTTATATGTTCTTGACTAACTTGAACCAACCAACTTTAAAGTATCATTCCCACAGTTAGCCAACAGAATTGTTTTTAAGTTGGAACATAAAAATGAAATTAGAATAGGAAACACTCTAAGCTTAAGTGAATCAGCTGTTTAGTAGAGAAACCTCTCAACTCATCCTAGAACATAATTAGGAATTAAACATGTCTTAAGACATTGAACAGAACGTCCTGTCTTTCAATTTAATTCCAATTGTTTATGCTCTCTAACAGAGAAAAACCAGACTTTTCATATTTGAAATTGAACAGTATCCTTTATTTGCAAGAATTAAGAAAGAAATGCAACTGCATTTACTCAGAACCGAGAAAAAGATAATCGAAATTCTAGGAAACTTCACCAAAAACGTTTTATTTATTTATTTTGAATTTTTTATCAAGGAATAATGAAAAAATTTCAAAAGCATTCTGAAAGTTTTTTTTAAACTAAAATATAACTACTTCGTTTATTTATATCAGTTTTCATGCTAAGAGTCTTTTTTATTTATAAATCCCTGTTTACAATTAATACTTAGTACACAATAAATTTGTTAGTATTTTCCCAACTCTATAATAAATGCAAGAAAAACTAAGTTTAGTAATTGTCTCTATTTTATTAAAAACGACTTTTTTTGTAATAAAATAGAAAAACTTTAAAGAAATGGCATAACTGCCCACTCCTCCGTGTTTTGTGGTTAATTTTATTTATTCGTTATTTTTTATTTGAAAGTAGTATCAAAATTAAAACTTTCATAACAATAAAAATTATTCTATTCATAAAAGATCCAAAAAATACTTGCAAAAATATAATAAAAACACAAATTTCATATAATAAAATTAAACTTTAAAAAAAAACAATATTAATACAAAAACATGAAGCTAATAAAAGAAAGAAAAAATCTGGTTCTGTAACACCGAAGAATATCCTCATATAGGCAGCGAAAAAAAGTATATATATACTTTAACTCTAAGCTCAAGGGAAAAGCATAATGAAGATATTATATGATAGAAAATGTAGTAGTGACTAACTGATAACTTTCACAAAATTGGAAGGGGAAAAAAATTATATTTTACAGTAGATTCTTGATTTAATGAATTTGGTTTTAAAATAATTGTTACCACCAATGTATAGAAATAAATAAACCTTGATAAACATTCGTTAGAAACATTAACCGATAGCAAAATTTTAAAAGACCTTCAATTGTTGATTTATTTCTCAATTCTCTACCATATGAAAAAATCGTCCTAAGAGAGAGAAAAATTTGGTAGCTCAGAAAGAGTTAAACGGAATTTTGTTCTCCCCCCTTAAAAAAGAGGGAGAGAGTCAGTTACTTTTATTAATTATTTTTCTATAAAAATTTGGTCTCTACTTTTAAGACGAAGTAATATACAAATCCCCTTGAACAAATATAAGTTATGTATTCACATTCACAGCAAAGACAAAATTTATTGATGAAATTTAAACTTTATTAAATTTACAGTCAAAATAACGCTTGATTAGATTTTCAACCAGTCTAATCGAAAAGACAGACATAAAATATGTTAAAAACTGTCTGTTCTAAGTTAAAGAAAGCTCTATTCGAATTCGAGACGCTGTTTTTACGATTCTCTTTGGTGCGCCAATTTCTGACATTTCTTTTTCTCTAACATTCAATCTAATAACATTATCGAGCAGTACAATACTTTCGAAGATTTATCACATTCCTCGAAAGCTATTCTTTAAATCTAAAAAATCAAAATGATTTAAACTAAATTTAGATTTGCATATTTATCATACCACTACTATCAACATAAAACTTATTTCATAAAATAAAATTATAGATGGTAGTCTAAGTTCTGCTTTTTACCGATAAACAAACAAAAAATAAATAAATATATCAAAATACAATAATTGCGAAATATGAATCACTAAAAACTTAACATAAGATCGTATCGCCTGCAAGTTTAAGACTAAAATATAAAAAGTTAAACAAGCGAATGATAAAAACATATAAATAAAAACCTAACAATAAGATTTTATCAATTGCTTAAAGCCAGATTACAATTTTTAATAAGTCTAAAATAATAAAAATCTCACTCTTGACGATCTAGCAATATTTCGTTAATTTTGAGAATAATTTCGTCACGAAATCACGTGATTTGTGGCGAAGCGCGAAGTCTCAGATAAATATATGACGAAAATGTTTCCTCAACTCGAAAACTGATCGTAGTGCATTGAGAGAGATTGTTAACTAGAATGAAAACTATACGATCAAGAGTCACGTGACTAAGTAAGTGCATTTATGCATGCTGGTCAAGGAGTTGGCCTCGTACCAACAGGGGTCCGTCCAGACATTTTGTGAAAGGTCCGTTTTTCGTGAAATTGTGAAAAAATTACTCACATTCTTTCGACCAGGGTCCGCTTTTATAAATTTGCGCAAATAGGGTCCGTTATTGCAAAAAAAAAAAAATTTCAAGGAGTTTTTAAATTGTAAAGACATACAAGATTATGCTCAAACCTGTAAAATTATAATTAAAAAAATTAAATTTTAAAAAATAAACAACAATTGCTGCTTCTAAATTAGAGATGCAACATATAAATATATGGTATTTAGCCAATACTGCTGAACGCAGAATATTCATTTCGGACGAATAATGGAAGAATCGTCTGCCGAAGACAAAACTAAATAAATTTCAAAAAATGGAAAATAAACAATGCTTATTTGGTATATTCACCTATGAATTAATTTATGGTAATTGCTGCAATTTTGTTAATATTGTATAAATTAAAAATAATGCAACAATTTATCAACGTAGGATGCCACAATTCAATATAATAAATACTAAACTATATTTAGCATAGATGAGAGAACTGTTGTATAATGCGTAGTCACGGTTAATTACTTTTTGTTTTCGAAAGTAATAGAAGCAACAATAATTAATTCTCATAAAAAAGAATTTTTATTAGGAATTAAAGAGTTAAATGAAGTAGTATAAAAGGCACTAGGTAAGTGGTTTATGATACTTACAAGAGATGCTGGCCTATCGGGAGAGTCCGGTTCTTGGTCTCTGTTCCTGTTTGAAGGACCAGGTTCCTGAAGGTCAGCCTAAAAAAAATTTTTTTTTAAGAAAATACATAAAAGCTGTATATATAGTGGTGCTTATATTACTACAATTATTTAATTACAATTCACTAAGACGCGTTAACTCTTGATACTCAATCTAAATAGCACACAACGTCGGCCTGTATACCTTCGACTGCTAATGGCAACACAGGAGCGATCACGACCGTCGTTAACTTAATAGATCTCGCACGATAAGCAATCAAAATCCTGTGATCTTAATACAGCTCTCCCGGCTTTTCAATGAATCAACTAGTAGTATCTGTTCATCGAATTCTATCGCAGGTAAAATCCTGGTGGGGGAGTATTGTAGCGTGTCTACCACCAATTTCCAATTCACTGGTATAAAATACATATTAACTCAATACCAGGTTGAGGTAACTTTTCATAGATAACGGTTGATATCATCCGCAAAAGAAGTCAAAATGCTTATCAATATCATCTCAAGAAATATCCCCCCCCCCATTGTGTTCACTTTTTGCCAGTTTAAAATTGGGCAAATACTTGTATTCCTTTCAATGCGAATTTTTTTTTTTCCAAATACGTAACAAAATACGAAAAAAAAAAGTCGAAACATTTCAGCAGAGGAATTATGGGCCTTAATCAAATTTAAAAGCAGCAGTATTTTTCAAAACACTTTTTGAGAACAAGTCAACTTTGTTCATTTAGTTATTTGAATTTTGTCAATTAAATTTACTTAGATTAAAATGGCAGAAAAATACGTATGCCTCACAATTCAAAATTATTATTTCATGAATAAAAAAGCAAAACATAATTAAGAAAATTTAACATGGATCTTCGGTTAGATGAGTTTCGCACTATTGTCAGGAGTGGGTCCGTTAACGGACCCTTCACAAAATATCTTATCATAAAAACGGACCCCTCACCAAATATTTTGACTNATTTCGGACGAATAATGGAAACAAAATCACTCACATTTTTAATAATCTCAATTGACATATTTTAAGTAACACAACTTAGTAATGTATCACTTTTAATGTGTTAAGCATTAAGTAAACTTGAACAATTCTTAAATTTATAATATTTTATTTAAAAGATTGCCAGAAATTAATTTTTATTTACATAATATTCTATTAATTAATTTTATGAATGAATATAAATTGATCAAATATTTATTTACAAAAAAAATTATGATTTAATATTAATATTAATTTAATATTAGCGCACACGATGTTTGTAAAAGTAGAAATATTTTCTTAGAATACGACATTTGGAATTTAAACTTAGGGAAACTTGGAAAACTTAGTTCGTTTACACCTGTCTTTCCCCCCCCCCCCCCTCCGGAAAGGGTTTATTTGATTAACAAAACAATAATGAAGATAAACAAATTTGTGAAGGGTCCGATTAAAAGATAAACTATTTAGTAAAGGAAAGGTTCGTTAACGGACCCAAATTACTTCTAAACAGACCCCTGAATGGAGACAATTTTTTTTCTTCTGATGGGTGAGATTTTTTAACAGATCTTAGACACTTTCGTATCGCTGATTACAAATATGTAATCAGTTTCTCTCTCTCTCCAAGTTATAGTTATATTTTTTATGACAATTTTAGTCTGTTTTTTTTTATCGTAACGTACAAGTTTAAAAACATTATATATAACAGGGGGGTCAACATAATATATAGCAAGTTAACACGCATCTAACAACTGTTTCTTCGTGTGCTTCTGAACAGAAAATAGGGGGAAACGCCCGTAGCAGCGTGCGACGATATTTCAGAGTATGGGTTCCTATACAATTTTAATCTTGATGATGGGCCCTTTCCCGGAAGTTTGTTGTAACGTTTATTCGACGCCCTGTTATTTATAACGTTTTTAAACTTACGATCTAATGAACTCCATTCCAGATCATAAAGAATTCCGGAATCGGAGAAGAAAAATCTATCAATCCAAAAATAACCATGCATTAGATTAAAACATTTAATTTTTATGACTCTTTGAAAAGTCTTCTTTCTTATTTCCTTGTTTCATTGCAACTCATAAAAAAGTAATTTCAGCTTCATAATTTTTACGTGCAGTGCATAATATTTTTACAAGACTATAATTAATTTAAGGGGAGTCGGTAGGGCATATACCGACAATGTTACAACTGACCTTTTTCAATGTACCTTTTCTCAGCATCTGAATAAGATATTGCTTCAGTTTTTTTTTCTTTTTTTCACGGAATATTTACATATACATGATTACACAGTGATAACTGGTAATACATATCTCTGGCAGAAATTTTTTTGAAAAGTTTCTTAAAAAATCTTTTATAACTCAAAAAGTATTCCTGCTAAAGCTAAAAAATTATAACAGCATACAACTCATATGATCTGATCCACAAAAAATTTCATAGCGATATCATAAGTAATTTCTTAGAAAAGGTATATAAAAAAAAGTCAGTTTTAGCATTATTGATACATGCCCTTAACAAAGAAAAAACACGAGGCTAATAATATAATTTTAGAAACATAAGTGATACATTAGGTGCAATTTATCACTTCGCAAATACACTTTTTTCTCCCCCATTAGCTTTTTCTTTCTTTAAGGCAAAAAAGAAGAAAGAAAAAACGAAGGCTCGTGTTAAATAAAACGTATTAGTAGGACCTTTCTTACGAAACAGTAGTAAATATTCACATAATTATAAAACTAATGCGAGCATGTAAAAAAGGCTTTCATCTGTTTAATGAACACCAATTGGAATTTCTATTTTATTACTTTAACATACAACAAGTTTAACAACAACTAATTAACACTAAGTATTTAGTCCTTAAATTTTCTTCTTTATATGATGTATGTAATTGTATAAATATTTAAAGATACTTTAGCGATGTGTAGATAAAATTTTATTATATTTCAAGCATGCTGATGGTTTCAATTTAAAAAATAAAATGCATATATGTCGGACATTTTTAATGATATAATGTTTCACCAAATACAAATCTATGGAATTGCAAAGCAAACTATAGGTTTGGACAAAATAAACAAAACTAAAGAGAAAATTGAAAGAAATTTTTTTTTCAATAATTAATTAACTGAATAGTTAATAAAAAATAAAACTACTAAGCTACGTGCCTTTTTTTAAAAGTAGTACATTCTTTTTAGGAATGCTTGCAATCACTACCATTTCACAATTTTTTTTATCAATCTTAACGACAGAAATTTTATTGTTCGTTGTATTATATAAATGATTGCATAGATAAAAGCATTTTAGCCTCGACTTAATCAAATTTCAGTACATTTTTAAGTTTCTGATGTTTTTATTTTAATAAATATAATAATACGTGGGTCATGCTAGCCCAGTTGTTAGAGAATCGCACTCCGATCCGGAGTGGCCGGGCCACGATTCTCGACTCCACTAAGACCCAACGAGTATACATACGATATACATGCTCGTAAAATGTGTGGAACCGAAAGCCCTGTGGTCGGCCGTTGAGTGGTAATATGGGTACAGGGATCTGGAGAAAATTTCCTTCCCCTTCAGATCTGTCTATATTGAGGAAGTGGCCTCACGAATGAGTGGTGCTGCCATCTATATGTTGAGTTCTGAAGTAAGACATACTTTTCACTGTTGTGGTGCATTTTTGTCAAACGAAAGTCACATCTTACCGACTTAATTCGCAAAAAGGCAATGGCTGGCGAACTTGGCTTGTCCAAGTGACATTAAAAACATCGTAATAATACAAACTAGCCATTTTAAAAGTTAAAAGATTTAATCTAAACCTTTCTATATAAGTTTAATTGATAGAAGTAACAAAGCGCAAAGTCTTACTAATTTTAAATCATAATGTATTATAAATTCTCAAAATCACATGATTATTGTATATCAAAAGGAAAGTCAAAAACCTGAATCCAATGTAACAAGAAAAGGACTTTTTTAAATTAAAACAAGATACGGTTTATTATAAAAATATTTATTTTTATAAAATAAACATTTGTTAAATTAACTAATAAAGTTACTCTGTAAATGTACTTTGGTAAGAAAATTTCACCGCTCTTTATCTACAATATATTGTACAGAAAACTAATTTGTTATTTTTTACTAAAAATAAGTCAACTAAGCTCTTATTGAGTTTCTCCTGGGAATAGAAATCCTTTATGGATGGAATTCAATAAGTGATATTAAGTGAAGGTTAGCAGCAAAACCTACTTTTTATGATAAGGATGAACCGTAATAAATAAAAAGAACTATATTACATGTTGATTGTTTTTTTGTTTGTTTTTTTTTAAAAAAAGAATGAAATTACTAAACTAATGGAAATTGGAACAAGGGAACGCTCGTATATTCCTATTAACAAAGCAACGAAAACTAATTATATAATTTTTTTTCCTTAAAACTCCAGGAAACAAGTTTTGCATCGTCGACGATTCGTAATGTCAGCCATTTAACTGTCACTATTATTCACTAAAATGACAAACCTCCAAAGTATGATTTATAAATCAACCAATTTAGTATTTTGACATAGAAAGCGGAGAAAAACATGAAACACTTTTGATTAAAGGATCGAATTTTCACATACTAGGACTCAAATTCAATGTTTCATGATGATGACCTCAAATATGCTAATTAAATATTGCAGACGATATTGAAAGTTACGAAATCAGACAAGAAAAAGGTACTTTCTCTGAATAAACAAGTCGAACTTTAAATATACGATTTCTTAAAAATTCGATTTCTCAGGAACTATTCGACCGATTTTGTTCCAATTTAGTATTTGCTATATAAAATTACATTCTATAAAATGATGTAAAAAGTTATCAAACTTAAAAATTCAAAATTTTTCAGACAATTATCAATAAAAAATAATAATTATTAAAAATTATTTTTTGTTAAACGAATTTCATAAGTATGTGATAAAGCTTTTTCAATTCGTAAAGGAAATTCTCCGGATATGGCGAAATACGCCAAAATGTATAATAAAGGGGTCCGAATTTTTGATCACTCTCCTAACCAAACTATTAGGACCAGTTAGGAATCCAAATTACTTCGAAAAAAAGGGTATGTTTATCCAGAGAAAGTCAAATTTTGTAACTTTGAAAGCACTAATTATTTAACATATTTAAGATCATCCCTCAAACCAATAGGATTGTTTCCTAGAACATGAAGATATAATCATTAGAGTAAAAGTTATCTAGTGTGTTCAGTTTTTTTTTTCTTTTTTTTTTCTGCGCAATGTGCATTGTATTTGCAGCGAAGACGATGAAGGCCGATTAGAGCTATCATCAAAAGAGAAAGAACATCAAAATTTCGATAATAAAGTCAAAATCTCGGTCAAAAGTCTCGATAAAATCAATAAGAATAACTACAAACTTATCAGCCAGATTTGCAAATTCGAGCTAGCCACTAAATTCTGGGCAAAAGCCATTAAACAATTTACACCCTAAGTTGGTGAAAACTAGGTTGGTAAATGATTAATTGAAACTGTTGCTAAGATTTTTGCAATTATGTGAATTTGTTATAGAATCTTTCAAAGGTTAAGAATTTGTTAATAATTAAAACTCTTAATGAATATAAATTTTGCATTTTAGCAGCTATACTCTGTTACTAGTCAAGAAAAGACCATTAAGGTACAGAATTTAAGTAATCATCCGCGACTGTTATTTACATAGTACCGTTTTATTTAGTTATTAATTTATATAAATATGCTTCAAAAACAATATAAAAGCTTTCAAAATTTAAAATCGTCGGACAGAAATTTAATTGTTGCTATCTTTAAACGATATAAGTCATATAATTAATTAAAAAAGGATTATAATTTCGTAGTCTTACGGGAATCCTAGATTTGGCAACATATTTCGATAAATAAGAACATTGGCTCTTAAAAAAGAAACAACTATTAGACGTCACAAGAGCATTGGATTTGATTGGATCACTAAAAATGGTACGTCATATGCTGGCTTGCCCTTAACAAATAAAATGTGAGATAAGGAATTTTTTTTACTTTCGTTTTGTTGTAGAAGAAAATCGTCTGCAAGAAATAATATGTATTAGATTCTTTCATCAGTTTCTTTAAATGCCAACAGAAAGGCGTATATTAGTTACAATTATTCGATATCATTTTTATTAATTCTTATTACTTTTTAATTGATTATACAATAAGTTATGCTTCATTTCAAAGCGAGCAAAAAGAAGGCTGTGCAAAGTCGTTTCAAGATTTAGCGATGTTGTTACACGTTCGCGTTGGGAGCTTAGCATCCATTTGGTGTGCACTGAGATGCAAACAGGCTATAGGGATAATGGTTTTTTCTTAACTTGCAACAAAGTATAGAAAACTTTCACTTTTCTAAACATTTAATTTCAGTTGTACAACTACTAAAGAAATTAAAGTTTCAGAATATAAATAATCAAATACAAATATAAATAATTAACTACAAATTATTATTTTTGATTTTGCTCACTATTTTATCAGTATTGGGTTGATCGGAAAGTTCGTGACGATTTTCGTCAGGTGATATAAGGACAGATCCAGCACGAAATTACCGAACAACCCAATAGTATACAAAATAATCTGAAGTTCATTCGAAAATTAAAATTTAAAAAAATCAGTGGAAATCAGAAAGTTTTCCAACGGCATGATCATTTGAGAAAAAAGAAAAGCAATATGTTACAAAAAATTTAACAATAAAAAAAAATGTATCGCTGCGCATTTTTCTTAATGCATCAATAGCACTCGTGACAATTTCTTTCCATCCGTGAAAATTCTTGGAGAACATAATATACTTGCAAACGATAAAAACTGAAGATAAAAAATAATGAAGTGAAAATAAATGATGGTGATTTAAAACGAAAAGACACGAGCTGTGCGACAGAAGCGTGACTGAATGTATACTGTTTGACTCTTTTTTATGTTTAAATTAAAGGGAAGACAGAATTTAATTCCGGACCGTAACCGTAGAAAAGCAATAATGGATAAGAGAAAGACATTGCAGAATGGAAGTATTTATGACTAATGGAAAAACTGCAATTTACGAAACTTCGGAAGAAAATTGAAATTTCGTCTCAATCAAATGGAACGAAATATCATGATTTATATCTAAACTGGTTTATGTAGAATATTTTTAAGAATATTATTTATAAGAAAAAATTAATTTTAAACTTTCTTATTTTATAATTTTCACAACAAATTTTAAATGAATTTAATCAGTTGCTAATAATTAATTTTCACAAATATTTATATCCTTATAAATTATCAGAGATTAACAAAATTTCACCTTTTAAAGGTTATCGCTTAAATTGAGGAAAAAATACTATGCACTGTATAAAAAATTAAAATAAATAGTAAATCGCCACGAGAAACGTTTTTTCAAAATTTTAAAATTAAATTTCAAGTTCACTTTGATCATATATTTATCAAAAAATATCAAATTTAGTTGAAAAATATTTGATCTCTCGGAACGAGCCTAACATTTCATTTATTATCTGAGGGCAAAAATATAAATTTTAAATTTCAATGTTACAAAATCTAAAATGTAAAAAATAAAAAATACATAAATGAAATATAACGTTTTCAAACATACTATCCCGATTGTAGGAATTATTTACTTAATTATAAGATTTAGTACAATTAAAGTAATTAACACAATGTTATTTATTTTTCGATATCTAAAGAATCAACTTACTACAACGAAACAATCAACAAATTAGTTGATCAAATCAATCATCAATACATTTTAAAACTATAGTATAAATAATCAAACGGTTTTAAATATTACAATCAAAGAAAAAAAATTTTTGATTCTTAACGTCACGGAAGTCGTTAACGTGTATTATTACCTAAGTAAAATACGAAAAATACTTGATTCTGCACTTTAACCGACCACCTTAACTAATTTGTTAACTAGGTAATTTTCATATTAACGGCTTTCGAGCATTAGAGATAACATATGAGTCAGAAATAAAGCTTACATCAAGAAAAAAACTTTCTACTGAGAGAGATAATTTGCATTATCGAAATAAAGTAAGAATATCATTTGCTATATTAGAGTAAAAAAATAAAATGAAAAAGTGAGTTAAATTGATGAAATTAAGTTAGAAATGTGAGACGTATTCAATATCGAACAGCATAAGGTTTAAACATGTTTTTAAAAAATATACCAAATTTTAAAATTTAGTTAAAATTATTTCTCAAGCACAATTCAAAATGTAATGTAACATATAGTACTATATAACAATATATATTAGTAGCAAAACCGGATACTACGCTTGAAAAATTTACCACAATTTTCTCCAAAAATTTACAATAAAACCAATTATTTATAATTCAAACAAATAAAGTTCGAGAAATCTCAATTTTTCTACCGTATTTATGTTTCAAATGAACCATAGAAATCCGGTCAAAACTCAGTACGTAGAGGGAGTAGTTGTTCCCTTGTTAGATGTAAGTTATAAAGAGAAAGCTTAACATAAGAGAGTTTAATATGAAATTTAAAAGATCGAAAACATTTGCTTTGTAAGCCAACAAAATACTTTTAAAATTGTCCAATATTCAAATAAAATAAGTAAATAATGAAGGCCAACGCTTGGAGTCATATTTGGCAAACTGAGGATATTTATCGATATTTGGGCAATATTCCAGGAACGAATGAGGAGAAAAATCGTTCAATCCAATACATACATGCACTCTCTCCCCAAAGTACATTATGAGGTATCTCTCAATATCAAAGCTCCATTTGAAATGACCTACATAATGGTTTCTCTTTAAGGTTTATATATAATGTGATGATTTAACAGAACACCGAAAATAAGCAAATCTCTAAAAATAGATTTTAATTATTTTCGGATAATGGTATTTAATACATTTATTATGAGTTTTGATACCTAACTATTTCTTTTATTAAAATACAATAAAAAGAGAGAAAAGAAAAATTAAGAATTCAAGTCTTATTAACTGCGCATAAGCTACGAGTATATAGAACCTATATTATAAGATAGAAATAAAAAGAAAATTTTAAAATGATAATCAGAAAAATTATTATGAAAAAATAATCAAGAATTTTAAATTTAAAAAAAAAAGATAATAAAAAAAAAAACAGCGAATACATATAATCTTGTCGTTAATTCACACGATTATATTCGCAAAATATTGTATTTCTAATATTGTATTAATATAGCCAAAGCTATTTCTATCAATAGCATATTGTATTGATATGCAATGACAAAAAGATTACATATCTTTTCGCTGTTTTTTTTTAATTTATCATTTTTGAGAATTTAAAAATTTTAATCATTTTCTCATAATAATTTTTCTTACATTCTTATTTTCTTTTAATTTTTTTCTCCCTTTTTCGTACTTTGTTTTCTTAGTATTTTTATCGGAAACGAGTTCCGAATTAATGTTTGAACCGAAGTAAAATAAACTGTGACGAGGCGATTAGTAAAACTAAGTTTAAACAGTATTAAGAGAAATATAGTTATTTTTCGTTTAAACAAAAAAACCATCATTTAAGAAATTTTTATTGCTAAAATAAACATTGATTCAAACGTTAAACGTTCTATTTTTCAGTTTTATTTTTCCGTAAACGTTTAATTCTTTTCATTTTCAATTAATTAATTCCTACACTCCAAGAATCTTTTTCTTTTTTTTTTACTGTCCTAAGAAAAACTCACCTCCTTATAAATTAAAACCCAATCATAATAAGTAAAAACTCAGTCATCATCTTAAAACCTAATTATATTTTACCCAGAGTAAAAAACGAATCAAAAATAAAATATCTTTAGAATCCTGAATTAAAAAGGGGAATTCAATAATCCACCAACATCATCGAGTCGAAGGTTATCCTAAGCCCCTTAATTGGAGCTTTTCACACAGTTTGACCGAAAACACAATCATCATCACCCTGAACAAATGGTGTTCCAGAAACAGGCCTCCACTTAAAGAAAAGGCGAATAAATAAACGG
Organism: Parasteatoda tepidariorum; assembly: GCF_043381705.1. Classification (NCBI taxonomy): domain Eukaryota; kingdom Metazoa; phylum Arthropoda; class Arachnida; order Araneae; family Theridiidae; genus Parasteatoda; species Parasteatoda tepidariorum. Next base: position 74,759,383 of record NC_092211.1, on the reverse strand, counting down.
TAGAATTAAAATACACAAATATCAAATTAAATAATAAGTTAAAATATAAATTAAGTTACGATACAATAGAAGATATCGTAAGAGAATTTTCACTTGTTATGAAAGAAAAGTGACTATCACATTACTAATACTAATATTTCAGGTCAATGTCATGCTTATTATTACAGTAAATCACCTCATATTTTTCGATGACAAATTGAAAAAAGCTGTTTTACCAATCAGGAAAGATGGTTTCTATCCGGCACTATTTCCGCCACTAAAAATTGTTTCAATGATGACGTCATGCATATAAAAAAGAAATGTAGTAATAATAGTAAGTGAAACGCTTCCGCATTTTCTGGAAGAATTGAAAGGCGAAAAACAAATACGCCCCTAAGTGGCTCACAAGGTAATTGACGCGTCACACAAGGTCATACCGGTTTAGTGAGAAAGCAGTGGCGTAAGGACGATGACTGATACAGCGGGAATTCCAATGTAGAAATGAAATTACGAATCAAATGCAATATTGTATTTCTACTGGATGTGTAAGGTTCATCCATTGTATAATAATTTATAAAAAGATACAAATTTTTTGGTTTTTCATAAAGGTAACATAAAACAGGAAGTTGAATAAAAAATTCTAAAATAACCTACTAAATATTTTTCAATTTGTGTAAAATAACAGTTTTTTGTTGTTTGTTCACAAATCTAGATAACATTAACATAAATTCACAAACCTGAAAAACATTTACATTATATTCCTTATCTATTTTTGACATTTATTAATACATAATTAAAAGTTTATCAAGATTAGTGGTTTTAAGTTGAAATTTAAATTTTCAAATTTCAACCTCTGAAAATCCACAAATCTAGATAAATTTACACAATTATTTTCCTTATCTTAGACATTTATTAATAATAAAAAGTTCATCAAGATCAGTGGTTTTAAGTTGATATTTAAATTTTCAAATTTCAACCTCTGAAAATTCACAAATCTAGATAAATTTACATAATTATTTTCCTTATCTTAGACATTTATTAATACATAATATAAAGTTAATCAATATTTATGGTTTTAAGTTTAAATTTGAAGATGAGTAATATCGTCTCTTCCGTTTTTTTAAAGCTGATAAAATATTTATGTCTGAATAAAAACAAAACAAAAATCCACGTTGACAGTTCTTTAACTCTCAAAAACATTTCCCTCTATGATAGATGCATTTGTAGTGAAATACCTTTTATTTTTTAGAATAAATCAGGTGCCTTTCACAAATGAAAATAAAAGTAGTAATAGAATTGTAAAATAGACTATCAGGAAGCTCGCATGTAGACAAAAAGACAGAAATGGCAATCTTATTATACGAAAAAATGGTTTTCTTTTTTTACGATACGCCCTACTGATGACAGGATGTCGTGTGAAATTTCGTGACAAAAACCGGATTAAGAGACAGCAGACATAAAAAATACCTGTACCCTTCACAATATTTCTAAAATTCCCTTTTAATTTGTACTCAGAATTCAAAGTTTGAAACTGAGAGTTTTAAAACTAATAAGTCAATAGAAATAAAAGAAACACTCTTAAAAAATCGCCGAGGTATGTAACTATGCATAGTTCTGGAAGTTTTTTTTTTTTTTTTTAAAGAAAAATTTTAGTTATATATTACTTAATATTCTGCATTGGGAAAGACAAAAATAAGTGGGGTTATTTAAAACTTATTGTAAAAAAAATCCGTTTTTTAAGATATTGTGAAAAATTTGCCGTTAATTTGGCAAAACAGAGGTCTGATTTTGTGATAAACAACAAAAACTAGTGGTTTGTCCAAACTTTTTGGGAAGATTCGTTTTTGTAAAAATGTAAAAAGCATTATTTTCACATGTTCACAAAATTTTAAGTAGAAAAACTGACTTATAATATTGAGAATGTGTGAAAATCAGGTTCTGCTGTGACGAAAGAAATCATGTTTTTTTTTTTTCCCAAGGATTTTTTTTTCATATGTCCGTTTTCTCTACAAATATATTGTGAAGAGTCTGTATTACCGATTAAATATTTTATAAAATGTCCGTTTTTACATTAAAGTATTGCGTGTTGGATTCGTTTTAATTATAAAAAATTTTGTGCAACCCTTATATGCCAACAACATTACATAACAAAGTAAAAAAGCTAAGGAGTTAAATGACAAAGAAAAATGGATTCAAAATTCATTAATATATTCAAAATTCATTAACATACTATGCAGGGCTCGCGTTACGCATTCGCCAACATGCCAAATGCGGTAAAATCGTAAATTTGGCGAATAAAATTTTGTTTTATTGAAAGTACTGGGGTGAATGATTTTTTGCACTGGAAAAAAAAATATATATAGTATTTAACTCGATACTCAAAATTACGTCAAAATGAATTCAAAAGTAATTTTTCGGTAGATGGCGCCGCATAACCAATTAGAATTAGGTCCAAATAATTTAGGCCTGAAACAAACTACCGTAAAACAGTTTTCTATGGGAAAAAATTAATCATAAAAAGTTGTTAAGATTTGCATTTGGCGAAGACTTTCGAAGATTGACGAATACTTTTGATATTTGGCTAATTTACTGGCTAATAATTTGAAATCCTTAGGGCGGGCCTTGCTATGGAATTTAAAAATTTATAATACTACAAACATATTAAATGAAATAATACGACATCATATACGATTTTAAAAAAATATGTCCAAATGAGAAATAGAATTGGAAAAATGCAAATATATTCCGTAATTCATATTACATACTGCTACGAAATTAATTTAATCTACGACCTACACGAGAATAATTTAATGCCTGTAAATATTTATATTTAAATTTACGTATTTAACGTTATTTACTCTACAAGATCTAACCGTCGTAGACAAGACCATGATCCAAAGACTCTTCTAAAAATCGAATACAAGACGAGGTTGCAGTTAAGTTGCAGTTGGTACACATCTGAAAAACCATTCTTCCGTTGTCATTCTTCATAAAATTTGTGTCCAAGCTGCTTTTTATTTTGTTTTTAATATTAACTGTTTAAATAAAATGTGCAGCACTATTTAATAATTATTTTAAAATGTTAGTATATTTTAATATTATTGTGAACTATTTTCTAATTATTAAAATCATTAGAATTTTAATTGAAATATGTTTATATTGACCAACAAAAACTGACTATTTTAACTGACACTTTTAATATATTGCTGCTCTGCGCCCGACATGTTCATGAGCTGTTTGCCATGTCTGATATGTATTTTATATGTTTGTACTGTTTTCTGGATTTTTTTGATTTTAATAAACATTTACCCGCATGCCCTAAATTAGGGCGGGTCGGGGAAAATATTTCCATTGACCAACAAAAAAAAGAAATTTTTTTTGAATCACAATTAGTAGGATACTCATTAATATAAATTTAAAATTCAGATTTTATGGCTCTTGTTTCATTTTAGCATCTTTCATGATTGAAATTCGACACATTTTTTTAAACTTAAAAACGCATGTCACAGGTTTGATACATCAATAAACATTTTCAGAACATTTACATATATAAGAAAGAAACTACAGCCTAAGGACCTATGAGGTTTTTCCATTTAAGCGCTGAATTTCAAATTATCTCGTCTTTGATTAAGGAAATACTGAATTGAGGAAATATCAGCTCAAAACCAGTCACAAGAAGGGGATATACGTAAAAATAAAAATGCATATTTTAAAAGGTTAATTAAGTTCCTTCGATCAATAACAGCTTCTCTTATAAGCTGAGAAAGATCTGCGATTTTTTTCTTTCACAATTCAAGATCGAGGAAGAAACAACGTAAATCTAACATTTGTAAACATGGATACTAATCTAAGTAATCTAAGAACTCTCAAGAAAAATATATAAATCTACTAGTTTTATGTAAATTCATATCACATGGGGAAAAAATTTAATGGCTTTTGGGCCTCTGTAGCATTACTTACAACAATATTAAAAAATGATAATTGAAATTGGCACATTATATACTTTAGACATAAAGTACTCTTTAAAAAAAAAAAAAAAAAAAAAAAAAAAAAAAAAAAAAAAAAAAAANAAAAAAAAAAAAAAAAAAAAAAAAAAAAACAGGGTAACGGAGCCTGAAATTTTAAGTTCAACATCAGGGGTCTGTTTAGAAGAAATTTGGGTTCGTTAACTCACAAAATATTTTAACTTAAAAACGGATCCTTCACAAAATAATTTATCTTTTAATCGGATCCTTCACAAATTTGTTTATCTTCATTATTGTTTTGTTAATCGAATAAACCAAATATTTGTATGTTGCATCTCTAATTTAGTAGCAGCAATTGCTGTTTATTTTCGANTTAATTTCTTTTATTATAATTTTACAATTTTATTATAATCTTGTATCTATTTACAATTTAAAAACTTCTTGAAAAAGTTTCTTGCAATAACAGGACCCTATTTGCACGAATTCACAAAACAGGACCCTGGTTGAAAGAATGTGACTTAACGCTTATTTTATATTCACAAATTACGAGTAATTTTTTCACTATTTTACAAAAACAGGACCTTTTACAAAACGTCTGGACAGACCCCTGATTATAACTATCATCATTTTCAGAACTAAAACAACATTAACTGCCTTTTCGAATTCAAATAAAAACTTTTAATTAAATTGCGATTTGTATAGTCTCGTATTAAAGCCAAATGAGAAATTCAACCCACGTTAGCAGCAAGCGTAATAGAGCATTTAATTCCACGACAACAAACAATCTACCAAGTGAAAGTTTCAAGCTCGTCACGGACGGACTTAACGACAACTTTTATCAGTTGAAACAGTGGTCGCTCTCAGTAATTAAACAAATTAACAGGAGGAAAAAGTATTCGAATGATAAGGATCCACAAAGCAGCTGGATTAAACCACGAGGCATGAATGGAACAGTAAGGAACTTGTGCCAGGACACACTTTACACCGGATTGCTGTCTCTACAAATCCCAGATCACGGGGTGATAAGCAGAAGACAATTAAGGAAGCCGTAAGTGGCAACGTTCCAGATATTAATCAAATGAGTTGAATGGAGACTTAAAAACCTACACAGTTAGCCATATGTATATGATGCTGAAAAGAGAGATGCCATTTTCATTGGAAGCTATTGATGATTTCCTGAAATTTATCTATGGATAGCGTATCTAAGAATTATATTTAGAAGTTATTAGCAATAAGAGATACAATAAGTTAGTTATAATTTTAAGTCGTCAGGGGTCTGTCCCGACATTTTGTGAAAGGTCCGTTTTTCGTGAAATTGTGAAAAAATTACTCTCATTCTTTCAACCAGGGTCCGCTTTTATGAATTTGTGCAAATAGGGTCCGTTATTGAAAAAAAAAAACTTTTTCAAGGAGTTTTTAAATTGTAAAGACATACAAGATTATGCTCAACACTGTAAAATTATAATTAAAAAAATTAAATTTTAAAAAATAAACAACAATTGCTGCTTCTAAATTAGAGATGCAACATACAAATATTTGGTATTTAGCCTATACTGCTGAACGCAGAATATTAATTTCGGACGAATAAAGGAAGAAGCGTCTGCCGAAGACAAAATTTAGTTCGTTTACATCTGTCTTTCTTTCCCTACCCCCTTCCTGGGAAGGGTTTATTCGATTAACAAAACAATAATGAAGTTAAAAAATTTGTGAAGGGTCCGATTTAGAGATAAATTATTTTGTGAAGGGTCCGTTTGAAAGTTAAAATATTTTGTGAAGGGTCCGTTTTTATGAAAAGATATTTTGTGAAGGGTCCGTTAACGGACCCAAATTTCTTCTAAACAGACCCCTGGATTAACAAAACAATAATGAAGGTAAATAAATTTGAGAAGGGTCCGATTAAACGAAAAATCATTTTGTGAAGGATCTGTTTATAAGTTAAAATATTTTGTGAAGGGTCCGTTTTTATGAAAAGATATCTTGTGAAGGGTCCGCTAACGGACCCAAATTTCTTCTAAACAGACCCCTGGTCGTATGTTATTTTCCTATTAAAACTCGTGAAAAAGTTCATTTCTTTTTTGGGTGAAATAATTTCACGATCGAATTTAATGCAGTTAAATAAAGTACTACTTGCAGAAGACTTATTGTAGAATGGTGGTCTTTAAAAGTGAAGAAATAAAAAAAAAATTAACTTATGCATAGAAATGCGTTATGAAAATATTAATGCTCTCTTAAAAAAAAAAACATGCTTTAATAAATATTAGAAAAATAATTCAAGAAAAGTTTTAGAGAAATATTCAGAAAAACAATAGTAATAAAAGTAAGTATAAAATAAAATAAAATAAATAGAATTTCGAAACGAGCTTATGATGGAATCTCACAAAAATGTCAGTACTTGTTTCGATATTTTAAACGTAAAATTGAGGACCAAAATAAAAGGAGGGAAATCAACCTTTCTTTATTTATTTACAATTTAAATAGCCCCTTTAACTATTAATGCTATAACACCCGAATTCGATAAATAAAAATAATGAAATAAAGTAAATATTATGAAATTAAATTAGGTAAAATGTTTTTTTTTTTAAATTAAGCGTTAATGCAATTTATCGATAGGCGACGTTGGCGGGGATTGATGGCTATATGCCCTTTTGATAATTAGAAATCTCTAAGAAACCTTTCATTTCTTAGAACCTATTTCCGACAAATAAAATTTTTTTGAATCATCATCGATTTACATTCATCATAGTAAAAATGAGAAAGAGATGAGGAGGGGGGGGGATTCATTTTTTGTGTGCAATTATTAGAAGTTATTATTGAATTATTATTATAGAATTATTATTATTGAATTATTATTGATGAGAATTTTTTTCTTACGTGTGAAATTTAGTATTTTAATTTCGTCCCCCTCAAAAATGCCCTACGACGCCTATGAATTTATCTTTTAACTTAGTTAAAAGAAATTTTGTAAAAAAATAATAATAATAATAATAATAATATCTTATCGGAAAAAAAGTACAGAAGAGTTTCAAAAAGTGTAATTTCAGTTCTAATTGCGCTTCATTATGTTCAATTAATACCATTTCGTCAAAACAAACATAACAGTGTTAGTGTTACATTTTCTTTTCTTTTTTCTTTTTTTTTTAATTTTACTTCGAACAAGCTACCTTTAACCTATTAATTTAGACAACAGTCGGCCTATTCGTAAAACCAGACAGAATAAATATTAGTTCATGAAAAAAAAAACTGCAATTCTAGCCACTGGATGAGTGAACGATCATTATTAAGACAAACATTGGCGGCATTTCGCCAGAATTGGACAAAAGAGCTTTCACTAGTTCCAAAAGACGTTAGAAAAGAGAGCCCTTTCAGAAGAAAAAGATATTCAAAGGGTTTTTGCGATTGATTCAAAACGTTCTATTTCGACTCCAAGAAAAGCTTCTATAAGTACAAAAAAAGGGGGGAAATGACAGTGAGAATGAATGAATTTATAGATGAGCTTAGACTAGTCTATATAAAATATAATTGATTAATAAATCTCTTATTAATATGCATGAATGAAATTAAAAAAAACGCGCATCCCAAAGTAACGCGTAAAATATAGTAAATCCTTAAGGAATTAATTAATTTTCACAAATGAAAAATTCGAAAGAAGAATGCCTTTTTTGCCGTACAAAAAAGGGAAGAAAAAAATCCTTAGATAATGGATAATCACGTGTAATAAAATAAATTTAATAGTTAAAGTAAAAACTTCTTTTTTAATCAAGCAGCTTTTAATCAAGCATAACATTTTAGGGTGCGTAGCCAAATTAATCAACAAAAAATAAGCTTTTAAGCACTTCAAAAGAATATCATAATTAGGCAGGGTTGGAAAGTTTTTGACAATTGACGGCTTTATCTGGTTTTAACATGTCAAAAAATCATACCTGGTTTTAACATGTCATGTCAAAAAAATTTTCTTTTGGCATTGTTTTTGACAATTATCAAAATTTTTGAATCATGTACATCGAATGGCGTTTTCATAAGCTATGGTCAGACGATGCGCCGAAACAGATTGATGTTGAATTAATTGTGAAAACGTTGAATAGAACAATGTGAACAGTGTCTTTCTGCATAATTCGTAGCGATAATCAACATGGGAAAGGAAAAATCTCAATTAGGAAAAGGGAAAATTAAGTACTTTTTAAAAGGATCTTTAAGGGCTTTTAAAAAACGAAAATCGAAAATAAGCACCTTCAAGCACTTTTTAAAAACGCTACGTACCCTACATTAGCTAAACAGTTTTTATTAAGCCATTTTTTTATACTTTTTGCATAGCATAAACAATCATAGAAATTTAAAAAAAATACCAATTAAACGGAATTTTTCAGTAAAATTCAAGTTATGGTGACCAAGCCAAACTGTCTTTTTTTTCCTTTCCACTTACTGAAAATGCTTTCAAAATAAAAAAAATTGCAAAATTAGCTTTACTAACATTATAACGCTTTACAAGATTGAAATTTTTTTTTTCTTCATGGATCTACATTCGATGAAGGGTGTTGCAGAACGAAGAGGAAAAGTTTCACTCCAATAAATGCACTATTTTTTTAAAGAAAAAAAAATATTCTAACTCGCGAAAAAAAAAATATCTATTTTTAAATAGTTGCAATAAAGATATATAACTTTAAGATTTTAATTTAATTAAATCTAGATAAATTTTTAAGTTCCATTATATCTATGCAAAAAACTTCATATCTAGATATTAACTATCATTAAAATATAATCAAAATTCTGGTAATTTTGCCCAAACAAATAACATTTAAAATTCAAAAGAGAAAAATAAAAATCTAAAATTCTGGGCTATGACAACAAACTTATTTAAAATTGTTTTCATAGACATCTGCAATTCCGAAAACTCAGAGTTAGTCCAGACTAGTTGACTGAAATACTGAATATTCTAGGGTGATTTCAGACAAATGAAAGTTGTAATACTCAAAATTCTAGGGTAAGTCCAGACCAGTAACAGTTGAAATACTCAAAATTTTGGAATCAGTCCAGACAAGTAACAATTGAGATATTCAGAATTTTTCGAATAACACAGACCAATTAAATAATTATATATTCTTGCTCATATCAGAATACGAATTTCGTAAAAAACATAAAATACAAACTAAGAATAATGGTTTCGTGTTTCTAAAAAATTTAAACTAAAATACATTTTTATTTAAACTTAGATTCTTTTGTTTTTCAAATTGTTACAAATTTTTTGTATTGAAAATCAATCGATAATTTAACTTAATTTCGATACCCAAACCGAAACCTAAGTGGAACCAATCACTCCAACTTCAAAGAAACTTAATAATAATTACTTTCCATCGCATCAATTTATCAGTATTAGGTATCATGCATTGTACCTCTTTCTCAACACTGAAATAATAAACCACCAATAAGAGAGCAGAAATGGAACAGCTGGTAATGGAACATTCGAACATCTGCAATACAGAAAGAGAAGGGAAGAAAGAAAAAAAGATGAGGAAACTATAGAGAGATGAAGTCATTGCCAAGGACTTCCAATGCAAGAAATCAAGAGGTTTTTTTTTTTCTTTTTTCTCCACCGTGCTCTCTTTAGAGAATTTTTTGATAACTCTTATACTTGTTTGAAGTCAATTTAGTTCGAGAAATGGGATTAAAAAAATAAAAAGATAAGAGCACGTGATGCGCTGAGAGTGAAAGAGAGCATGATACAGAGGAGCGTAAGAAATTGATTCATCATCGAAGTTATTATTGCATAGAATAAAAAATGATTCAGGATGTTTATATATATATATTTATATGCATTGTTACTGCTAAATTTCGGTAATAAATCAATACTATTTTATAATTATGATTTAAAAGAGTAATAATTTATTTTGTCAAGCTTTGATAAGAATAAGTAGGATATGTTTTGGTTTTATATAGGCTTGAATAGTTTGAGGAGCTCTTTTAAAATCATATTTTAGAAAAAATTTATGTTCGTAAATGAGCCCTTTACAAATCATTTTATCGTAAGAACATACTTTTCGCAAAATATTTCATCTTAAGAACACGTGTATCGCAATATTTTTCATTCGAAAATTGATCCTTCATAAAATTCTGCTTTTGAAAAAACAGAGTTTATGAGATCTTTTTTAATAATTTTAAAGCTACAACTTCTTAAAATGCATGTTTTTAAAGAAAGAAAAAAAATACGACTTTATCTTAAGGTATTCACGAAAATAGGAATCTGGCAGACACAACCTTATTCAAAGGTTATTTTAGATACAAAAAAATAATGAGTTCACAAAAAGGCTGAACATGCTTTTATGATTTTTCAATCAATCAAAAGGAAACAAAAATGTACAATTTTTTTTCTCAGATACTCATAAAATTATAAGTAGATTTTTAAAAAATATCACGAAACGGATCGTTAACAAAAATTGTGGAATGTAGAAATAACTACTGCAAGAAGTTACAGTAGTTATTCTGCATTCCACATTTTCACTTATGATAAAATGTACTCGTATGACGTATTCACGCATGATATTTCACGTATGATAAAATGTACTCAACACGTCAGTTTCAACCTTTTCACTACCTGTGTTCTCACATTCTCCTTTAAGTTGGTAAGGGATTTTTTTTAACGTTTTTAACAAACAAAGCAAAGCTGCTTATGCGTTAACTATAAATTTCATTGTGGTTTTTGCTTTTATTTGCAAATAAACAAATCGTTTTTCCCAGAATTGTCACTTAGAGGTAGGTTATTGACATAAATAGAGGTTTTTTTATTATTATTGTTAGTTATCAATTTTTTTATGTTGCGTATTAGTATTTTTTTTATTATTTTTTATTTATTTACAATAATAAAGTATGCAACAATCGCACCAACTAGAAATTGCATTCCTTCGTTAGGGGAAAATACACTAAGGCTGTATTTAAATAATCGCTTATTATAAAAGGAATTTAGCCATATATATAATAAGGAGAATTAAGGTGTTCATAAAGGTGATCAAATTTATTTTATAACTAGTTTGAAACTGTGCGTTTATATGCTAGAGGAAGTGCGTCATGTTATGCAACATATACATTACGAGCAGCATCATTGCAATGCCTGTATCTAACTGGCTGATAAAAACTTGGAGCAATTCCGGTTGTAGTACCGATTGTATGTATGTAAAATCTGTTGGCACATAAATATACTAGTAAATAAATATATTAGTCGGGTCTGT
>NC_092211.1:74623511-74747722 GCF_043381705.1 Parasteatoda tepidariorum | reverse complement strand
TCAGTATTAAGAGACAGACGCAAAGCAATGAGCTGAGAAGGACGAACTCAATGAGACAATGAGCCATTTCCCATTGTTGTCAAGAAAACAAGAACTTTCAAGTGTAAAAAAAAATAAAGAAAAAGATTCTTTGATGAAATCTCTTAACAAGGATGAGTCAGATAATTCAGAAAAGTAAAATAACACATAAATTAGTAATGGTTCAATTACAGGGGTCTAGACATTTTGTAAAAGGTCCGATTTTTGTAAAATTGCGAAAAAATTATTAATAATTTGTGAATATAAAATAAGCGTTAAGTTACATCCTTTCTACCAGGATCCTGCTTTTGTGAATTTGCGTTATTAGCCTATACTGCTCAACACAGAACATTCATTTCAGACGAATAATGGAAACAAAATCACTCACATTTTTAATAATTTCAATTGACACATTTTAAATAACACAACTTAGTAATGTATCATTTTTAATGCGTTACGCATTAAGTAAACTTAAACAATTCTTAAATTTATAATATTTTGTTTAGAAAATTGCCAGAAATTAATTTTTATTTACATAATATTCTATTAATTAATTTTATGAATAATGAAATTGATAAAATATTTATTTACAAAAAAAAAAAAAAAAAAAAAAAAAAAGAATAAAAAAAAAAACTATGACTTAATATTAATAAGAATGCGCACACGATGTTTTTAAAAGAAGAAATATTTTCTTAGAATACTACATTTGGAATTTAAACTTAGGGAAACTTAGTTTGTCTCAAACCACCTTTCTCCCCCCCTTTATTCCATTAACGAAACAATAATAAAGATAAACAAATTTTTGAAGGGTCCGATTAAAAGATAAATTATTTTGTGAAGGGTCCGTTTTTATGAAAAGATATTTTGTTAACGGACCCAAATTTCTTCTAAACAGACCCCTGAATTAACTATTAAATTCTCTAGTGCGGTTTAAACACCAATTTAAATCTTAATGATAATTCATATTAAATCAGTCATATTAATTCATATTAAATAATACATCAAAGTGGCATTTTGAATATACGTTTTACAAAGTTAAAGTAAAGCGGCTCTTGGTATAAATCGGTATTTTTTTACTTTCATGTTACAAGCTTTATTAATATTAAAAACACATACAAAAATCCAAGCCCAATTAATATAAGTATGAAATTGAAAATTTCAAACAAAAAGTTTTAAAATTTAACGTGCAAACGAAAAGGAAAAAATAAAAAAAACACAATTTTTTAATTTTCATGCGCTATTCTACTAACCCGATAAAACATAAAATTAGCTTAAAAAAATAATTTAAATCATCCGATAATGAGCTCTCAATAAAACAAACAGAAGTTTCTAAAAAATCATTAACAATAAATTTAACCCTGTAACCATTTCCGTTTTTTCAAGCATTAGTGATTATCAGCTTAAAAAAACATGCAGGCACGATATAGAAGGGGTAAAAATAATAAAAAAATAAACACCTTTTTTTAAAAATAGACCAGCTAAATTCCAAAACAGCGTATCCATAGCTACGTAATATAGAAGTGTAATGGAGTACATGACGCGGGACCTAATTGTTCTGGTTCACAAATTATTAAAAAGACACCGTTTCGGGTGAAGGTCTTTTTTTACGGCGTGTCTCACAAGTAAAGGATCGCTGACTATGATCTGATGGATGATCCGCTGTTTTTGGACTTTCAATGTCAGTCCCACTAAAGAGATTGCCCCTGACTCCAGCAGACCATAGAGACCATCATGAAAATCCGTTACGATTGCGATTATAGATAATTTTCTCATGTGAAAAAAATTGTGCTGAATTTCAAAGAAAAGTTTATTTTCTTATAAACGGTAGGATAACGTAATCAAAACTAATTAATCAGTTTAAAATTGAGTTTTTAACGCTTAACCTGCAGACGATATTTCAGTGGCCAGCTGAATTTTCATTCAGTTTAAATCAATAGTTCGATATGAAAATAAGAAGTCATAGAATAACCAGGGGTCTGTCCAGACATTTCGTAAAAGGTCCGGTTTTTGTGAAATTGTGAAAAAATTACTCACATTTTTTCAACCAGGATCCTGCTTTTGTGAATGTGAATTTGTAGAAATAGGGTCCTGTTATTGCGAAAAACTTTTTCAACGAGCTTTTAAATTGTAAAGACATACAAGATTATGCTCAACACTGTAAAATTATAATTAAAAAAATTAAATTTTCAAAAATAAACAGCGATTGCTGCTTCCAAATTAGAGATGCAGCATACAAATATTTGGTATTTAGCCTATACTGCTGAACGCAGAATATTCATTTCGGATGAATAATGGAAGAATCGTCTGCCGAAGACAAAACTTAATTCGTTTACATCCATCTTTCTTGTTTTCTGCCTTTCTTCCATCTTTCTTGTTTTCTGAACAAATTTGTGAAGGGTCCGATTAAAAGAAAAATCATTTTGTGAAGGGTCCGTTTTTAAGTTCAAATATTTTGTGAAGGGTCCATTCTTATGAAAAGATATTTTAACGGACCCAAATTTCTTCTAAACAGGCCCCTGATGACAATTATTTTAAATGATAACTAGTAGAACAATATTCGTAGCTGGTGCTTATTTACGGATTATATATTTATGCCGTTAAACGTTAAGACCGAAATCACAAACCTCTTAACTAACTAATTCAATTAAAGAACTATAAATCGAAAGCAAGAACACGTCTGACTGATCTGAATTTAGAGTTTAGAATATATTTAGTGAATTGTAAGTACCAACTAATATTTCCCCTACCTGATATTGATACTTTAGTTAAACAAAAAACTTTCCACTTTTTATAGTGTGTCTACTAAAGTATTCTTTATTCCCCCCCCCCCCCCNTTTTTCCCCCCCCCCCCCAGCGCATACGTTTTTCCCTCTAGCACAAAAGGTTGAAAATCTCCTATTTAAAAAATTACCAAATTCAAACTGCGAAAGATGCGCCAAATTATAACTGATGACATTCTAAAATTACTTACAATTTAGGATTTAAAAAATTGTAACTGTGAAACATTAAATTTTTAAAGCCAAGTTTTGAAATAAATCGATTTGAATCGAAAAAAATATTTTGTAAACAGCCAGGGATCTGTCCAGACATTTTGTGAAAGGTCCGTTTTTCGTGAAATTGTGAAAAAATTACTCACATTCTTTCAACCAGGGTCCGCTTTTATGAATTTGTGAAAATAGGGTCCGTTATTGCAAAAAAAGACTTTTTCAAGGAGTTTTTAAATTGTAAAGATATACAAGATTATGCTCTGCACTGTAAAATTATAATAAAAAAATTTACATTTTTAAAAATAAACAACAATTGCTGCTTCTAAATTAAAGATGCAGCATACAAATATTTGGTATTTAGCCTATACTGCTGAACGCAGAATATTCATTTCGGACGAATAATGGAAGAATGGTCTGTCGAAGACAAAACTTAATTCGTTTACTTCAATTTTTCTTGTTTTCTTCCCTGGGAAGGGTTTATTCAATTAACAAAGCAATAAAGAATATGAACAAATTTGTGAAGGGTCCATTTTTATGAAAAAATATTTTGTGAAGGGTCCGTTAACGGACCCAAATTTCTTCTAAACAGACCCCTGATCACAATTATTTTAAATGATAACTAGTAGAACAATATTCGTAGCTGGTGCTTATTTACGGATTATTTATTTATGTCGTTAAACGTTAAGACCGAAATCACAAACCTCTTATCTGACTAATTCAATTAAAGAACTATAAATCGAAAACAAGAACACGTTTGACTGATCTGAATTTAGAGTTTAGAATATACTTAGTGAATTGTAAGTACCAACAAATATTTCACCTAACTGATACTGATACTTCAGTTAAACAAAAAAACTTTCAACTTTTTATAGTGTGTCTAAAGTATTCTTCATTTTTCCCCCCTACGAAATATGTTCATATATCTTAGTATAATCATATTTTGAATGTTTCAGAGGGTAACCAACAAAAATATACAAAATAAACTGATTCCATTCAAATTTTATTCAAAATAACACGATTTTGGAGATCATATAACTTCTTGAATAAAATTAATACTAATAAATTTTCATGACTGCTTACATTGTTTAGCAGATACACATACCCCGTGGGATTAGAGCTTACGTTATTATCTAGCACAAAAGGTTGAAAATCTCTCATTTAAAAAATTACCAAAATCAAAGTGTGTAAGATGCGCCAAAATTACCAAACCAACTGTGTAAGATACACCAAATGTACGATATATATGAAACATAATTAATGGATTCTCTGATTTAATACTGAATTAAGTTAAAAATCAAGCAATTAACTCCTTTAAAAATATTGTAAAAAATGTGGAAAAGAGGAAATACGGGTTATTTGATTGATGGGGTTTTATTTAACCTAAACAAACAAGTAATTCCAGTAATTGAATATTCCAGTGAAAAAAGGTAACTAATGACATTCTAAAATTACCTACTTACAATTTAGCATTAAATTTTTTAAGCCAAGTTTTTAAATAAATCGATTTGAATCGAAAAAAATATTTTGTAAGCAGCTGTGTACTGTTTCTATATTTTCTAAACCAGATGTTCTTAAATTCATTAAAATATGTCACTTTTAGCTTTTCTTTATTTGTTTAACCACACACAAACAATCAATTTCGACTCATCAACGTATATTGTTCTATTCAGTGAATATTTTTGTAAAATATAATTGTAAAAACATACTTTTCTTTGAACACTTAGTTAGTGAAGTGGAAAAATTGACTAAATGACCTTCTGAAAACGTTTAAGATTTAAAAAAATTTTACCGATAAAGCGTATATTTTTTCAACCAAGTTCTTAAATTAGGCGAAGTTAAATGTAATAAGATATTTTGTAAGCACTGCTATATTTTCCAACGCTGAATTTCTTAAATTCTCTAAAATGTCATTAACAATTTTTTCCATAAAAATTTTCAATTATCAATCACAAACAATCAATTTCAACTTATTAACGAATATTAGAGATTTGGCTCGATTCAAAAATAATTTAGTAAAAAATAATTGCAAGAATACTTTTTTTTCTCCTTCGAATCTTATACAAATTTAGAAATTCTTTGATTCTTTTCCGCTGTTGCTATATTTTCTAATGAATTTCTTAAATTCTTTAAAATGTCATTAACACTTTTCATTAAGATTTTCAATTATCAACCACCACAAACAATCAATTTTAACTTATTAACGAATACTAACGATTTGGTTCCATTTAAAAATAATTTAGTAAAATATAATTAAGGAATNAAATTCAAGAATATATTATGTGGGACATGAAATCAGAATTTTAAAAAATTCAAATTTTATAACTGTTATAAAAATAAACTGCCTAAAATTTTATTAAAAAAAAAAGAGTTTTTAAGCTTTTATTTTTTGTAGTGATTTCCCCCTTTATTTAACAACCATTATAATATTAATAAAGGAAATATTGATGAAAAATTGAGGCTTGGCTATTATAATGTCAGAAGAATCAACAGGTACAAGTAAAAGATTGTAGTTTTTGTACACAAAACGCTTATAGCTTCTAAACTAATTGTCCCATCGCTCGCAAGCCTTACTAACCGGTAAAAAAGAAATTCCTTTTCTCTTAACATTAAAGTAGGAAGCGTACAAAGAACGAGAGGAAAGTTTACAAGCATCATTTATACTAATATAACAAAGCTTTTTGTGAAGAAAAAAAATTTTCAATATTCATTTTTTCGAAGGGAAAAAAAAGTAACTAATTATGACTATAAAAGATCAATAGTGATAAAAATTACAGTTCGTGATTGTCAATTTAATTAAATAATGCTACAATAAAATAAAATAACTAAAAAGGATGTAAAAAAAATCCGAACATGGTACAACGAAAAATAATTTTACTAGTTGAACGATTTAGTGGAACTGATTTTATTGTACTCGCAAAGATGATTTATGAAGCTTTTAAAACTGTGGTGAATTGCTCTTCATCCGCGACCTGAAAAATAACGAACGAAAAAGATGGAGTACCTCGAAATAGAATATTGATTTTTCAATTAGATAGCATATGCTTAAGAGTTCTTCGCCATAGAAATTTTCTTCTTGCGGTGAATGCGTTGTGTGTTGATTTACAAGGAGAGAAGAAAAAAATTATTTTTATCATTTAGGAAGATCATGTTGCTATTTAATTGAATAATAAGCAAGCAACGAAGTTTATTATCAGATACGAAGTAAACTGTATAAATGTCTGCCCTATTTTTTTTCTCTCCTTAATTTATAAATAAATATAGCTAAGATTTCTAATATCTTGCTTCTTTTTATATCTAGATTGTAAGTTACATATGTGTTTTCTTAAGACACATAATGTCTGGTTTGCACTAATAACATTTAAATGAATGGAGACACGAAAAAAGAGGTACTTTTGCTTAGAAAACAGAAAAAATGCTTTTTTTTTCACTCTATCCTTCANTTTTTTTTTTTTTTTTTTTTTTTTTTTGACTGAGACATGGCGCTGCAATAAAAATAACGCGAAAAAACTTCAAGTATTTATTAACAACAGTTTAAAAAGACATATCAAGTGGTTTCATAAAATTTGTAACGCAGAAATCATTAAAAAGGCAAAACAAAAACCGATTGAACTGGAAATGAAAAACGTAGATAAAAAAAAAGATTGATCATATTCTAAGTGGACTGAAAAATTTTAAGTAAATTAAGTTTTAGATTGGGGTCCTCAGGGCAATAGAAATAGAGGAAGACCTAAAAAATACCTGGGGCAGGATTATTGTATTGAAAATGTATTGAAAACGATAGGAAAGACATGGAGAGAAGCAAAATGTCGGACCACCAATAGGAGTGAGAGGTGGAGAGCTATGGTAGAAGTCCCATGCTCTAATTCGAAGTGAAGAGGAATATGTATGTGTATGTTCTCAATTAAGAGTTATCACATCTCCTAACTTAGGGACCTGGTAGCCAGAAGTAGTGATCTGCAGTACTATCTTCAAAAGCAAAAGTATAAATTTGCATGCGAATTTAACGCAGTAAGACAGAGATTATTATAAGCTTAATCTAATCATTATTATTATTTTTTCAATTTTCTTTCATAACACTTAATGTATACATTTATATTGACAAGTTGTGAGATGTCCATTAATGAGTTTATATGTGTAAGTATTATTAAACCATTAACTTTCTAAATTAAGAATAGTAATAGAATCAGTAATAAGCAGAAAAACTTTTTTTTTATTTTAAACGCCATAAGTAGATTTGTATTGAGAGTAAATTTTATTGGCACGTGAGCTGAGTGCGACTATACTGTGCCAAACTCAAACTAAAAAAATTAGGATCTTATTTATCCAAAGCAGTAAAATGAAACTAAGGTAGAAACTATGCTAACATAAGAGTAAAAGGTATAACTGGCATGGTGTATTGTAACGAAATTTAATTATTATATGAAAATCAACTAGAGATATAATACAAACTATTACCAGGGGTCTGTTTAGAAGAAATTTGGGTCCGTTAACGGACCCTTCACAAAATATCTTTTCATAAAAACGGACCCTTCACAAAATAGTCTTTCTTATAATCGGACCCTTCACAAATTTGTTTATCTTCACTATTGTTTTGTTAACCGAATAAACCCTTCCCAGCACAGAAAACAAGAAAGATGGATGTAAACGAATTAAGTTTNTTAAAAAAAAGGGAAGAAAAAACAAAAACATTCAAACGACTTCCAGCTTCCAGCACGAATCGAATAGACAAGTACGTGACTTCGATAAGAACACTGTCTTTCAACGACCCCTTTTCCCTTTCTTTTGCTAAAAGCAAAATACTTAAAACAGCCCTCTCAAAACCCCAGTCACATCTTTCAGTTTCCTCTGGTTCCTGTTTGACTTCAGCTTTCATGAAGTGGGTCAAAGTTGACGTGGAGAAAGCCTGCTAAACATGATTCGCACGAACCCTTTTCATTCATACGAACTATTTGAATAAAAACAGATTTTCGGTTAAAAGTATGATTATATTAGCAAAACCAGAAAATTTCCGTTACGTAAGTGGATGTTTGGTGCTTTGTAGCAGTATGAATGTATTACTTATGTATATAAAAGAAAAATCAGTGGTTCTTTATGATATTAAGCAAAGGTCCGTTTACGGACCCTTCACAAAATATCTTTTCATAAAAACGGACCCTTCAATAAATATCTTTTCATAAAAACGGACCCTTCAAAAAATATCTTTTCATAAAAACGGACCCTTCACACAATAATTTATCTTTTAATCGGATACTTCACAAATTTGTTTATCTTCATTATTGTTTTGTTAATCGAATAAACCTTTCCCGGGTGGTTCATTCGTCCGAAATGAATATTCTGCTTTGAGCAGTATAGGGTAAATACCAAATATTTGTATGTTGCATCTCTAATTTAGCAGCAGCAATTGTTGAGCATAATCTTGTATCTATTTACAATTTAATAACTTCTTGAAAGGTTTTTTAGCAATTTTTGCAATAACAGGACCCTATTTACATAAATTCACAAAAGCAGGACCCTGGTTGAAAGAATGTGAGTTAACGCTTATTTTGTCTTCACAAATTATGAGTAGTTTTTTCACAATTTTACAAAAACATGACCTTTCACAAGATATCTGGACAGACCCCTTCTAATTCAATAACATAATCGAAGAAATAATATAAGCCGAATGGTTCCTAAAATCATATTCTTTTCGATTTTTATCAACAAAAAAAATATTTAAGAACGAAACGTTATATAAATCAGAATAGAAGGAATAGAGGAGTATTTCTGCAAGCACTGTTCCTGGTTACTTTATATTTTTATCCAAGGCTGAAGGCACCTTCAATTTGCATAAAAATAAATTTTGGGGAAAAATGAAAGAGAGCGAAAGAGTATGGAAGGTAAAAGCTTACTCCGGTGAACTGCTCTTTTCGGAGCGAACATTTTATATTTTGTTTAACCGAGTCGAGGAGAGTTATAAATTTTAAAAGAAATTTTGAAGCGTTTGCTGTGCAATTTGCTTTTTCCTTTGCACCAAATGGAACGCATTCAGACTTTAATTTCGGATGCAGAAGGAAAAGTGTGTAAAGTACTAAGTCTAAAATGTTTTTTTAGAAGAAAAAGAATTGTACTCGCAATTCGAAATAGAAATAACGTTTTCCTTTTTGTACTTTCGACTGTTAGGCTATGTTAGTTGATATATTTTATTTTAAGTAATAAGTGAATCGCTTATATATTAGTTGATGTATCATTTATAAATTGCTTAGATCAAACGAAACGTATTCGGAAAGCTACTTTAATTTTGGGTACAGAAGGGAAAATGGTAAGTCTAAAAGGTTTTTTTTCTTCTTTTTTTTAAAAAACTCGAGGTATAAATTATATAGCGGCAGTTTTATAGCGGCAGTTTTAGACTATCTTAAACGATTTTTTTTCTTTTTTACACAATAAATGGATTGCTTCTTAACTTAGTAATTGTGGTATCAGTTAATAATTTCCATACCAAGTAGCATGCATTCGGATAGCAGAAGGAAAAGTTCGTAAATTGATTAAGTTATAAATATTTTTTTAAATTAAAAAAGAAAATGTACTCGTAACTGGAATTCGAAACTATGTATTATTTTTGTAGTTTCAACTTTAAAGCTCTGTTAACCATTTTTTTTATTTTAAACATTAAAGAGAAATACTTCTAAATAACTTGTTATTAGTTGCATGAGAAAAAAAAAAAAAAATTTATCATATCGAAAGCATTCAGATAGCAATTTTAATTTCAGATGCAAATGGGAAAGTGTGAAAGTACTAAATGCGGTTGCCGTACCTCCGAGCGCCAGCGAGAGAAAAGGGGAACCTGATGGATGAGTTTTTCGCAAAAAAAAAGCATTTTTACAAATCAAATTCACGTATTTTCCTGACGGCGATTGGAGCTGCGGCAACTACATTCTGTGTGAATGCTCCTTAAAATGTTAATAGAAGAAATAATTGTACACTCGAAGTACAAATTTCGTATACTTTTTGCAATTTCGTCGAAAAAGTCAGACAATTAAAATTCGATTTCTCAACTGATTTTGCTCAAATTTTGTATTTTGTCATGCAAAACTATATATTTTTTAAATGATGCAAAAAATTTTTAACATTTTAATTCAAAATTTTTTGGACCATTACTAAATAAAATAATAAATATTTACTAAAAGTTATTTGCTGCATGAATAAACGAATTTTATAATTATGTGCAAATAATTTTTCAATTCGCTTAAAAAGTTTGCTCGAGATATAGCGAAATACGCAAAAAGCAAAATTAACATTAAGGGGTTCAATTTTTGAAACGCTCTCCTGACCAAACTTTTGGGATCATATTTCTCAGATTGCGGCTACCCCTTATATTTTGGGGGTGAGAAATCCGAAGTCATCAAAAAAGAGGTATGTTTATTAATATGAAGTAAGTTTTTGTACCTGATTTCGTAACTTAAAATATCGTCTGTACTTATTAATTAGCATATTTGAGGTCACCCCCTCAAACCATTCAGATTGAGTCGTAGAACGTGAAGATCCGATCACTAGACCAAAAGTTATTCAGGGTGGTCCGTTTTATTTTACTTATTTTTTTTTCTCTTCCGCTCTCAGGGGTGTGTCCAGACATTTTGTAAAAGGTCCGTTTTTCGTGAAATTGTAAAAAAATAACTCACATTCTTTCAACCAGGGTCCGCTTTTATGAATTTGTGCAAATAGGGTCCGTTATTGCAAAAAAAAAAACTTTTTCAAGGAGTTTTTAAATTGTAAAGAGATACAAGATTATGATCAACANAAGGTCCGTTTTTCGTGAAATTGTGAAAAAATTACTCACATTCTTTCAACCAGGGTCCGCTTTTATGAATTTGTGCAAATAGGGTCCGTTATTGCAGAAAAAAAAAATTTTCAAAGAGTTTTTAAATTGCATAGACATACAAGATTATACTCAACACTGTAAAATTGTAATTTAAAAAATTAAATTTTAAAAAATAAACAACAATTTCTCCTTCTAAATTAGAGATGCAACATACAAATATTTGGTATTCAGCCTATACTGCTGAACGCAGTATATTAATTTCCGACGAATAATAGAAGAAGCGTCTGCCGAAGACAAAACGTAATTCGTTTACATCCATCTTACTTGTTTTCTGCCCTGGAAAGGGTTTATTCGATTAATACAATAATAATGAAGATAAACAAATTTGTGAAGGGTCGATTAAAAGAAAAATCATTTTGTGAAGAGTCCGTTTTTATGTTAACGGACCCAAATTTCTTCTAAACAGACCCCTGGCTCTGTACATAAACAACATATCCATACGATAGATATCTTTACAAATGGCTAAAATGTTAGTTAAAATATGATAGAATTGAAACAATTTCGAAATCAAACACCAGTAGATAAACAAAACATTTAAATAGAGAAAGAAGACAATCTTTCGCAATGATTTTCCTTAATAACATTAGATAAGCAATGTATGTCACTCGATGTAACTTGACTTTATTAAAATAGAATGTTGCAAAAATGCTATCTTTGTAAGTAAAATAACTAGTAAAAAAAAAAAAAANTCAATATAATATGCAAAAAAACAGAAATTTTTTTCCAACATTCTATTTTATTAACAAGCCTTGACACAATCAAACCACCGCTTACAAAAATAAGATTTAGTAAAAGAAAAACATTGCATTAAACCTTATTAAAAGCCATTATTATTCTAATCTCGTACAAATTTTTTGAAAATGTGCGTCAATGTAAATTCGAAAATTCCAATGATGCAAATCCAACAAACGCATGAGTAAACGACTTTTTTTAAAAAAAAGGGAAGAAAAAACAAAAACATTCAAACGACTTCCAGCTTCCAGCACGAATCGAATAGACAAGTACGTGACTTCGATAAGAACACTGTCTTTCAACGACCCCTTTTCCCTTTCTTTTGCTAAAAGCAAAATACTTAAAACAGCCCTCTCAAAACCCCAGTCACATCTTTCAGTTTCCTCTGGTTCCTGTTTGACTTCAGCTTTCATGAAGTGGGTCAAAGTTGACGTGGAGAAAGCCTGCTAAACATGATTCGCACGAACCCTTTTCATTCATACGAACTATTTGAATAAAAACAGATTTTCGGTTAAAAGTATGATTATATTAGCAAAACCAGAAAATTTCCGTTACGTAAGTGGATGTTTGGTGCTTTGTAGCAGTCTGATACAACGAGTTCGGTTCGTTTTGGATTGGCTTTGATTGCAATAGTAGATAAATACAATTCGAAAATTCTCCGCCTAACTCGAGATATAAAACACAGATACGTGCACATTTTAAAATGCGAATTCAAAGAGAAACTATGACCGATGCAAAAACAAGAGAAGGGAGAAAAACAAGATTAGTTCAGAATTCTGCGATAGGGCTTGCTTCTGTGCGCTATAGAATCCATAGAGTTGAAATATTATGATTTAATATTAGAACCCATAGAGTTGAACTCTATGGCTCTATGGTAGAATCAGATTCTTTCAGCGACGGACCAGTTTTTGCATATATGAGAAAGCTGGGCCCTGGTTTTGAGGGAGGAAAAAAAGCAGTAATCTTGTAGATTTAAAATTATGAATTGAAAAACATTGGGAAGGGTTCTTTTTAGGTCAAATATTTTGCAAAAGATCTGTTGGGGATATTTCCGTAATATTGATCTGTAGCATCAACTACAATCGCCAAGGTGCCAAATAGATTTAAAATTTGCTTTTTTTTTTTTTTTTTTTTTTTTTTTTTTTTTTTTTTTTTTTAATATGTTGATGTTTGCCGGGGGTGTCTACGAGTTAAACCTACTTTTTTTTTCTAACGGGCTGCTGCCTGGAAGTTTCCAAGACTTGGCGATTACTCTGCTACAGATCGCGATAATAAAATGATCCTCGACAATACACAACTCTCCCACAATTGAATACTCTGCCAATACAAACTTACATTTCTCCAGCTGTATTACTAAATACGCGTATGTACAGCCTTTTGACCAAGTGTAAACGTATAATTATGAGCACCATAGTAGTTACAAACACACGTGACACAATTAAAACCAAAAATAGATCCTAATCAAAATTTCAAATATCTACAAATTCTTCTTGCGCCAAGCAATGTGTATTCATGATAATTTCGCCAAATAGTTTATTACAACTCAACCAAGTAATGAACATGGATCGAATGATCGGTTAATCAAGTCATTTATCACTTCCAGAATCGATCACTCAATTCATCGACATTCCTTTCGGAATCGATGGAAATGACGCCGAAAAGTCGGTCTTTTGACTAAAACTTAACGAATATTTTTCATGCACGTGACTTGAATTAATTAGAAGACGAAAGAATGCAAGAGAAGAATTACTTCCGCTTGTGCTAACGTCCGCTGCAAAAGGAAGGGCGGTATATGCTTCAAGTGCAGAACTGAACAGGATTAGAAGGAGCTTCTCCCAATTTTCATAAGACCACAAATATTCTCTTTCCGGAGCACAGGCAGAAAGGTCTTTTCTATAGGCGGAGTCTCGCCCTAGAAAATCGATAAGGGACTAGATCCAGAGGGACTAGACTAAGAACAACAAACGAGGAGTGGCATGAAAATTTTAGTTATACACTAGAGCACAACTAGGACAAGAAACTGTCAAAAGCTTTAAAAAAAAAAATTATATAACTGAGATAAAAAGGGACGGTTCTGATTTTTTGTAGAAGTTCCCGTTTTTGGGAAGTAGTTTACAAAACTATGAATAGATTTTTCACCAAGTCCTGTATCTTTTTGAGAAAGGTACTGTTTTTGTAAATTTGCAAATTTGAAAATATACTTTTAATTTTGCGAATATTAAATTAACGTAAAATCGTGTTCTTTAAGCCATGTTTTTTTTTTTTTTTTTGAGAGAGAGAGAGAAGGTATGTGAAAAATAACATCATATTTCTATAACGGAAAAAAAAAGCATGGAGTAATAGTTTTTAAATTATGAATTAATGACGTGATCGGCACCGTTTTTCAAAGGAAGAATTATGTAAAATTTAGCAAAAATATGAAGTTAAAATGAAAAATATGAGTCGAGTCAATTTTTACCGATTCAGCATTGTCTCCTCTTCATAGAAAATGAACTATAAGTGTACCCTCTTCTAAAGAAACGACTTCGGTCAAGTTCACGGATATCCGGTCATGGTGCTTTTTTACTAGATTATATGACGGACATAATTAGTTCATAACATTGCATCGGTTCAGACAAGATACTGCTAAGGATCAGTTAAAAAAAAACAACAAAAAAAGGGAGAATTGTTTAAACCCAACTAAAATAATATAGAAACCCAAACTAAAATAATGATACAAACTTTTATTGCACTTCAAGTTAGAAATATTATCACAAAGCAACGAAGATAATAAAATTTTAAGAAAGTCAATCTGAAAAATTTAATTCAAAATTTTATCCAAAAGTCCAATTGCCTTTCATAATGACGCTGTTAAATCACTTAATTTCGAAAATATGTCAACTAAACAGGAGCATTGAATTAAACACTGTTCAACTTATGAAAAACAAACAAATCTTTCCACAGCATTTTGATCCTTCTGTAAAAAGAAAGCCAAAAGTTCTGCCCTTAACTACAAAATCCCTGTTTAAACTCATGAAAGCCAGCTAATGTTCGTGTGAATAAGTAGCGAATGGTATTTACTGCCCATTTCTTCACACGCTAAAGCAAAAAGTCTTTATTGCCGAGGTCAAGATTTCAAGTGGTGTATTATTTTAAACCACCTCATTCACGGTGTTTTAAGGTCAACTGGAATTATCTTCCCAACAAGAGCATATCAATATAATATGCAATGACTGCTTATACAGTTTGGGAAATCGCTCTTATATTTTTTTACTTCCCTATCATAGCTGCAGCTCCATTCGTGTATATATCAGCATACATTTCCCAATTAATATCCTTTTCCGAAAATTATGAGGTAATTAATTAAAAAATTTCCTCTCAGGTGGTGTTAGTTAGAGACATGGGGCACAAAGGAGCCTATTTTCATCAATTGTAGGTCTTAAGACCTAACAAAGTAAAGCGAAAATACCAGTCAGCATTATTTTTGCTTTCATCAAATTGCAACGAAAATGCTTCGCAATATTTTAGTTTCTTAACAGGTTCTTCAATGAAGTCTGATCTCTCTGCAGTTCGATTTAAGACTGTATTGCACAAAAGACATGAAATCTTTTACTTGCATCGTCATCCAGCATACATCTAACACAGTAGAACTATGTAACAATGGCAAATGATGGAAGATCAAAAAATAAGAAAAAAAGAAACTTAAAAAGAATTGATCAAGATTATCTCTCTCATATTTCACTCACAGTTGCAACTTTTCCTCGGAAAAATATCGGGAAGGAGATGTGTTACTAATTGTATGAAGCATCACGGGACGAAAGCATTTCCAAGGGAATGAAGAAAGGCGGCAAAAAAGAATAAGAAACAACATTTCAAATGTAAACAGGTGTGACGAAGGGTGATGCCCTTCCTTCACATGCTTCCTAAAATTTTCAAATCACCCCAGCTACTTCCCCCCCCCCCCAAAAAAAAAAACCTGCCCTGCGTTCTAGTTAGGGAATCCCGAAATTAATGCATTATGTATAGTAATAGTTCATATAATACATAAATCGAACAGTTTGAGGACCTAAAAATGTCAAACAGTGAATTTTAATCTTGTAAATTTGGGAAGGGGACAAAAACTCTGCTGATTTTAATTAATTATTTTGTGAAAATAGTATATTTATATCCTTTGAAAACTTAATTTGAGCGCATAGTTTAAAAACTAAAATAACCTTTATACATAAATAAAATTAACCATGATATAAAATCTGCGTAAGCGGTGCACAACTTTTTTGAATGAAGGCCCACTAGCACAGCACGTAGATTAACGAAGGGCCACCGACATATCTAGTCATGTTATAGGCAAAATATGATGATTTTTATCTAAACATTAGTGTTCTAAGCACTAGATATTTTTACAAGTAAACTTAATAACATATTTGCAGAAAATTAAATACTTTTAATTATTTGAATTTATTTAAAACTAAAAACACTGATATATTTTTTTAAAAAAA
Source organism: Parasteatoda tepidariorum (assembly GCF_043381705.1). Classification (NCBI taxonomy): domain Eukaryota; kingdom Metazoa; phylum Arthropoda; class Arachnida; order Araneae; family Theridiidae; genus Parasteatoda; species Parasteatoda tepidariorum. Next base: position 74,731,655 of record NC_092211.1, on the reverse strand, counting down.
ACTTTTTCCATTTTTCACAATAATTAGTTTATTAATATATATATATACAGGGGTCTGTTAAGAAGAAATTTGGGTCCGTTAACGGACCCTTCACAAAATATCTTTTCATAAAAACGGTCCCTTCACAAAATACTTTAACTTGAAAACGGACCCTTCACAAAATATTTTAACTTAAAAACGGACCCTTCACAAAATATTTTAACTTAAAAACGGACCCTTCACAAAATNATAAATAAAATTAAACTATGATATAAAATCTGAGTAAGCGAGTGCTGACCTTCATGGGTGCAAAATAGTGTGCACCATTAAAATTTGTCCAATATTTTTCAACAGATTTATACATTGCATTTGTGCACGTAACAAAAACCTTACGTCTACATGTATAAAAGCCATTGCGTTTTATTTTTCGTTCTAATAAATTTAAACATTTATTAAGTTCAAAGTCATTAAAGGATGACGATATTTGGTTATTTTTATCATGCTCTAAAAAGTGAAAAAAAAAAAAAAATACGGCAAATATTACTTCAAAAAGTTAAAACCAAGTTAATGACATGTTTTGACAACAAATAACTACATATTTGAAATACATGATTCACGTTTTTCTTTCATCAGGTCTCTTGAACCCTGAAGATAAATCATCGAAGGAAGCACGGGTTCTCAAAATTATGAAACGATAATGAATACGTGTTAGGTTTACTTTAAAAGTACGGCGTAGTTTCACACGTTTTACTTTTTGCGCTCCATTAAAACTCAAAAATTTATAACGGACTTCCTTTTTCGTGTGTGCACGAAAAAAATTATAACTCGCTGTAAAATGTATAGATTTTTTAAGTGCATCTTAAATTTATATAAAATATAATATACATTTATTAGTTTAAAAAAAATTTCCCAGAACGAGTTACCTTGTCTCTTTTCGATCGATCGTAAATCCGTAGGTTATAATCAATGACTGATTTTAGAGTAGGTATTATCGACCACGCCTTGCCATAAAAATGGGTAATGCTCTAAAGAATTTAATAACAAAATTTATGTAAAACGGGTGTGGGGGACCCCTGGAATCAATGTTCATCGGAGATCCCCTCTCGCATTCAATGCAAATCACTCCCTAATAATGCAAAGTTTAAAAAAAAAAATTTTAAAAAAAGAGTTGAAGGCGGAAAAAAAAGTTTAGCTAGCCAATACACAGCTTTAAACTTTCCAACATAGGGAAAGTTTAAGTTTTGAATTATTAATCTACCATTATTTTATCCAAGAATTATAAGGGATCAAATATGTTCAAAAAATTTTTTCGTAGTATGAAATACATAAGAATAATAAATGTTTACCTGAATTTTTTGTTTATTTAAAATGAATCACTTCAAAATTTCCTTCTTTTGACGTACCTCACTTTCCTCTAATACTTTTAATTAAAAAGTTAACTTAAATTTTACAAAAAAAAAAAAACAAAAAAAAAAACGAAACTGAAGTTTCAGGGGGATATTGGAAAAATTTAAAATTTGTGTGTTGTGTCATAGGAGCTGGTCAAATATTAAGCGAACATAATTTTTATGAGCTTCGACCCTCTCTCCACCTTTTGACAGAAAAAAAGGAAGAAAAAAGAACAAATTTCAACCCTTCAAAATTGTTCGTAACTTGTTCCAAAATCCAATTATTTTTGTAATTTACAGAGAGGTTTGATTTTTATTTATTTATTTATTTGTAGACAAAGTAAATTCATTGTCTAAAGTAAGTATTACTCATACTTTCATTTTCTTCATGCTAGAAAAAATATATAAACCTTTTCTTCATCTACGCTGTACATATTAGCTCTAAAAAGTTTTTCTCTGGTTCAGCACCCTGAACTGAAATCTGAATTAACACATTTTTTTAAATCGTAAATTCTGAATTAAAAAAAAAAAAGCATGATATATTGAAATTAATAAAATTGAGTACAGCGTAATCGTAAAACATAAATCATTTTCTTTGTAGAACAAAATAATTCTATGAATTTTCCTGCACTATAAAGCAATTAACAAAATCATTTTATCCGCAGTTAAAGGGACACAATACCTCCTCTTCATTCATAAATTTATTTCGCTTTTGAACAAAATATTAACTATTTAAAAACTTAATCGATTGATAATGATTTACCTTACCGGACCAATCTTAGACGAACTCGTTCAACATTCAACTAGAGTAACAGAATCACATTTCCAATCAAGTTTAATTATAATATCGATTAAGTACGCATTGAAAAAAAAATGACCCAAACTGAAAACTACCAGAATACGATAAAAAATAGTATTCCCGATTCTAGGTAAACACCAAAAAGCTTTGTTGATGATTTAGTAAAAAAAATAATATATATGGTTTTAAAATGCGATAAAATTCGATAAATGTGGTAAAATTGGGTAATTTTATCATACCTTAGACATAGAGCATGTCATTAAAACCATTTATTCGGTTAAATTCACTTTTCAGTTTTGTATTTTTTTACTGAATGCGGGGTAGTAAGAACTATAATTTTGAAAATCAGAATTTCCGGTAAACTATTACCATGTGAACGGAAAAATTACTAAATGAATGGTTTAAATACTGCATATTTTGGTTTTATGAATCAGAATTGCGTCTCCCCTCCCCCCCAGAAATGTCCCTACAATATAATACGGGAATTTTAAGATTTTTTTTTTCTCCGTGCGGTAACATGGTTCAACTTAACACCATATTAAAGTTGCCGTAAATTTGAGAAATATTATGGTTCAACAGGTTTCAATATTCTTAGAGTTAACATTGTCAAAAATGGGATACTAATAAAATGTATATTTGATAAGTAAATACTTTTTAGAACAAAAAGGCACTACAAGGCACAATTTTGGGACGTACTTTTTATTACAAATGAAACTTCTTCAATCAACACTAGTACATTAACATTAACAAAAATTGCTAAATTGTTATACCGAAAGAAAAACAGGTTATTTTGAAGCTTAACTTACAGAAATATATTTTTGCTTGTCTACATATCTCTAAAATATTCTTATGTTTAAAAAGAAATGCAAATTTTTAGTGTATATTTTCGAGGAGACTTGTNTTGTTTGGCAGTAAGCTATTGTTACCAATCAATCTAAAGAAAAACTTTGAAATTCTTATTTTTAATCAATATATATGAAATGTTCCTTCACTGGGTAGTACTCCTTCACTGGTTGGTTTACCCTATCTAATAGAGTTTTATTTTAATTAACAGAAAATTTCTTTTATGGGGGTCGATGGAGATTTCGAAAAATTATATAGGGGTCGATGATCAAAAAAGTTTGGCAACCCCTGACATAGAGCATGTCATTAAAACCATTTATTCGGTTAAATTTACTTTTCAGTTTTGTATTTTTTTACTGAATGCGGGGTAGTAAGAACTATAATTTTGAAAATCAGAATTTCCGGTAAACTATTACCATGTGAACGGAAAAATTACTAAATGAATGGTTTAAATACTGCATATTTTGGTTTTATGAATCAGAATTGCGTCTCCCCTCCCCCCCAGAAATGTCCCTACAATATAATACGGGAATTTTAAGATTTTTTTTTTCTCCGTGCGGTAACATGGTTCAACTTAACACCATATTAAAGTTGCCGTAAATTTGAGAAATATTATGGTTCAACAGGTTTCAATATTCTTAGAGTTAACATTGTCAAAAATGGGATACTAATAAAATGTATATTTGATAAGTAAATACTTTTTAGAACAAAAAGGCACTACAAGGCACAATTTCGGGACGTACTTTTTATTACAAATAAAACTTCTTCATCCAACAATAGCACATTAAAATTAACAAAAATTGCTAAATTGTTATACCAAAAGAAAAACAGGTTATTTTGAAGCTTAACTTACAGAAATATATTTTTGCTTGTCTACATATCTCTAAAATATTCTTATGTTTAAAAAGAAATGCAAATTTTTAGTGTATATTTTCGAGGAGACTTGTGATAAACTGACAGCCGTTGTGGGCAAATAATGCACTGTTTGTCCGCGTAAATATAACAGAATCGATAAAAATAACAAATTTTCAATGAAAATAACTCGAAGTTTTGATACAGGAGTCGACACTGGTATGCAATAAACTAAACAGTCGCAGCATTGAAACCTACTGAATCACCAATGTAACAGCCATTTCTTTTCAATGAAAATATTTTCTTTATGAGTTACAATTTACAGTTAAGAAACAGTAAAAGAAAAAATAGACAGATGGGGAGGGTTCTGCTCCAACAGTGGAGATTCAGCTTAGGCTTTCCCTCCCCAAAAGACCCTCAACAATAGGTACAAGGCGTGTCCCCTCTATGAAACTGCTTCCCTACCACCAAGGATTAAATAGACCCAGAAGATGCAGGGGGCTGTTTTGTCGTCACAGTCCAGCGGCCTAGGTCGGGTCCTCGTTAGAAAAAAGAAAAGGAAACAGCTGTAAGCGGCCGTTTCCCGCCATTTCCTAACGATACGTTGTGCACAATTTCATTTTGAGCATGCACGCGACGTTTAAACGGAAAGCCATGCAAACTGCCGTCTATGAATACTACTCGATACAATAATTGCAGTACGCGACTCATTATGTTTGGGCGAGGTTATGTGAGATGTGACGCTTAATTGCTTTGTCAGATAATTTTTATTGCAAAAAGATACAAAGGGAAAAGTTCGTTTTTTTTTCCCCGTTTTATTTTTAATATTGTTAATAAGTGTTTCATTCCAATTCGCTACAAATTATTCTATTGTCAATTCAGGGACTGATCTTGAGGCTATGGAGGGCACGAGCCTGTTTGAAAGCTCAGCTCTTAAGGACATGCATTTTGGAAAGAAAAATTTTTTGATAAAACCGTTTTGATAGAACCGTACTCAATGGTAATGACATTTCTGGTAAAATATATATATATATATATAAATAAATAAAATAATAAAAAATTAGATAATCAAAACCAAAATATACGGTATTTTAACCATTCATTTGGTAATTTTTCCGTTCATATGGCAACGGTTTACCGGAAATTCTAGTATTAAAAATTATTTATCTTATTACCACACATTTAGTAAAAAATGCCAAACTGAAAAGTATAAGCTTCGACAAAAAAATAATTCTTATGCCATGTTCTATGGTATCATGATAAAATTACCAAATTTTATCACACATTGTAAAACCATATTTTACTGTTAATTTTACAAAAATCATTGCTACAACATTTCGGCAAAAATAACCGAGTTTTTTGGTATTCCCATAGAGCTAGAAACATAATAAATTTTACCATATTCTCGTAGCTTTTTCGATATTTCTTTTCTCAGCGTGAAAAAAATTTTCAAATAACTCATGGAAATTTCTTTGCAAAAACTTTCTAAATAAAATTTTTAATTTTTTTATAAATTAGTATAGACTTTTGAATATTTTCGGATCTAAACATTTCGTCAGCCTAATTTTAAACTTAAACTTAAATGAACTAATAAACTTAAAACTAATTTAAATTTTAAACTTAAGATCAATTTAAACTTTAAATTGTGAGAAATCATTTTGTTCTGTTAAAATTAAACAGTTATTTTCTATAAAACATTTTGTTCCAGTGTTTTCATCATAGAAAAAAAATGGGTGAGAATTTCTCACCCTTTCTCAAAAACAGGGTGAGATTTCAGAAAGTTAAGTGAGATTTCTAAAAACTGAAAAAATACAAATAGACTTGGAAAAAAATTTCTTTTGTTATAATACATTTTTAACGTCTTCTATTTTTTAAAGCATTGAATATTTTTGCTGCATCATCNTATCAAATGTTGCATCTCTAATTTAGAAGCAGCAATTGCTGTTTATTTTTGAAAATTTAATTTTTTTATTATAATTTTATAGTGCCGAGCATAATCTTGTATTTATTTACAATTTAAAAAGTCCTTGAAAAAGTTTTTTGCAATAACCGGACCCTATTTGCACAAATTCATAAAAGCGGACCCTGGTTGAAAGAATGTGAGTAATTTTTTCACAATTTCACGAAAAGCGGACCTTTCACAAAATGTCTGGACAGACCCCTGACTATTCAATAAAACATTTCCTCTCGTTACTTATAAGCGTAACATTTTGATAAAGATTTAATTCCGTCCAGTTAATTTTAAACAGTAAAATTCTAATAAAACAAATCGTTCATAAATGTCACGCAAACTAGACTCATTAAAACTTTGCGTTGATATTATTATAGCTGCGAATTAAAAAAGCATTGTTAGAAAGAAAACCTATTAATTTGACTATTCAACTAATTAATCTGCTATTATGAAACGAAATTAAAGAAAGAAACTGTATAAAAACACAAACATTTCTTCCATGCAAATTGGTAAATGGTTATCTTCTATTTCATAAAAAATTGCAAGTGTCAAATTTATGATGCATTATATTATTATACACTGTTTCATGTATTTATTAATTGCTTTTACAACAAGAAAAACTTTTATTAATCAGACTGTTCTTCTAAGAATGTATTTTATTAAGGAGAACACAGAGCTAAATATTAATTTGGCTTTACTTAGATCATTTTAATCTTTATTATTCAGTAAGTGAAAAAAAAAAACTATATATATATATATATATATATAATTACATCAGTTGATAGTGCATGTAGTTTAACAACACGAGAGGCATGCATATTTCATGCTTTTTTTTTAAGTCTTAACTACATCCTTGCTTCTTAACAATTAAAAATTAATTAATGCTAGAACATTAAGCCAAATTATAAGCATTATGTGAAGTATGGTTAATAATCTTGCCAGATGGAGAATATTTCTTTAAGCCTGAACTCCATCATAAGATCCAGGCATCTTGTTCATGAATCACATGGACTTAAAATATACAAATGAAAAAATAAATAAATAAAAAATTAATGTAATTGAAAAGGGAGAAAATCTCCATTTTTTTTCTCTTTTTTTTCTTCCTGCAAGTGAAATAAGAATCGTAAAAAGAGAAATGCCTAAAAGGGGAAAAAATCTCTATAAAAAAAAAGAGCAATTTGTAACAGTCAAGGTCAAGAAATTAAGCAACGGAAAAGTTATTCGAAAATTGAAAAATGACACTTTCGCACGAGCTCTTTTATTTAAATGAGAACATTTTCAGTTCCCCCACCCGTAACGGGGAAATTTCACCAACCCTGCTGTTTTTCTCCCCCAGCTTTTTCTTTTCTGCAAAGCATGCACAATAAAGAGAAAGTAAGAAATAAAGCCACAAAATAATATTTTTTTCTTCAAGCTGATTTATCTCAAGAATAATGAATTATTTTAAGTTTTAATAAATAAGGAAATATAAATGTGATATAAACCTAAATGTAATAAATAGCTATAATATATTAACTTCATGATAAATGTAATAACATCTCCATAATTTCAATAATTATAAATTAATAACTTTATGACAAGGGTGTTTTACTTGTTAGTAGATGTGAAAATAACGTCAAATTTTAAATAATAAAAATAATTAATGTTTAATATGATAATTTTGTCTTATGTTGCTAAGTAGTATAATTTTATTTGTGCAAGCAATTTATATAATATTTAATTGAATTTAAACAGAAAAGGCATAAAAACAGTTACCTAATTTTAACCTTTATGTTATATGTTAATGCATAATAAATGACATAAATATAAAAATTTAGACTTAAAAAAAAAATTCCATTTCTTCTTTCTTTTGCACCATGATGTTAGATATCGCGAAATCAATAGAAAAATTATTGGGAGAGGGGAACAGAATAAATGAAACTAGTAATTCTGATGTACAACACAAACTCAAAATATAAATAAATAGATAAAAAGTTATTTACCTAAATTTGTGCAAAGTTCAAAGAAAAAAATGTCTAAAACCATTCTTACAATCGTATTTCCAATTATCAATAGGAATTAATTAATAAAAGTTAAAAGAAAAAACAATACGCGTTTTTGCGAGACATTGCTAAGAAGTATTTTCCAATAGGACTTTTGATACGTGATAAGTTTTACAATTGATAAAATGCATTTAAAATGTACTACTGAGAAAATAATCGTACTTTACTTATTCTAAAAGGAAAAAAAATTTCAATAATAATAAGAAGAAGAAAATGAATTCCTAGGAGTTTATGATGTAAAGTTATATAAATCTGCATCTAAAATAAAGTAATGGAAAGAACAGGCGATTAACGCGTTAACATCATATTGCTATTGCGCCATACTAGTTGAACTACAAGAGTCGAGCTGCATAATAAACAGAAAAGCAAGGTCATCAGCCATATCTTCAGATTGCATCAAATAACTTACTAATCTTAAATTTCGCAGAGATAATTTTAAAAAGCTAGTAAGCTTTAACAAATTAAAAGAACCGTTTGAATAAATAAATAAATTGTTCTTTTTACAAAATTATGAAATATCATAAGAAACGTCCAAGGACAAAATTGCAATGCTACTTTTGTTTAACTTTCAGAAATAAATGTTTATTACGTGCCAGTATTGCAAAGCTAAGGATATTACACGTAATTGAAAAACGTGTTGTTAGAATAATAAATTTGCTTAAGCTTGTCATCATAAAGAGAAAATTAAAACTAAACAACAGATAATACACTCATGGACAAAAAAATTAGCGCACCAAGAAGGAGTCGTCAAAATGGAACGAAATTTTACATACGCAATGACTACTTTGATATAAGTAATGATTAGAAAATCAAAGATTATCGTTTTTCTTTGATTTTCTAATCATTTACTTATATCAAAGTAGTCATTACGTATGTAAAATTTCGTTTCATTTTGACGACTCCTTCTTGGTGCGCTAATTTTTTTGTCCATGAATATATTTATTGAAAATTCTTAAACGCTCCCAGACTACAAAATGAAAATTTGAAAGATTTTACATGCCAAAAATAACGACAATAATAAATAAATGTAAGACATCTTTACAATTCCATTGGGGCAGTTTTTCCTAAGGAATTCATGTTATGCACATTAACATAACATAATAATTTGATTACCTAATATTTTAACATAATAATCAAATTTAAAAACTACATATGGTTTGATTGCGCTTTTTTTTATATTACACCAATAATACTACTTTTGATTATTTAATTATAATTTACTAGGAGCGTTGAAAAGATTTTAATGAAAAAAAAATTTAGATTTTTTTTTTAATGATAATGAATTTTCGATTTTTTGTAGATTAAAATGAAAAGACTGCGGATATTAACTTAAAATCAACAATCACCAGAAATTGTCCCTGCATCCCTAAATATGTGCAGCAAATAATAAGCAGCTGTTAAGCATACGCACAGTAACTGTGGAAAGCTGCAATTATGAGTAGGAAATAAATATGCAGGAAATGAGGGTAGAGAAGCAAACAAGAAACAACTGTTTAACAAATTTGGAGCCACTTTGAAATGATTTAACAAATATACATACTAAAGAAATAGTTTATAGCAAACATTAAAGCTTACGGCCTAGAAGACATTTGTGACTTCGCATTATATTTCGATACATTTTTTTTTCTCAGTTTTAAATTTTTCCTATAATTAAACATTTAAATAAATAATCTCAGAAAATTACATTTAATTTCAAAAAAACTTGTGAGCCAAAAAAAAAAAATCTCAATTTTCAAAAAATTAAAGAAAAATATTTAGCTCACAATAATACATAGTCTTTTCCTTAAGCATGACCTTTGGCAAGACTGAAATATTAACGAAAAACAAGATAAAATATACACTAAGCATTAAAATCGATAAATTCATTTATTTAATCAATCATAAAAATTTGAAATCGATTAATTTCTATAACATGAAGTAAACAGAGAAAAACATGTCAATTTTTCTCCACACAAAATGTGTAATTAAAAAAATAAAATAAGACAAATTTTCCAGTATACAAATAGTTTTCCGATACACATCGACAATTCCTCTTATTTAAGTCTAGACTTTTCTCACTGAAATTTACGATCTATATTCCTGATTGTGATAGGTTAAAATGCCTCTTAGTGCAAAGTTCTTTTTCTATTATTATTACTCGTTAAATTTGTTTCATAATAACGAACATGTCCGGACGAGTTCGTCACTTTAATAAATTGGCTAATTAAGAAAAACAAATGAAAAGTTTCCCCTATCTTTTTATAAGTCAAAAACCACGAAGGTAAAAACGTAAAAGAGAATAAGCCGGAAACTGCACCAGATATAAGAGATCATTCTTCAGGTAGGACAAGGACAAAAAACCACGAAATTCGATTTAAAAGTTTAGCCAGAAAAACCACATCAGGATACACCCCGTCTCACCACCTACTACACACAATTAGAGATATTTTTTTACAGAAAAAAATAGCTATATTTTTATTTTTTAAGGCTTGAATCGTCTTGATAACATCTTGTTTTTAATAAAATGATATGGCTACTGTTTTGAGTTCAATACAGACGACTATATCATATCAGTGATATAACCTGTAATTCTGTAAGCAGTTAAGCTGCATTTGCTATATTTTTTACCGATATTTAATTTATGGCTGTATTTGCTATATTTTTACAGCTATTTACCGTGTCCATTGAAATCTCATAATTCATTGCTTCTATTAATAATTCGTAAAATTTATAATTATTTTTCAGACATGTTTCATAAACTCAGATAATACCGTTATAACTTCGAATTATATATAGCTATATAATAGTTTTGAATGAACAAAACAAAAGCAGCTATTTCTTTTCATTTTTTAATGTATTTTAAATACAAGATGCTCAATTAAAAATTATAATTCAATTAGTAAATTCTAACTTTTTACCAATAATATCTTTTTGCAATTTTCTTAAAAGTTTAGCATTGTTGTCGTAAAACTACAATAGAAGGGTTTTGGAAAACTATATATTAACTGTAAAACTAAATATTTTTAATCCAATTGTTATTAGTTAAATAAATTTTTAAGACATAGAGCTACATTTAATAATAGTTTAATTTCATAGTTGTCATTTGTATAAGTCCATCGCTAATGCTTCATTCGATTAGTATTAGTTAAATGAAACTTCTTTGAGATTTTGGACAGTTGTCGGACTTTTAGACAGAATGGTAATAAAAAATGGTTTGTATTATCGATGTAAATATTGTTCTAAAACCTTCTCAACTTGTTTAGAAACTACACATAGAGTGCTATATTAAAATCAACTGTTAACTTACAACAATGTTCTCATGCTTCTAGCTTTATAAAGGTATTTTCCTAGATCATTTTTCCCTTATAGGTTAAAGGAGGTTCATAAATTAAAACACAATAAAATAACATAACATAAAATTTATATCCTCCATACAAGAGGCCGATGTGCTGCTTTCAAAAGATAATTTTCAATACAAATTTAGCACACTTTTTTGAACAGAACGTATTCAAAAATTTCTACTTGGGGGGACGGAAAAAAAAAGGCATATGATTCATTTTATGTGCAGAAGGGAAACTATTGTCACATGGGTGATTAGTTCCTCACTACTGCGTAAGAAATCGTCTGCCGAGATGAAGTGAATAAAAAAAGTAAAATGATAAAAGGAAAGGAATAGAAAAAGTTATGATTGTGAAAAGAAAAGAAGAAGTAAAAAAGAAGGGGTTGATTCAGAGTAGATGAGTAATCCCTTTACTTTTTTCTTCTGCTTTCTTAATCTGGAGGAGAATTTGAGGATGAACTAAAAACTCGGAATGATGAATTCTAAGTAAATGGTATGCGGAAATGGATAATAGGATTTTATTCTAGTTATTAAATACTATATTTATTTTTTTTAAAAAAGGAAAAAAAAACATTCGGTGGATAACAAAAATTTTTCGAAGGGTTCAAAAATTTCATGCACACAAATGCGCTTCTTTAAACATAAGAACATGCATGTTTTTTTGTTTGTTTTTTTCATAATCATCAGCTATTTAAATTAATATTTTAAGGGCATTAGCCGCTGTTATTAATTTACTCATTATATTTTTAAAAAAAATTAAAATTATTGCACTTTTTTCCTGGCTTTTAAGTAATAATGTTGTAGACAAGCCTGTACTCCGTAATCTCTCATACTTTTAAAGTCTTCTCAATAACAAATATAAATATAAATATTTTTTAAATAACAAATAGATTACAGATCTTCTATCGTTGAATAAAATCCCATTACATAATCAATATTTATTATATCTAAAATAGATAACTGTAATATTCTCTATAAATTTGACTCTTCTATTCTTCTCCACTATTAGAGATAGTTGTTAAATATAAAATAAGATTATATATTTGTAAAAATTCATACACAAATATAATACAGTCGATTTTCGATCCATCGTTCTTTTATAGATAAATAGAAATCTGAGCGATTAAAAAAATTTTAGTTAATAAATTGACTTAACAAAAACCAAAAGAAAAGTGTCACTTTTTTTCTATTAATTTAACAAAAATTTATTACCACTTTGTTACAGTTGATAGTTTATAGTTTGAAATAGTCATGATTTTCTTTCAAAGTAATTGTAATAATTAATACCTAGTCTGTACTTTTTTCATTTTTCAATTTAATTTTTAAAAGATTAGAAATTTTAAAGATAATTTATAAGTCAAACATAAGTTTTGGGAAGATGCAGCAAAAAGATAAGTTGAAAAGATAACTAGTTTTTAAAAACCAACTTGTTTTTTAAATAGTTTTAATAGTTATAAAAAATTTTTTGAGTGGCACATCAATTTGAAAATCAAAAACTGTAGTATAACTACAACCATAAAAAAAGCCAAACAAAATTCTCATTATTAATAAAATATTACATCTGATTACTCTTTTCATCCTCTCTATTGCAAATTAAACTCTTTATAAATCATCCTTTCTAAATTTTATTTAAAAATACTGAACAATTAAAGGTAAAAATCAATTCATTTTTTTAAACAAAAAAATAACGTGCAAGGAACATCTAATTACTGTTTCTTTTAAGTTATAAATAATACCAGAACAATTTTGCTTATGAGACAAGAGAAATTTTAAAAAGTTCACAATGATGAAGTTTTTGAGTTTTAATAAAATCATTAAATAAATTATTTCAATCAGTTGCTTCATGTAGATTTTATTTAGATTGCATAAAAAAATAATTAAAATAAATTTAAAAACTTGATAGAAAACATTTAACTTTGAAATACTCAATCATTAAAGAAAACATGCTCAGTAATATTGAATTCAATACATTGCATTATTTTCCGCATATAATTGGATCCTATACTTGATGCATTGAATAAAGAACAAAAATAGCAATGGAAAGAAATCATGCTGATAGTTTTTCTGCATTGTCAAAATTACAACAGTATATATATATTGAATAAAAATTCATAAAAATTAAAGAGTATTTCTATGGTTAAACATTTAGATAACGTTTAGAACATTTTAATACTTGTTTCGAAAGATTAAAAATAATAGTTTTCAAGCAATATTTGCATTCTAAATTAATTTGAAAAATAGACAGTAGAACAAAACAATAAATGAAAATTTTTAAAATCTGACATAATTTAATTTGAAAAAATATATTCCATATATACTAATATAAATTCAAATAATTGGCGCCAACTGAAATGCATCTATTGCAATATATATTCTGCGCATAATTGGATCAGATATTTAATGTGTTGAGTATAGAACAAAAATGGCAATAGAAAGTAATCATGCTTGCAATTTTTCGGCATTGGCAAAATTACAACGGTATTCATAAATTTTATAAAGTAGTAAAAAAATTCATAAAAATTAAAGAATATTTATATAGTTAAACATTTTGATAACAATTAGAACACTTCAATACTTGTTTCGAAATGTTAAAAATAATCGTTTTCAAGTAGTATTTGCATTCCTAAATTGATTTATTGTAGTTATTTAGAAAATAACAAGTACAATAAAACAATGAATGGAAATTATTAAAATCTGACGATATTTAATTTTTACCAAAAATATTCCATACTTAAATAAAAATTTAAATAAATGGCGCCAACTGAAATCATTTCAAATAAAAACGTAACTAACAATTTTTGACATGCATTTTAAGCTAACACTAAAACAATAACAAATTAATATCATATAATTATTTTATCCAATAGACGATTCCGCAATCCTTGAATCGTTCAAGTAAGAAAAAATGCCCACAGATGAGATATTTCGAACTTAAATAATTTTCGAACTCTGAAGAATAGAACGAAAAAAATAAAAGCCTTCCCAGGTAAGCAATCTTTCTCCCCTCAGGTACGCTAACGTACCTGTCGAACTTGCAAAAGGAACGATCTTTTATTTAAACCGGCAAATTCTAACAAACCGGCTCACCTCACTATATACAATGTTATTGCCATAACGTAAAAGAGCAAGAATCGATTAATAATCAAAATGAAACTTTACTTACAAGTGCAAAATACGGATAAGATGAGAAAGATCAATGAAATCCCTGATGATGGTGTATCCATTTTAGAAAGCAGTGATTAGTTATAACTAGATGTGTTTTTCTCCGCAAAGCACAACGTAAAATAGAAATAAACAATCGAGAACGGTAGATAACTACGAACTGCTTTACTGGATGAACCTTTTCTCATTCAAACATAAACGCGGCTAAATTTTGAGCGGAAGAATACACGAGAATGAGGCAACAGGGTTGGCTTGGCGAGATTCAGACAGAACACCGCTGTCGCCAAAAGAGATTACATGGGAAGGAGCTAAGGTAATGGATATTAACTTGACATTTTGCGCCAAGATAGATAGGAATATTTTCCGAGGTTAAAATTCTGTTCAGCAATTTTTTTCCAGACATGGAAAACTCTGCGTTACATTTTGTATAAAAATTTATATAATATAACTACCTTCTAAAAAACTTCAAATAAGTTTTTGCTATAAATTAAACATTTCGCAAAATTGATGTCATTTTTTCTTGCGATATTTAAAAACAAATATTTCAAACTATAAGAAAAATATTTTTTGTTTTCATTTGTTTCAGTACATGATAAATTTTACAATGAGGCATTATTAATTAATAAAAGACAGCAGCTTTTAATATGAATTTTTAACATTTTCATTTGTTTAATTATTTAAAAATTAACCATAAGACATTTTTATTTGCTTTATTTTTTTAATAATCATCATAACAAAGCATTATTAAATAACAGTTAGGAGACAACAGTTAACATTTAGTGTTTTTATTTGTTTTATGTTATGATAAACTTTACCATAAGTCATTGTCCATTATTATTTAATAATTTAGGAAATAACTGCAATAAATTATTATTATTATTTTGTCATATTGTTAATAAGAATAAAATGCGATGCTTTCATTTGATTGATTGTATAAAAGACTTTAGAGTAAAATAATTAATTGGATGCGTCATCTATTAATTTTAATAATATAAAATAATTTAATTTGTTTTATTGTAGAATAAACAAGGATTGTTGCTCAAACATTTTTCAAAACATCCTTACTTGAAAATATAAAATACGAAAAATAACAATATCAAATATTTCAACGTTTTTATAAAATAAAATAATGAAAGATAAGATTTCTAAATTTTGTACTTTTAATTTATAAAAAATAACGATATTTAATATTTTTTAATCATTAATTATTCTGTTGTAAAAGTCAGGTATATTTTATATTTACTGTTTTACTTTGCTTTGTTATAAATATAATATAACAATCAAATAAATGCTCAAAATGGGGCGTGCGTTAAAGAAAATTTTAAGCGAATAATTAAAATGGTAAATTTCTAATTAAAACTTCTCTAAGACTAGTTATGCTAACTTCTCTAAGGGAAGTTAAGCATTTAACTTAGTGAAACAAAAAAGAATTATTTATATTTTGCAAAATTAACCTCTTATGGCGTTTTTAACAATTATTCGCGATTGTTTGTTCAAACTTTCAAATTAATTCGTTCCGGACCGAGGCAGCCCAAGTTATAAAAAAAATTGAATTTCTAGTAGATTTTGCTCATTTCTTGTGTTTTATAGAGTATAAATGACACCTTAAGGTTTGCAAAGGAAAAAAAATCGAAATAACTTATTCAGTAATTTGATAAATAAAGCTGTAAAAAACTCGTTAAAATACAAAAACTTTAGTTTCTTTTTTTTTTCTTTTTTTCTTTTTTTTTTTATGAAAGTGTTCTATAAAGAACAAATGATAGCTTAACGCTCACGGAGAAAAAAAATTAGGAATATTTCAATAATTTGATAAATAAAACTAGTGAAAACTAGTTATAACAAAAGCTTCATTACGTGCAGTTTTTGTTTAGTAATTAAAAAAATGTTCTACAAAGTACAATAGCTTAAGTTTTACGAGAAAAAGAAAGTTAAGATTTATTAGTTCAAGTAATTTACTAAATAGAGCTAGGGAAAACTAGTTATATACAAAAGCTTCTTGACGTGCGGTTTTTGATCGCAACTGTGTACTAGAAAGTACAAATAACAGCTTAAGGACTAAGAAGAAGAAAAAATTAGGAACCACTAATTCAATAATTTGATAAATGAAACTTCCTTACGTAGAGTTTATCTTCATAAAAGTGTTCTACAAAGAACTTAAATTTAGGGAGAAAAAAAATTAGGCATCACTAATTTCGTTATTTGACAAATAAAACTAGCAAGAACTAGTTAGAACCAAAAACATCATTTCGTGCTATTTTTGTTGGTAAAAGTGTTCTACAAAATACAAATAATAGCTTAAGGTTTGCGGGGGAAAAAAGTTAAGAATCATTAGTATAAGTAATCCTTAGTACAAGTTCAAGTAATTTGTTAAATAAAGCTAGAGAAAACTTGTTATGTTATATTCTTTACGTGCTGTTTTTGATCATAAAAGTGTACGACAAAGTACAAATAACAGCGTAAGGAATACGAAGAAGAAGAAAAAAATTAGGAACCACCAATTCAATAATGTGATAAATAATTTAAGGTTCAAGAACAAAAATAAGTTTACTAAATCCAATACAATGCTCGTTGATCTACTTATGAATGTTCCATTAATGGCGAACACTGATATAATGAGGTGTACTTTTAGCGATTCAATTCATTTTACAGTGTCAATTTCTTGTTTATGATTACTGTTCTATAAAATATAAAGAAAAGGGGTATAGGAACCACTAATTCAGAAACGTGCTGATTGATAAATAAAGAGCATGTTCGTTCAATGCAAGAAGGAATAAGTGTACTGGTGCAAGTACTGATGCAAGAAGGAATAAGTCATGTGAAGGTAATATGATGATCATAAAGCTTACGCACACGAAAGGTTTCGATGAAATCATACGAATGAACGAAAAAGAATCTATTTCTCCTTTTATATAAAATGATAGACTTGTAGATTAATTCTTTCAAATGCCAAATTGGTAAACTAAGAAAAGAAAATCATGTCAAAACTACCAGAATTTGGTAAAATTTACCGTATTTTTGGCACTATGCATGGGCACACCAAAAATCTCTGCAATTTTGACCAAAGTACTTTAGTAATGATTTTGGTAAAATTAACAATAAAATATTATTTATAATCTGAGAAAAATTTGGTAATTTTATTATGGTACCTTAGAACGACTCATAAAAACCCTATGTTCAGTTAAATTAACTTTTCAATTTTGTATTTTTTACTAAATATGCGGCAAATAAAAATTATAAATTTGAAAACTAAAATTTCCGGTAAACTGTTACCCGATGAACGAAAAAATTAACAAATGATTAGTTTAAATATCGTATATTTTTGTTTTTATTGCTAGAATTATGGTATTTATTTTACCAGAATTTTTTTTTTCATGCAGAATTTCGTTACTAAACAGCACCGTAATATTACTTAAGGATTGTTAAAAATTTTAATTTTAAAATAAGTAAATCCTTAAATTTTTAGGGAACATTTTACTGAATTGCAGATGCTTTTAAATACTTTATAATTAAAAAGATATCTGTATACTTTGGTCAGATATTCCTTGATTCTAATGTTGTTAGTGTATATTTCATGTAAAATCAATAAATTCATTAATCATGTAACTATTTTTTATGTAAGGAACTTGACGTGTTGAAATGCTATTATATATTATGCATCGAAACAAATATGAAATTTTTTTCCTCTTTAAATTTCAGCAACAAATATTGAAATTTAATTCACCCCTACATCAAACAAAAGATATTTCACTTTAGCCTTGAACTCAAAATGTTATGCTCATTGACTTGAAAAATCTATCGCAGTTACGCAGTTTTCACTTTTGGACACGTAATAAAATTTTTGATTCAATTCACATATTCTTCGCGATATTAAATACAATATTGCGTTCAAACTTTTGATGCATTTTATGGAAATAAATTCGATGCCATTTTTATTTCTAAAAAATGTGATATTAAGTTGCAGCTTCTCAAACGATTTTTAGAGAATAACAAAGTAAAAACGATTCCGAGAACACCAGTATAGTTTTGTGCGTTAAAAAAACTTCTAAAGAAGTGGGAAAAAGTTGGTTATATTGAAAATTTAAAATAATCTTCTTAAACTTTATGTATTAATTAACAAACAATAAAAATTAGTCAGCTACTTTTAAATATGAGACCAGAATGCGAAAATAAATTGAAATGCTGAAGCACCAAATTTTCACTGTAAATAACTGAAAGTAAGCACGTTATTTTTTATTTATTTATTTTTTTTACTTAGCTCTATGTATTTTTTACTATAGTGCTGTTTTTTTTTCTTTCTTTGTTAATAATTTATTCGATGAAAAACAGCAATATCAAATAAGCGCATATGTATAGTATTATTGTCTCATATTTCGGCGCTATATATTTTTTACTTCTTAAAAATACCGTTAATAAAATCTGCTAAAAACTCTGAATATTTTTTATACGTACATATAACATTTATTTACTTTTTTAAGTATTAATTTTTTTCACATTTTATGGGCGCAACATAAATTTAGTGTTCAATTGGCAATCATAAAACTCAATTATTTGCGATATCATATAAGAAAAAGTTTATTCGGTTTAAACTATTTAATATTTTTCTTTCTCTTTTATCTCTAATAAGTAGATTTATTACAGGTATAATAGACAGCGATGCGCTGGATTCTCGCTCGTGAGAACGGGACCGGCCGTGTAGTAAATGGTGGCTGGTCGCGTTAAATCTGTCTGGTCACAAGGTCCTCCATGTTTCCATAACAAATTATACCTCTGGGGGCACTAAATTGGAGATTGATCGTTCTCTGGTTTAGGTAAAAATTAGGATCTGAGGATGAATGAATGGATGTATGAATGGGTCCGCCTATAAACGAGTGTGAAAAAATGTGCCCTATAAAAAATGTAGCAGAAGTCGAATTCTTGGCCATAGATGGCGCCACTTGGAAACAAGAACAAACGCCCCCTTGCTTTGATGGCCTACGACAACAACAACAACAATAGACAGGGATAATTTACGTAGGAAATAATAATTCAAGTAAATTAAAATTTTGTGTAAAATACGTTATATGATTCTCTCTTAATATATTTTTTGTGAACAAATTCTGTCAAACATTTCAAAATTTGTCATGCATTTCAGAAAAAAATGTCTCTTACGCTCAAAATTTTTCAAAAATAGACTTGATTTTTCTTAAAAGTTAGGTAATTTAACGCAAGTGTTACTTGAAACGTTTTCAAAATCATATACTTACATGAAATAAAGAAAAATAAATATATATTATAAAATTGTAAAAAGAAATTCTTATTTTTTTATTCGTCTTTTCAACTATAAATTATAAATCATATCATATAACATTTATTCTCAACTTAATCTGCGACCAAAAAATTTTACAGATAAGCAATTAATGTTAAAAATATGTACGATATTTTTGATTATTTATAACTAAATATTTGCATAATTAATGTCACTCAAAATTTCCAATATTTTTTATGAAGCTTTGCATTTAAAATATATTGAGTATGCACAGTTTACGCAATATTAATCATTCTTCTAAGATCGTAAGCATAGAATGAAATATTCGAAGTCAAAATAGTTCATTTTTAAGATTTCAAAAAAGTTCGTTATTCCTTTTAAATACATAAAAACTACTCGTGAAATGCACAAGTAAAATTCTGAATGAATTTGTAGTTTAACAAGCATTTACATTGAGCATAGATGCTGCTGAACATACACAAATGGATTGTAAATGAAAAGCTTAAAGCACAAAGCAACATTATGAACAAGCAATTGTTCACTAGAGCTCTTTTAATAAATAAATAAATTTTTAAAAAAACACAATGATTTTTATGCGAACATTGAGATGTTTCTAGTTTTGTGCTGATGTCTTCAGAAAATTCCGGAAATTTGAAGACAATCTATTAGAAAAAATACTAAGGTACAGTTTGATGTTAAGATTGTCACTTTTGGAAAACGTGTGGCGTGGCTTAACTCTAAATTGCCCCTTGCCTTTCAAATATAAAGAAAAACTAATTTAACAACACACGCATATTTTTATGAATTAAGCACGCGCTTATATTAATGAAACGGGACAAATCTAGAGTTAACCAGGTTAGTTAATTTATTCTGCCAACTATCCTTGTCTAAAAGTTACTTTTTACGTTTGGTTATTTGAACAAGGGCATCGTGATCGTCTGAATCTATCCGTGCGTTAGGAGAGAGAGCAAGAGAGAAAAAACCGAGAATAAATCCACTCTTAACTGCAACCATTAAATAGGTCACTGTTTCTCGGCCACTTTCATCACGAACACAATCCCAGTTAACTTTTCTTTTCCCATTTCTGAGATGCACGTGTTCTTATTTAAACTTATAGTTTAATTTCAGACGATAATTGAACGCCGCTTCAATAAACACACGTTTTTAATGTAAGATAGGGCTATTCAAAACTCTAACTTCCCGGTTCGTAACGGTCAAACGAATCAAATCGTAAAAGAAGTTTTTTTTCTTCACACTTTATTATTTTAATTTTATAGTAGCAAGGTCATTAGGATGATGGCACGGTTAGAAATAGTCTTTTAAATTGTAAGCGTGAACATATAAAACTATGTTTTTAGAAGTCTTATATTGTTTTTGAGAATTAAAAGACACACAACAACATTATTTGTTTGCCAGGGTAAGGGCTGTCTCAAAACTATAACCGAGAACTTTCATAATGCAATGCAATCCTTGTTTGTTTACATTTCACGATAAATACATTTCCTAAATTCAGAGGGAAAAAATGTAAAGAAAAAGCAAACATTTTGCTTACTCAGTTAACCTGACAGAACCATTTCTTTTGCATATACAAAACATAGTAGAAACGTAAATAACAAAAAAAAGAAGAAAAAACAATTGAAGATAAAGAACATTTTATTTAGTTAAGCTATACGTCCTTTTTTTTTTTTTTTTTTTTGCACCATTTTAATTTGAAAATGTAAAACAAAAAGTTTATTTTAACACACTTTAATTTGAAAACGTTAAGGTTTGTTTTCAAAAAAGTGTAGATAAAACAAGCATCTTACTCATTTAGTTAACCTGATTAAAGTGTTATTTAGTTAACCTGATTTTTTTTGCACCACTTGGAAATTTGGAAACGATTGAAAACGTGAAAAAAGCATGTCTAGATGAAGCATTCAAGCCAAAATGCTTATTCATTTCTTTTACACTATTTTATTATTAAAACTTTTCTCATAGAAAGAAAATAGCAATAAAGGTTAAATATCGAAAAACATCAAATTTAGAATTAATTATTTCAAACCTTTCACTTATTATTATAATTTTAAGTAAATAACCAAAAATTACACTTTTGAAATGGAAGATCTCATTCAGAATTGAGCATACCTCGAATATTACTCATCAGCAAGAATAAATTTATTTTCTATTTATTCATTAAAAATTTAATTTTCAAGAATGCGAGAGAAATATTCTCCCCGAATTTTTCGTTTTTAAAATGCAATCTTATTTTACAGTCAGTAAACAATGCTTTAAAGTTTTCAAATGCTAATTACATACGGCAATGTCTGATTAAATTACAGACTTTTTATTTTACAATGTGCGTAAGAATACTGGTGCGTTATTTAATTAACGGAACAATGGTCGGATTAAAATTTCCAAGACATGCTAATGCCATCAAAAGTTTTGGGTCTTTCATGTTAGATATATGGCCAAGTTATGTATTGCAGATTATAACTATTTAATGAATAATTCTCTTTCTAAAATGTTAATGAAGACGAATGCGAAAATTATTCATGTTTAGCTATGAACGAAATACTTAAAGTCTTTTGAATAGAAGAAAATATTTTGATGAATTAAATGATATTTTGAAATAAGAGCCGTGGTGGCTCAGGGGATAGAGCGCTAAGCTCTCAATGAGATTGCCCGGGTTCGAATCTCAGCAATAGCTGGTCTATACGAATTGTGCACGCGGCTCGCACCGACCTCAGGGCTGAAGTAAAATATCTTCAGTGGTAGACAAATCATGGGTTAGAGTCCCCTTGCTGTCAGGCTAACAGTAGGAGGTTCTCGGTGGTCTTCNGAATTGAGCATACCTCGAATATTACTCATCAGCAAGAATAAATTTATTTTCTATTTATTCATTAAAAATTTAATTTTCAAGAATGCGAGAGAAATATTCTCCCCGAATTTTTCGTTTTTAAAATGCAATCTTATTTTACAGTCAGTAAACAATGCTTTAAAGTTTTCAAATGCTAATTACATACGGCAATGTCTGATTAAATTACAGACTTTTTATTTTACAATGTGCGTAAGAATACTGGTGCGTTATTTAATTAACGGAACAATGGTCGGATTAAAATTTCCAAGACATGCTAATGACATCAAAAGTTTTGGGTCTTTCATGTTAGATATATGGCCAAGTTATGTATTGCAGATTATAACAATTTAATGAATAATTCTCTTTCTAAAATGTCAATAAAGACGAATGCGAAAATAATTCGTGTTTAGCTATTAACGAAATACTTAAAAGTCTTTTAAATAGAAGAGAATATTTTCATGAATTAAATGATCTTTTGAAATAAGAGCCGTGGTGGCTCAGGGGATAGAGCACTTGCCTCTCAATGAGATTCCCCGGGTTCGAATCTCAGCAAGAGCTGGTCTACACGAATTCTGCACCCGGTTCGTACCGACCTCAGGGCTGAAGGAAAATATCCCTCAGTGATAGACAAATCATGAGTTAGAGTCCCCTTGCTAGCAATCGAACCGTATGAGGTTTCAGTGGTTTTCCTATTCATGTAATAAAAATGCCGGTTAGTTCCATCGATGACGGAAAATTTCTCTCAATTCTTGGCCCAGGAGTTCCCTTGTCTTCTTGATTGAATTCAAAATTATAAGGCTACGGAGTTGAACATTGGTAGTCGTAAACTAAAGATTGAGTCTGCTGTTCAACAACGGTTATAAGGAAGAAAAAAATCATTTAAACTAAGTAAGGTTTTGAAATGCAATGTGAAGTGATTTATCATTCCTCCATCCACCTGCAATTTTTTTTTCTTTTTTTACATATTTAGAAAAATTTCACGATGTTCTTTATAAGTTTATTTTTATTTAAAAAAAAAAAGGAAGAAAAAACAGCTAGAAGGTTCCGTTCGCGGCTTGTCGCTCGACAAGCTGCTTGCTCAGTGCTTTTCAGATGTGTACCTTTCAGATGATATTTAGAAATATATAGAGTATAGAAATACCATTTAAAAATTAATTTGTTTTACACCGAAAATCCAATCAAATGCATCGACAGGATTTCAGAATAATCCTAATGGATTTAAATTTTACAATTTTTATTAATTTTATTTTACAAGGAGATACAGTTTTGAAAATTTAGTATTGTTACGACGTATACTCTTCACCAAATAATTTCTCTCTAATTTGATTAATAATTTTTATCTAATTTTAATCTACCCTTTTCAGTTCTAAATTCAATCTTACAACGGATTGATGTGGGAATTGATAGATTCAGGGTTCTCTCCTTGCCAACGCTACATACTGACCCCAATTGGAAAACCTGGACAACAGTAATGAGTAACACTCTCAAAGCTGTTGTTTACTAAATTTGTCAAGGCTGAAAATCTTCTCGATCGTTGCAGTGTAAAAAGTTTTCTCTTTGGTTGCGGTGTAGAAGTTTGAAGAGAGGGAAGCTCAGTCACATCGTCTGCTAGGGGTCAAATTTACGCGGCATTTCCACGGTGTTCGTTAAAAGATAAAATTTAAAAAACCTGGGCTACGTGCTTGACAATGGTTGTGTGCAACTCTGTCATGTGGATATAAAGCTCTATTAACTTCACTATTTAGCTCACTGTATTACAAATGTCATTCCATCTTTCCCGCTAGATGGCAACATGGCACCAGTGGATTGATTTACAAAGCTTTGTTCCATGGTTCATTCGTGACTTGACTTGAATAACATATCTCGAACGTGAAGGCATGCGACTGCATTTTGATAACATAACGATCACAATGAAACGCTCGTGATCTTTCGGGCAATTAATAATCTTCTTGTTTGGGCTTATCTGATGTGAGGTACCTCCGCTAGTATTTTGTGCCAAATGCTCGAAATCTAATTCTTACTTGTCCCATTTTCTTTGGCTACCTACTTTGTTTAGAAAGTTTGACAGTCCCTTAATAGAACTGAGGTGTAGCTCTTAAGGATGGAGAGCGCCTAAAGTAGTAAATCGTATAAGCACAAGGACATAGTAACCATACCAAATATGATACGTTGATTTCACATACTTGTATCTTTTCCTACATATTCGTTCTTGTTGAAAAAGTCTCATTCTATGACGATGTTTCCTGAAATGATAATGCCCAGTGATGAAGTTCACAATTGTCCATTTGTTTTTGTCTTCGATCTTGGGAGTCTAAGGATTTCAGAAGCGATTTCTGCAGATTAACTGATTAGTATACTTTTAACATGCTTTTGTCGAGGGGAATTGCACCAAACTTTCTTCATATCCTGTTTTTCCCATTTAATTATGACTTCCCATGCAGTCTTCATGTTGATGCCACAAAAGGGTTTAAATTCTATTGGATTGGAAGAGGATCCCTTTTTTATAAGTTCATCAGCTCTTTCGTTACCCTCAATTCCCATGGGTCCTGGTACCCAGATAAGAATAATCTTATTCCTGGTTGCCCAGTTCTCTTATAAGGTTTCTACATTCCTTAACAATTTTTGATTTAATTTGAAATGAATTAAGAGCCATTAAGACTGCTTGACTGTCGATGAAAATAAGAATGCACTTACCATGGTAGCTTTTTCTTATATTTACCTGTAGACAGTTGGTGATGGCAAGAACCTCTACATGAAAGAGAAAGGCATACTTTCCAAGACCATCAAAGAAGAGATTTGCCATTTACTCCCATAGTGGTAGGCTTGTCATACCATTGATTTTGCAACTTCATTCCGAATGCAATCATTTTGACTGGGCTGTATACGTTACGAAGATGTTCAGATAGAAGAAGTCAGGTCCAAAATAGTTTCTGTTGGGCGCTGTGGACATTGTACTTGTGATACACAAGCAGGCCAGTCTTGGCAATCTTCCTAGCTTGTCTTTCACAGCTTTCTGTTCCACTTTGCACCACCCAATCACAGAACTATAAGTAATAGCAGGCCTGACAATCGCTGAGTATAATCAAAATATCGTGCTTGGTTGTAAGCCCCCAGTTTTTACC
The DNA here is from genome assembly GCF_043381705.1 of Parasteatoda tepidariorum. Lineage (NCBI taxonomy): Eukaryota > Metazoa > Arthropoda > Arachnida > Araneae > Theridiidae > Parasteatoda > Parasteatoda tepidariorum. The sequence goes on along the minus strand of NC_092211.1, from coordinate 74,706,117 downwards.
AAGCATGCGCCAGCACATCATGATGCATTTTTTACTTGATTAATTTTGTAGTCAACATGTTTGCTCCAGGTGAGTTTTTGCTTTGGAATTAAGCCTAAAAATTTCACCTCAGAGGCAATGAACAGTTTTGGAACATTGAAGAGTTTTGGAATGAAAAAAAACATTCCCTTTTTTGCGAGTGAATGGCACGAGATTGCTCTTGTGTAGATTTTCATTCAGATATCCTTATAAGCACCATTTGCTTATATAGCTTAGAGCATTTTACATGAGATGACAAATTATATGAAAATCTTTACCAAGGATGAGCATGACAATTTGTCAATGTCATTTGCACATGCCTGAGTATAGCAGCCTAAATCGTTTAGGTGTTTCATTAGACTGTTTAGTACCAGATTCCAAAATAATGGTGACGAAGCACCTCTTCTTGTGGACAGTTCGGACAGCCAATGCATTCGTTCTCTACCAATGCATGTTTGTCGCAACGCTTCATAAATTAATTTAGTTTTTCGAGGTAGGAAGATTTTTTTAGCTTAAAAACATTACATGCTGCTGTTCAAATCAACAGTTCTAGGGTTCTTATTTTCCCGCCTCTTCATCTTTAAATCAACCTTGTACCACGAATTTAATTTTAATTTCTTTAAAACTGCTTAAATGCGTGGTTTTCGTAAGAAATGATAAGAAACGCATCTTAATTGTACTTTCGATTGTAACTTTTCGCATTATTTACATTAGGAGTTTGATTTCAATCTAAAATAGTTCTCAACTGTTGAGAAATTTCAAATATATCATGTATTACATGAAAAGATTTGATGAACAATGCAGAACTCGATGACTTTGTATACGAGCCTAAGACAAAGAGTAGGAGAATTTCACTCTCAAATTCTATGTTTTCAATGTGCAAATTGTTTACCTCTGCATCTGGAGCTTTATAGTAACGAATCGATAAACCATTGCTAAGTGCTTTCCTTTAAATATTCATTATTCCGCAGCAAGGGGAATAAAAGTATTCCTTTGAGTAAACATTTAGTATTTAATGGCTTTTAAATTGATATTTGTATTAGCCTCTCCTTTTCAAGATTTGCTAAAATATAACGAAAGCTGTAAGTTTGGGATGCAACTTCTTTGCAGAATGAATTATGCCAAAAAGAAAGAGAGTTTTGTGCAAGAGGAATATTTCTAAAGAACCATCCATATGATGCTGTTTCGAAATACGTGAGGAAAAAATATTTAATTAAACAAGATAATAATAATAAAAGTTAGACACGAAATTTAAAACTCCATTTAGCGTTAAAAAATAAACCCTGGATATGCCTCAAAAGTTCTATCTTTATTAAAAGAAAATCTTTGGAGCATTAATTTTATAAGTTATTAAACGAAAAAAATTTTTGAAATCTAGAAAAGTGCTTTAGTGGATACAGATTATTTTTAAATAAAGAATTTTTTTTACTTAGAATTAAAAAAGTTCTATTTTTTCTATCATTAATCAAACAGTTGAACCAAACTTTGGTTCTTCATAAAATGATTTCCTTATTTTATGAAATCGATAAAAGGTAAAAACAATAAAACGATTTAATCGTTTTATTGAAAACATGCATTCAAATTCCGTAATTTCTAGGGAAGTTACACAGTTTTAAAACTTTTTTTTTAATTATTACTGTTACTTTTTTTTATTGTTACACTAAACAACGTTTGCTGAAAAAATATTTTTAATTTAGGAAATCGAGAATTTTTATTATCAAGTGTTAATAAACTGAGAACAAAAAAAAAAAAAAAAAAAAAAAAATTAATAGCTTTTGATCTAATTTTCAGTTTCTATGAATATTATTGAACATGTATATCCAAAGATAATTGCATAAAAAATTATTTCTTACATGTTAATGAGCAGGCAGACATTCAGTGAACCCACTGTACAGGCAGTGAACACACTGTACAAAACGGAAAAAGAAGTCTTTTTACACCTCTAAACTAATTTATTAAACAAATTATGCAGTCGACGCCCCAAAATGCTTAAACGCTTAGCTTAAATAGCAACGATATATGGAAGAAATAATTGTCTTCTAGGAATAGCTGGCAAACCTAGATGAGAGGCAGAGGTAAGCTTTTGATTATTTACTGGGCGTTACTGTCTTACTGCCCGCATCCATCGCATAAGCATTTTTGCCGAGGTTGATTGCTCCCTTTGCGACAAAAGAAACGAGTCTTTAGAGAAATAAGGCCCGCGTTCCTGTGGAGCCCTCCATCGAGATCATCAAGATATTGGGAAGCAAGGGACTTATGGAGTATCGATTAACCTTCGATTATCTCAGAAACTTTTCAACTCTAATGTTGCTGTCCTTAGCCTAACTGGGGCTGGGCAAAAACTTCTTTGGGGCTCCCTCTGAGCTATATGGAGGTATTTAAATTTTTCTCATCATTATGCATGCATAACAAAAAAGTTGACCTGAACCTTAAATAGCAATAGAGTCCCCCCCCCCCTCTAATGATATCATTCTGTCCATTTCATTGATTTTCTGACAATTCTATGTCCATCATGCTGAATGCAGTTTTCTGATTGTTAACTTTGTTATCTAGCTGCAAAAAAATTCATATCTTTGCTAGCATTAGGGCGGAATTCAGCTAAATTTAATACGATGGCTCACTTAAGCCAATCAGAAGCCCGTATTTTTGTAAAATATCACGTTTTGTGATGTGTAAAAATACAGGCTTTCGATTGGCCAAATTTGTTCATCGTAATTGCAAAAATTCAGTTGAATTCTGCACTAGAAAGCCATGGATTTAAGAAATATAGATTTTTTTGTGTCCATACGATAGATTAATGAAGAAGCTAACATAAGACATGCGACTTTTATACTTTACTGATGTTTTGTTTAGAAAAAGTTAATTAAATAAGGAAACCTAAAATAAACTTTTAATTCGATTTGGGGGCCCCCTCTTTGAGGGCTGGGGCAACTGCCCCGTATACCCCTGCCTTTGTCAGGCTCTGGTTGCTGTTGATTTCTTTGTTTAATTTGCAGGGCTCGAGCTTACAACCACTGTCTTGCCTAAACTGTTTTTACCATTTTTTTTCAGATTGTGGTCTACCCCAAAGTTATGAGTGTAAAGATTCCAAATCTTTCGGGAAAAAAATGTATATGTTAATTCAGAGAAAGTATGATTTTATGTATGATTTCGTAATTTAAAATATTGTCTAATAAAATTAATTAGAATATTTAAACTCTATTCCGAAATTATTAAAATTATATTTTAGTACAGGATAATCTTATTATTGAATTGAAAGTAATCGAGTTTTTTTTCCGCCCTAGAATAGCGAACAACTGCTTTAAAAAATAGTTAAAATGCTTTTCACAGATACTAGAGAGTTGTGCAATTATAAGACAAGATATATTCTTATAAGATAAGATATTGATAAAGATATTTTCAGAACGAAAATTGTTTCGCAATAATTAGATTCTTTTTTCAAAACTAATGTTGAAAAAATGCACACCTTAGTACGCTATGAAAACTTCGGTGTAATGGCAATCCGAATTGAGTGTTGAAAAATTTAAAAAATTGTGGATTATTTCAAGTTAACACCGAATTGAACGTTAAAATACACTTTAAAGGGTGTTGTTAGATTTAAATAAATGAGAAAGCTTACATCAAGATCAGATACATGAAATTATTTTTGCTTCCAAAATTGAAGCATTTCTGATATCGGTATTAGTTCGTTAGAGTTAGCGTGAGTTAGAACACGTTCATACACACTTTGAAGACAACAGTTAAATCTAAACTCCAATAAATTAGAAAGCTTACACTAAGATCAGACGCATTTAATTGTTTTTGCTTCCAAAACACCAATGTTGGTGCATGTTTTATATCGCCATTAGCTTGTCTACATCGAGTTGGCATGGTTTAAGTGAGTTTATTCCACCCTGCTTTACCATATCTACTGAAACAAATATTCGCCGTTATAATATGTTGTATATTGTTTAGTTATGAAATAATGATAATTTTATTTTAATTTTTCAGTTTCTTTGAACATCATTAAATAATATTTAATTTTCACCTCCTCTGTTTTACTAAGATTAATTCGAATTCCTATAAATCTCTCTGTACTAGGTGTATGTTTGATTAACAAACTCATTTTATTTTAGAAAATAACGTATACATGAATGTTAAATTCTAGTTTAATATTATAACGTAAAAGTAACTTTATTGATTCCAGTGTGTATCATATCTTACTGTAATTATATATTTTAGTGTACTGGAAGGAAACATAGTGGAGAATACTTTACACCAAGTAGTGTCAAACAGCATTCTAGCCGTTTCACTTCAGGAGAAACTATCCTTCGTTCTTGGTGCAGTAGAAATAACGCTTAAGTGTAAAGTAATAGACGCCATTTTTGGTCACGAAAATTTTTTACAGTGTAGTCACAAGTTGAAGAAGAGCAAGGACGCTGTATAAAATCTGACGAATCACTACCGACAAAGGCAGGACTGAAAACATCGCTGGAGGAAACTAAGAAGTGTCAAAAAGTGATTATTAGAAATAATTTCAGTTTTCATCAGGGAATGAAAATGGCATTTCCTCAATCCATTTCGTCCTTGTCACAAATGATTCGGCGGATTTATTTATCGTTTTTGTTCTTCATTCGTTCAGAATATAATTCAATTCGTTCTTGTTCATATTTTTATGAACTCTCATTATGCTTTTTAGACTTCCCATTTGACGAACATACTAAAAATATATACATTAAGTGCAACCGTTACATAACATCTTGTATACATTTTTCATTTTGATGCAGTTACCAAAGTATCCTATTTTTCATTCATTTGTTTATTTTTTTAAAGGCTGTTTTACTTCTTTTTCCTTCGACAGCAAGTACAGAACGGGAATGAAATATACCTTTTTCTTCACTTCTTTACTTCTTTATCCTATCGATATATTTCTTCCACCTAAGGTAGGGATTATTCCTTTTTTTTTCTTTTCTCGTGGAATTGACGTACGCTTCGTAAGTTTTAGAACAAATATGTTGTTTTATGAAGATTTTCACGACTCGACGCTTGGACTGTGTTAAAGCAAGGGTTAAAGAAAGTTAAGAAAATTTACTAAGAGAAAAAAAACAAAGGTAGGTTTAGGCCTAGTAGAATGAGTGAAATAAATAAAGCCATAGATGAGAATCCAATAGAAGACAAAAAATGTTAACGAATTCTTTGCTGCATTTACATAAATACTTGTTCTTGCCTAATTTGGGTGAGAGTATTTCAAATACGAAATTAGTTTTGCCCCTAAAGCTACACATTTTTTTAAATGTCATTTGTAGAATTTTTTTTTGTCGAAAAGTGTAAGTTCAAAAACGTTATTTATGAGAAGTGATCACGCATTGAGCCGCAATGGCTTAGGGGATAGAGCGTTCGCCTCCCAGTGAGGTGAACTGGGGTTCGATCCCGGCGATGACTGGTCGATATGGATTCCGCATCCGGCTTGCACCGACCACAGTGCTGACGTGAAATATCCTCAGTGGTAGACGGATCATGGGTTAGAGTTCCCTTACCGCCAGGCTAACGGTGGGAGGTTTCCGTGGTCTTTCTATCCATGTAATGCAAATGCTGGTTAGCTCCATCAAAAGTTCCTCCACGAAGGCAAAGTTCTCCCAATACTCGATACAGGAGTTCCCGTGTCTTCTGGATTGGGTTCAAAATTACAAGGCTACGGAGTTGAACATTAGTAGTCGTAAACTCATAAAATTGGGTCGGTTGTTCAACGACGGCTATAAAATAAAATAAAATGTGATCACGCAAATGTGCAAATAAACTGCCTCTATGGGAGTTAAGACACATCATCAGGGAGTTAAAGAGATTAATCATGGTACATAATTTAAACTTGTGTGTAGACAGTTATCATTTAACAAAATTTAGCGTGTGAAAAAAAAGTACTTTTATATCTTTTTGATTTTGTTTTTCAAAAATTAATACATATATGAAAATTGTTAATGAAATGTTTAAGGATCATTTTCAAAAAAAGAGAGGCATTTAGAATTTAGGAGAAAAAAAAATATTCGTATTCCTCTTAAAAATTTCAGCTGCAATTTGAATTAAGTTAGGGACTACATATACTTTCCATGAATAATTTAATTTTTATATCCTTTCTTTTAACTCAGTTATAATCCCAAACTTAATTTTTAATTAAAAAATCATTAAGGTATCTAACCTTAAAACTGATTCAATTGCTTTAAAAATATTAAGAAGCTTTTTTTTCTTCATAAAAATTAATAATAAATTACCTGAAAAATCATACAATTACTTTCAAATAATAGACGAAAAATAAATGAAAACTTTTCTCTTTGACATAGATTAATGAGCGTTTTATGAAAAATTAGGTAAACCAGTTACGAATTACATTACTTAAAAATAATCTCCACCAGGCGATCGGTCGCCAAAAGCACAACCCTACCTTAAGGTGTCAAACCGATTTCTTACATTAGACCTTTCATGTAACCATCCGCTCAAAAAAAGGAGTGCGAATAATACATATATTTAACTTTTTCCCAGCTCATCTAGTTCATGTGAAGCATTAGTAGACAATGAAACGACATATCTGCTTTTTGGAAATTTAAAACCAGTAACGAAATATGAAAGTTTTAATTTACTACAAATCAACGAAAATCTTAGCTTAAGCATGGTCACGTGATCATCCGCAGTAGCTTGGAGGAGCGCAAATTTATTGGTACTTCCGCCATCTGTTGCCGAACGTCATAACTAAATTGTCAAATCGTCTATTCTGTCCGCAATTCAATAAGCGACCTCGGTTTCAAGGAAAAAGAGAGACGCCTCTTTTGAGTAAACGAACGTAATCTAATTATTATTTTTGAAAATGAAAGAAAAATTGTATTATTTTTAAGCACTCATTTAAGGTAATCAAATGGTAACTTTTTTTTCAAAATTTTTTTTTTTCCGGTTTTATAGCTAATTATGTTAAGTGAAGAGAAAAACATAAAAAGCGTTAAAAACAATTTTAAAAGATGTAAAGTACCCCCTTTATAATTTAATATTGTCCTTACTTCATGCACTTGACACTTGTTGGTTTCATAGCATTTATAAGCATGACCACACATACTAATAATTAGATTTTTTACATCTGAGTTTGTATTAGATTTACGTAAAGGTTTTAACCCTTTAACGCAGAATTTTTACTAAACAAATTTTTCATACCTTTTTCATTATTTTGTAATAATTTCGGTCAAAATAAATTAAAAATATCATGTTTGGCATTTTAATTATTTGCGATTATGAAATACAGCATGAAATTCCAAAATCTTTTTTTGTGTTAAAGGTAAAATTTTCCAAACGATAATTTTTCAAATTTTCACTGTTTTGTAGTTTTTTAGATCTAAGAAGAATAGTTATTTCTCATTAAAAAATTTTTAATTTACAAAATCAATTATTGATAAATTTTTGAACATGAATGAAAAAAATAAATAATAATTTCAATCTACTTTTCCTAGTTTTTATATTTGTAGTACAAATATAATTTCGATAACCTAACAGATTTTTTGAGTATCTATATTAGACTGTATATAAATAAAAAGGACTCGAAGTCCAGAGATGAATCAAATTTATTTCGCCAAGAATAAAATGGATTAATTTTGGTACCAGTTTTTAGAAATCAGGGTAATATCCCTCGCCAAAAACTACGCTAATTTGGAAACAATTTTAAGTTAAGCTAATTTAAAGTAATTAAGTTAAGCTAATTTAAAGTAATTAAGTTAAGCTAATTTAATTGAAAGTACACAATTAAAAAATACCATGGTTTATTTTTGCTTGTAATTAAAGCATCGGTAAAAAATATATATGAATAAAGAGAACTCAAAGTCCAGAGATAAATCAAATTTATATCATCAAGAATAAAATGGATTAATTTTGGTACCAGTTTTTAGAAATCAGGGTAATATCCCTCGCCAAAAACTACGCTAATTTAAAGTAATTAAGTTAAGCTAATTTAAAGTAAATAAGTTAAGCTAATTTAATTGTAAGTACACAATTAAAAAATACCATGGTTTATTTTTGCTTGTAATTAAAGCATCGAAAAAAAAATATATATGAATAAAAAGAACTCAAAGTCCAGAGATAAATCAAATTTATATCATCAAGAATAAAATGGATTAATTTTGGTACAAGTTTTTAAAATTCAGGATAATATCCCTCGCCAAAAATTACGCTAATTTGGAAACAATTTTAAGTTAAGCTAATTTAAAGAAATTAAGTTAAGCTAATTTAAATGCAAGAACACAATTAAAAAATACCATGGTTTATTTTTGCTTGTAATTAAAGCATCGGAAAAAAATATGTATGAATAAAAAGAACTCAATATTTAGAGATGAATCAAATTTATATCACCAAGAATAAAATGGATTAATTTTGGTACCAGTGTTCAGAAATCAGGGATATTTGGAAACAATTTTAAGTTAAGTTAATTTAAAGTAATTTTGAGAATAAATTTAAAATTAAACACTGCATAATATATTTTTAAATTCGTAATACTAACAAATATTTCACACTTGCGCACCCTTATAATATTTTGGAAAACAGAACCAACATCAAGTAAACAAAACTTTTACTTCCATGTTAACCACTGGAGAATTTCATGAAAGAAGTTTCCTAAAATTTCTAATAACCAATCATTCTATGAAGAAATTAATTAGTAACTAAATAGTTACTATTCAATCAATATTTTGGATACATTTTTGATTCATTTTATTCATTGATTTATGTCTCAATGAATCTAGTTAACGAATTTCAAATTTATAGAATGCAAGTATTTTTAACACTAAACATACCAACTCTTAATCTATACCTATTGCTACCATAGCCGGTCAAATGATTGGACCTTATGTTTCTTGATTGAATGTATGAAGTATGGATGTTAGGATGGAAATAAACTAAAATAAAAACTTAATTATATTTAAACAAAATTGTATAATGCAAATTTTAATGTATTACAAACACAAAGATTAAGAATTTTTAAATTATTGCTCGACGCATTTTTTACATACACATAGGGTGTTTCCATTGCACATTTTCTGCAAACATATTTTTTCTAATTATTATTATTTCTATAATTCTTATAATTATTCTTATAATTAATAATATTTCTTCTAAGAACTCGTGCTGTCTTGATTGTTTCGACATTTTTTAGGGAAAAAACTAACAGTAAGTTAGAAACGAAGTAAAGCTATCAAAATAAAATAAAAGGTACTTACCAAAACTGACTAAATGTTTCGGTAAATCACTTTTCACTTTGTCACTTTTTCTTACACAAAAATACCAATCTAAAATTTTAGGTACTTTCTTGAAATTTGAATTCACAGTTATTCTGATTGAACTAACAATGCAACAGTCTTTGCAGAAATGTGCATCTAATCCAGGGGTCCCCAACCTTTTTGTACCTAAGAGCAATTACCAGAATATCGGTCGAATGGCGGAACCTTAAAACTGATTCANGAACGTCATAACTAAATTGTCAAATCGTCTATTCTGTCCGCAATTCAATAAGCGACCTCGGTTTCAAGGAAAAAGAGAGACGCCTCTTTTGAGTAAACGAACGTAATCTAATTATTATTTTTGAAAATGAAAGAAAAATTGTATTATTTTTAAGCACTCATTTAAGGTAATCAAATGGTAACTTTTTTTTCAAAATTTTTTTTTTTCCGGTTTTATAGCTAATTATGTTAAGTGAAGAGAAAAACATAAAAAGCGTTAAAAACAATTTTAAAAGATGTAAAGTACCCCCTTTATAATTTAATATTGTCCTGACTTCATGGACTTGACACTTGTTGGTTTCATAGCATTTATAAGCATGACCACACACACTAATTATTAGATTTTTTACATCTGTGTTTGTATTAGATTTGCGTACAGGTTTTAACCCTTTAACGCAGAATTTTTACTAAACAAATATTTCATACCTTTTTCATTATTTTGTATTAATTTCGGTCAAAATAAATGAAAAATATCATGTTTGGCATTTTAATTATTTGCGGTTATGAAATACAGCATGAAACTCCAAAATCTTTTCTTGTGTTAAAGGTAAAATTTTCCAAATGATAATTTTTTAAATTTTCACTATTTTGTAGTTTTTTAGATCTAAGAAGAATAGTTATTCCTTATTAAAATGTTTTTAGTTTACAAAATCAATTATTGATAAATTTTTGAGCATGAATGAAAAAAATAAATAATAATTTCAAACTACTTTTCCTGGTTTTTATATTTGTAGTACAAATATAATTTCGATAATCTAACAGATTTTTTGAGTATCTATATTAGACTGTATATAAAAAGAACTCGAAGTCCAGAGATGAATCAAATTTATTTCGCCAAAAATAAAATGGATTAATTTTGGTACCAGTTTTTGGAAATTAGGGCAATATCCCTCGCCAAAAACTGCGCTAATTTGGAAAAAAATTTTAAGTTAAGCTAACTTAAATTAAATAAGTGAAGCTAATTTAATTACAAGTACTCAATTAAATTTAGTGATTATGAATGAAGAGCCAGAAATAAAATACCAAATTGTGATTTTGAATACTTAGCTAAACGAGACAGAACGAGAAGTATACGTCTCGCAAGACATGTTGATCCGGAGAAAGAAGCCAAATTCAGTGATAAGTTAAAAAAAAAAAAAAAAAAANCTCCATCTCTAAAAAAAAAAAAAAAAAGGTTTTTAAAAACCATGTTTTTGTAGTGGAGAATAATAATTAAAAAACAAAAAAATTTAAAAACGAAAAAAGTGGGGCGCATGAAACACATAACAGTAACAGTATGTGTGCTGATGAGAATATGTGTATGTATATCTGAAATTGTATCTGAATGTGGATGTGTATGTGTATGAGTAAGAAAAAGTGTATATGCATGTGTATACATGTACTGTTATGTATTTCATGCTCCCCACGTTTTTCGTTTTTCAAATTTTTGTTTTTTAACTATTCTCCACTACAAAAATGTGGTTTACAAAAATATTATTTTTACTTTTATTTATTTATTTTTTTTGTACCCACTTCCAAAATCTCAATTTTTTCACACACTGTACACAAAACTTTTCAACTGACATGTGACACTAATTGGAAATAATCGAATCGAAAACAAAAGACAATCGCGAAAATATTAATTTTTCTTTAATTTTAATTTTATTTTACTTTGTATGTTTTTTTCTCTCTTCATTTTCATGCATTGTCATCCAATTCTGAACTATGTGCCAAATTTGAAGTCTGTAGCTAGTCGGGAAATTAGTTTAAAATCGATTACAAATTTCCACCCGAATAGACATGCACGAAGGCAAGTTGATATAAACGTGGTAATAAAAAAGGAGGCATTTCTACCAACTTTAGACTCGTTAATAACTGTAATAAGTAAACGTGGAGAAGCGTATGAAAATAGAGGGGAAAATTTATCACTTTTTAAGTAATCTAATGGACATTAAATTCAATGAACTGAGAGATAAATGTAAAAATCTAGTAAATACGTACAAGAATGATTTAGATTTAAGATGACATATTAAATGAATGCATCCATTTCAAAAAATTTTTTAAATTCAGAAGAAAATAGTTTTGAACTTTCAGCATTATATGAAACAATTGTTTCTGGAGGCTTAAATAAATCAATATTTCCCAACATTGAAATAGCATTAAGAATTTTTTTTGTGCGTGATGATCACAAAATTGTACCGGAGAACGGTTGTTTTCTCAGCTAAAATTGCTAAAAAATCAAATACTATGGATCAGCAACTGGCTATGTCTGATGTGCATTGAAAGTGATGTGTTGATGACTATCGAATCTGACGAAATAAAGAGTTAGCGAATAAAAAAGTTCGCAAAATTTGTTTAAAATAATTATTAAAGGTTTTTATTTTGACAAAGGGGGTTATATCTTTAGTTTTGGTTACTTAGTAATTGTAATTACCTTTTGTCTTTTTGAAAATTATTTAGAATGTGAAGATTACTTCTGGTTACCATCTCAAATTTTTTTAAAATTATAAATATCTTTAAAAATGCTTAATTTTATGTGTGTTAAATTTTCAGAGAATTCAAAATGTGTTCAAACTTTTCAAACTTATTGCATGTTTTAAAAATGTTTTATTTTATATTTAATGTTTGTGAAATTTTTATACCTCGATCTCATGTTGTATGACATGTTAAATGGGCCTAAACCATTTACGTGCCCAGGGGCCCTTCATGATATTAAGACGGCCCTGCTTGTAATTAAGACATCGAAAAAAAAATATATATAAATAAAAAGAACTCAAAGTCCAGAGATGAATCAAATTTATTTCACCAAGAATATAATGGATTAATTTTGGTACCAGTTTTTAGAAATCAGGGTAATACCCCATCACCAAAAACAGCGCTAATTTGGAAACAATTTTAAGTTAAGCTAATTTAAAGTAATTTTGAGAATGAATTTAAAATTAAACACTGCATAATATATTTTTAAATTTGTAATACTAACAAATATTTCACACTTGCGCACCCTTATAATATTTTGGAAAACAGAACCAACATCAAGTAAACATAACTTTTACTTCCACGTTAACCACTGGAGAATTTCATGAAAGAAGTTTCTTAAAATTATTAATAACCAATCATTCTATGAAGAAATTAATTAGTAACTAAATAGTTATTATTCAATCAATATTTTGGATAAATTTTTGATTCATTTTATTCATTGAAATATGTCTCAATGAATCTAGTTAACGAATTTCAAATTTATAGAATGCAAGTATTTTTAACACTAAACATACCAACTCTTAATCTATACCTATTGCTACCATAGCCGGTCAAATGATTGGACCTTATGTTTCTTGATTGAATGTATGAAGTATGGATGTTAGGATGGAAATAAACTAAAATAAAAACTTAATTATATTTAAACAAAATAGTAAAATGCCAATTTTTCTGTATTACAAACACAAAGATTAAGAATTTTTAAACCATTGCTCAACGAATTTTTTACAAATACAGGGTGTTTCCATTACACATTTTCCGCTAACATATTTCTTCTAATTATTATTATTTCTATAATTCTTATTATAATTCTTATAATTATTCTTGTAATTAATATTATTTCTTCTAAGAACTTATGCTGTCTTGATTGTTTCGACATTTTTCTGGAGAAAGACTAACAGTTAGTTAGAAATGAAGTAAGTCTATCAAAATAAAATATAAGCTACTGACCAAAACACTTAGTTTTTGTCACTTTTTCTGACACAAAAATGCCAATCTAAAATGTTAGGTAATTTCTTGAAATTTGAAGTCACATTTTTTTCTGATTGAACTCACTATTCAACAGTCTTTGCAGAAATGTGCAACTCATCGAATGCAATACAGTGAACACGCATTACTTCTTAATTTCTGATTCGATAACCTTATAAAGCAATAAAATGTTCTCCCGGTCAAATGAAGGATGTGGTAAAATAGGTATACGGCAGGGCTCGAAAAACCACCCGTCCGCCCGTCCTCGGCGGTCAAAAATTCCCCGCGGACAACGAATTTCTCGAATCCGACGTCCGCGCGGACGGCCATTTTCCCGTTAAAGTTGGTGATACATTTTCAATTTTTGTTATCTTACAAGAGTTTAGCGCCTCACTTCTAAAATGACCCTCTAATCTAGAAATACAGCAACATACTGTGCATGGTGGAATTGATGTTTTCTCTGTCTCCCGTACTGCAGCAGTTGAAAAGGACTTTTCAGCAATGGACTTACAAAAAAAAACATTACGTACTGGTCTTAAACAAGAAGCATTAAACGCAATTATGAACATCTACCTGCATGGAAAACCCCTTTCAGATTTCTGTNGGCCTGAGGGTAGCGGTTTGTAATTAACGATTATAAGAATAGAAAGCTCTTGAGAAATTAGGTACTTAAAAATATTTTTTCTTATTTTTAAGGGCTTTGGTAACAATTTATTAATTTTTTCGTATGGAACTGGAGAGCCGCAACTTTACATCAAAAGAGCCACCTGTGGCTCGCGAGCCACAGGTTGCCGACCACTGCGATAACCTTATAAAGCAATAAATTGTTCTCCCGGTCAAATGACCGGTTGTGGTAGAAATAGGTATACAACAAGTATTATTCGAAACGAAGAAAATACAATAATAATAATAATATTAACTGTATATAATTGTTAGAAAAAGTCATGGAGTCAAATGTGCAAAAACGATAAGATGATAAGCGCATTTTTGATGCAAAAGTTCTTAAACGGTCATTTGAGCGGTTATGGCATGTTTAGTGTTAACATTTTCTCGAAGTTCAATGTAATATTAAGGTAATTTAAGACCTTAAATTTTTGGTAACTAAACGCAAATGTATCTGATTTGCATGAATAAAATGAAGCAAAAAGTATTGTAATATGTTGATTCGTTACTTTACAAACAAGGAAATCGTGTTAGCATTAGGGGGACCGAAAAGTAATGTCGTTTTGGTGCATTTGATATTTGTTATCAAGATTTTAGTTTTAATCAATAATGTATTCACACTCGTTAGCAACAACCTTTCAATGCCGGATCGAAAATGAATCGAAAAAAATTAATTGGATTTTAAGACTAACGAATATTTAATGAGCCGAAAATGACATTACTTTCCGGTCCCCCTAATGCAGAGGTCGCCAAAGTGGTCTATATAGACCCCCAGGGGTCTATTTAACATAAGCGGGGGTCGATCTGAGCCAGGGGGTCGAATGGGGGTCGATCCGAACCGGAAGGGTCGATTGGTCGAAGGATTATCAGTATTTTTCAGATATGTGACAATTAGAAATAAAAGAAGAAGACTTGGAAATATATACAGGTAATCTTCAAAAATTGAGCGACGATTTTAAACTGCGTTTTGTTGATTTGGAAAACATTGACATCCCTGATTGGATTATTGTGCCATTTTCTGCTCAAATTGAAAACGTGGACATCAACCTGCAAGATGAGCTTGCTGAATTATTATGGGGATTTGAAGCAAAGACGCTTTTTAAAAATTTAACAATAAGCAAATTTTGGACAAATATAAATGTAATGCAAAAATATGTAAAACTTTACGAAATAGCTCAGCCATTTATGATAGCATTTCCAAGTTCCTATATGGTTGAAGCCGGTTTCAGTCACGTAAATTCAATCTTAACTAAGAACAGAAATAAATTAAATGTGGAGTTTCGAGGGGATTTAAGATTAAAATTGACCAATTTTGAACCCAATATAACGAACCTTGCAAGAAAAAAAACACCAGGCACACCCATGTCATTGATTAAGAAGCAATAAATCCGTAGTTACTTTACTTATTATTTCTACTTACTTATAATTACTTATTATTTCATAAATATTAAGGTATTTATATTTCAACATTAATATATTTTTCATAAAACTATTGTTACACTATGTACTGTTACTTCAATAAATGTTCAAAATCATAAAATAAATGTACCAACACAGTATCTAATAGAGTTTTATTTTAATTAACAGAAAATTACTTGTATGGGGGTCGATGGAGATTTCGAAAAATTATGTAGGGGTCGATGATCAAAAAAGTTTGGCAACCCCTGCCCTAATGTATTTACTCTGAAGGCTGACAGGAAAGAAATAAAATCTCTTTTGGAATCTCGTCTGAAGTGAAAGGTTTGTGTAATTTTTTACAAATTGAAATAAATCAGTCTGAATCGTAATTATCGTAACAAGATTTTTTTTTCTACATAAATTGTGAACCAATGACTTTAAACCAGACCCGTTTTCGTTAGTAAATTTGATTTAAATTAAAAAAATTTATTTTGTGAAATATTTAAGGTTTCAAACTACACATCAATCTAAATATGATTAACTGGCGATGGAATTTTTGAGTACCAATATCTAATATATTTATTTATTATAAGATTTGTTATTTTAAGAAATTAATAGCTAAAATTTCAAAGATACGAAATACTTGAGCATTTAATAGGTAATATTCATTCGAGTATTTTTCTTTATTCTCATAAATAAAAATATTTGTCTAAATAATTTTCATAAGAAAAAAAAAATTCTTTTCTTCTTTAAACCTAAGAGCATTGCAAATTTTAACGAATCGTAGTTAATCGATTAGATTTTTTTTTTTTTTGATGCCCGCAAAATTTTCTTCGATCTAGATTTTGACTCAACAGCCCTGATTGCAGTGCTTTTATAAAGAAACGCTTATAAAATAGCTAACAAAAGGAGTTACCATATTGTGAATGACTAGCCTTAAAAAAAGCCTAGCCTTATTTCGGAGTAGTGATTTGTTAATCGAAGTCAATATTACAACTTGCATTAGTCGAAATGTAAATTATTTTAATCAATCTGCGCCTTTTAAATTTTTTTTTATAAGTTCTCTAAAGTTTTCATATAAGTACTTAAGTTTTAACATGTAAAGTTCTTTAAATTACTTATTTATTATAACACAGACATATGCAAGCTTGTGTGCTCATTACAAAGTATGAGATTACAAGCCCGTTTCAAGTTAAAGAACAGATAGCAAAAGTCAAAGATTGTCATCAGAAAGATACATTCAGGTTACGGAGGGATTAGAATCCGATATCACCGTATTATAGAACGTTTGTTAGAACATGGTGGGATCACTCAGCCAGGAATTCTTCAAGCATAAGTTAGAGTAGTAGTTGTAGTAGTAGTAGCAGTAGCAATAGTAGTAGTAGTAGTACTTTATTTATGTCTGACTAGAGCTGCATAATGAACTGTTTGCAACGATCTGGGATACATCCCTGAGGATGATCCGAAGATATACCATCTCAATTTTCATCTATTGCAGAGGGGAAGGCACGAGACAGAAGAAAAATCTTGCCTGATTAATTATGTTCCTCAGTATAATGTTAATTTTCTTGCACATTTCATATTTCTAGTGCTGATTATTTCATTGTTTGAGTGCTTTTAAAACATTATTCTGACTTATATTAAAAAGATTGCTTTTGATTATTCGTTACAGTTTTTCCTGTTGAATATTCATTATAGTTTTTTAAAAATTTGCCTTTGTCTTCTATTGTGAACATTTCTTTTGCTGTTAAATTAACTGTTAAATTAATCTAATAAAAATTTATTTTGTTCCGATCGTGGAGATTTTATTTGATTCTTGCAAGTAATTCTTCAAAAATTAAATTCTTACTCGAATTGGGAAAATGTCTTTGATTCTTCCTTGCAATTTTTTAAAAGCTGAATTATTTCTTGAATTGTGAAAATTTTATCTGATTTGAGCAAGCAATTTTTCAAAACTCTATTCCACTTCAGATTCGACCCTACCATTCTCTGATGAGATATTAAACATAGTTCTCAGTTACTGCAAGCAGGGATAGGCATTATTAGCATGATAAAAATTAGGTGCCGTAATCCTTTTTTTTCAGATACCAGCATATTGTTGAATACATGAAAAGTAGCTAAACGTTAAAACTGTCGACACAATTTAATTCCCATGGTGACTGACATTTTTTTAAAATTCTACAAGTACACTTTACAGAAGGATATGCATGCTATTCGTCAAAAGGGATTTTTTATTGACGAACGTAATTAATTTTATCAGCAAAAACTACAAACAATGTTTTTTATTCATTTATTGAATTTTTTTAACTAAGATTAAGACGGCGCAATTAGCTAATGTTAGTTGTACGTTTGGTTGCAAAATTTACGAAATCAAGCTGTCGCACAGTTTTAATGAATTCAAATTCGTCTGCGACCCTAACAGACCCATCAGAAAGAGACTACTATTGTAAAAACTAAGCTTGATTCATCATATGTCCAACAAATAAAAAAAAAAAATGCTGTTAAAAATTTGGTGTTTTAATTAATCTGTTCAATTTTCTTCAAAACTATTCTTAATAAAAAAAAAAGAGGGAGTTAAGGAATATAGTGATATGTTTGGCACATAATAAGTTATTTCAAAACTTTAAACTTTATTTTACTAAGTTAATCTAAATTCAAATTACAAAAAAAAAAAAAAAATAAAAAAGGTTCGTGCCGCAGCTTTTTATCTGCAGATTGATGGTGCGAAACAAATAAATAAAAAGGGAAGTATTTGAAATGTGAATCGAAGTGCTGCCATCTACTAGCCAATACTATAGGAAACATGTTTGCTGTTGGCTTACAAAAAAGATTATGCTGAAAAGATTTAAAATAACAAATTCGATTTTTTTTGTTGATATTATGTTTAAGAATTCCCTTGTCTAATGAGATAAGTTCGAAATTAATACGAGGTTATTGCTAAAAGGTGTGTTAAATTCAAAAATACGATAAAAATACTCACATCTAGTGAATTTTTTACTCCCAAAATTAATCCTCACAACTGAGCGTGGTTTATTCTTGCTTAGAATTTATTAACTTACTAGAAAACTTATTTTTGTTTAAGAAATATTTTTTTTTGTGTTAATATGTGGGCATTTTTGTTTATTTATGTATTTTTTGAATGAAAATCTCTTTTACGAATCTGAATGCATAAACGAACCAAAGCAAAGTGTGATGCGATTACAAAATCTATCAAAATGTTAGATACATTACATTTATCATATCTCCATTCATTTCATTCAAAAATTTAATCCACAATGACATAAATAATTAATTACTATCAAAATAAGTGTAAATAATTAATTACACGTATATTGATACTAAATTAATTTTTACAAGAGAAAATATTTGGTTTTAAGAAAATATTTGATTCGAAATACATGTAATGTCATTTTTAGGCTAATTCAATAGTTGTTTAAAAAAGAGAAATGCTGCGCATAAAATTCACAGATAATTTTTATGTTTCTGAGAAAAATAAGAGTATTATTTTGTTGGAAATAATTTATTTTTCCATTAATGACTTATGGTTTAGATTTTTATGAATTATAAATTTTTATATTTTTCTTCTTCTTCTTTTTAGTGAAACTGGGTGTCCTAGTGATAAACGCTCCCTCATAGGGCATTTATTCGAAGAATATACCCCGGACATCCTCTCACGTAAGCAAGCCACGGTAAATAACACACATATAATACAAATAGCATAAGCAGAGAAAAATTAGTGGTTGAAAAACGAAGAAAAAAAAATTTGTTTTTAAATCTTTCTGTATAATTTTTTTGGTAGCAATCAGCAAATGTTTCCTTTTTAATTTTAACCAGTAGATGGCAGCACTTAAAATACATTTTGTTAAAAATTCGCGTATATTTTAAAATGATTTTCAGTTGGGAACCAAATCAGCCATAAGTGTTCAGCAATTTTGTCAAATATAAGCCTTTCAATTCTATATTGCTTCAATAACTTAATTAAAAAAATGAACATAATTTTTCTTTTCCATTTATTTAAATTATATTCCTTAGAAGTATAAAGAATAAACCATGTTTTAATCTTTACATAACAAAAATTTTAATTAACCTTCTTGAACCAAAAATAAATAAATAATCACAAGTTAAATAAATAAGTAAAGTAAAATAAATAAATTAAAAAGCAGTAAAACACCCATTAATGAATGTTTAAAACTCCCTTAAAACTTTTGCGTTTTGGATAGTGATCTGTAATTAAAAGTGTTTTCTACATATATTATTCACTTTTATTTTTTTAGTATTTATATTTTTAATATTTATTTTTTTGTTATTTAGTTATTTATTATCGATTAATTTATTTTCCTAACTGATTTATTTATTTTCATTAATAATTAATTTTAATTATTAATTAATTTTAATTATTTATTTATTTTTATTATTAATTTATTAATAATTCTTTTTATCAGTTCGTTTTTTTATTTACTCGATTTTTTTCTCTCTCTTTTTTACACGTAGCTCTTTTCCATTCTTTTCTTTTTAAGTATTGTAATTTCAGTTTTTGCTTAGTGATACTATTGTTTGGAAAGAACTGTAAAATAATAATAATTTTACGGCAATTAAATTTAGATAATCGATATTTAAATGAAAACAATTTTTTTCCCGTCCATTTTGAAGTAAGCAAAAACGATGAAAGAAATAGAATTGTAAAGGTAAGTACGACATTAAAATGAAATTTAAAGTGTACTTTAAACTTATATTTTTGGAAGATGAATTAGTCATTGGTGTCAGAATTTACATCAGTGTCACGCCCATTGCATTTAAGTAGTAAATGTTTTTTTTTTTTTTTTTTTTTAAAAAATAAAANAAAAAAAGAAAGAAAAAACAGTGAAATGTCGAGTTTTACAGATGGAAACAGGGATTTTGCAAAATTTATAATTTTAATACTTGAATATTTCCTTCGAGTTTTCTTCTTTGTATTGGTATCCTACACTTTGCATTTAAGCTATTAATGTTTTCAAAAATGACAGCAGAATATAGAGTTTCAGCTATGGAAACGTGGCTAAAAATAACGATTAAAGGGACACTTAAACAGTTATTTTTTTCAAATTAGCACCTCAAAATCAATATTTTTAGTACATAAGCACTTTCTTTAAGTGCTAATTTTTACATGAATGTACACCTAGCATTTCAATTGTAAATGTTTTCGAAAATGGCAGTAGAATATAGTTTCAACGATGAAAATTTAGCTAAAATTAACGCTTAAAGGGATAGAGGACACTTAATTATTTTTTTCAGATTAGCACCATGAAATCGATATTTTCAGGGCATAAACATTTTCTATAAATGTCAATTTTTACGTCGATGTACACCTAAGATTTCAACTGTAAATGTTTTCAAAGGTGGCAGTGGAATTTTAAGTTTTCTTAGATGGAAATTGGGTTAAATGTTAACGTTATAAGTGATATTTAAAGAGTTTATAGCCCATATTTGCGTCGTGTACCCAATATTTGTAAAAGTATTTCAAATACTTTGTATTACAAGTTTACTGTATTACAAGTTCTTTTCTTTCGAGTGTCTTCTTTATATTGGTACTATATACTTTGCACTTGAGTTGCAAACATTTTAAAAATGGCGTGTAATATTGAGTTTTTTAAGTTTTTTTAAAAATGAAAATGTGGCTTAATTTGTAATGTTTCAAATGATACTTTAAAAAATGTTTTAAATTTTCACTGCAAAATTTTTATTCTAAGAACTAAAGAGTCTTCTACGAATGTCTTTTGTATGAGCTTTTGCTTTGTAGCTTTTTTTTTCTGAAGTTTTAACAGTGCTTTTAAATTACAGCTGAAGTTTTAACTGCGTATAAAATTAATTTTAAAAATGAGTCCCAAGAATCCAACATTTATAGCATACAAAAAAAAATTTTTTTTAAATTTAAACCACGAAAAACATACTTTTTTTTAACATTAACATTTTTAATAAGTACATCTTAGTTTTAATTATCTGCCTGATTTGCTGTTGAATTTTTATAACTGAAAATGTGACTAAATTTTTAACGTTGTATGGGAGATCTAAAATGCAATTTCAAAAATTTGTGCAAAGAAACCTTGCACAAATTTTACTTTTAAGACATACACATGTACTAATTTTAGACATACGTATGTACTAATTAATAGACATATATATGTACTAATTTTGGGTAGAGCTTGAAAATTTTTTTTATGGATTAACGTTCTTTTTTTTCATGGATTATGATATTTTATTTCAAATGTAAAAGAATGCCATATCGGCATCATGTCCTATTGACGAATTTGTGAAGATCGGCTTGTCCTTGTTGTTGTCGTCGACCATTAAAGCAGAAGGGGTGCAATTACTCTTGTTTTTCAGTGGCGCCATCTATGACCAAGAATTCGACTTCTGCTACACCCATACGCCGCACTCGTTCATAGGGCGGACCCATTCATTCATCCACAGATCGTAATTTTGATCTGAACCGGAGAACGATCAATCTCCAATTCAGCACCCCCAGAGATATAAGTTGTAATGAGGACATGGAGAACTTTGTGACCCGGTAGATTTAACGTACACCGGTGACTATTTACAACAAGGGGAGTTTTCGGCCGGGTGAACCAGTTCTCACACAAGTGAGTCCAGCTCCCTGGAAACCAGGCTATCCCGGCCTTGAAAATCAGGTTTGATAAGCGAATATATACGTCGAGGAATCTGTGACGGAGAAAACCCTAACTGCAAATATTTCCTGCTACTTCAAGCGTTTGTATACTCTGAGACTTTTCTGTGACTTCGAAGAGCAAACCTATGACTTTTTCCATCAATGTTTGGAACCTTAGTTTGTCATCTTATCACTGAATAATTCTAGTGCTCATAATCAAATATCATGCACAATTTTTAGTTTTAGAACTAGACTTATCTTACATTGCTGAGAGGTATTGCTCCGTCAAAATTTCTGAAGCATGGAGGTAGCGGGTTCGAATACGACAGTAACCTCTGACGTTTCTTTATGCTGACTTTTTTTACTTTGTGTTACTTGTGAAGTTTTTATTAAGTTTTTATAATATTTGTTTAGTGTTTATAAGTCGTTCTATTTGTTTAGTGTTTATAAGCAGTTGTTCTTAAATCGTTCAGAGCACATATAAGCTTGAATATGCATGTGAATAAATAAATAAATGGAATTAGAAATGCAGGTTTAGTAAATATTTCGCAGACTTAACGTTTTTCATGTAAATTCAGGTGCTACGACAAACTCAGCATTTCAGAAATCTCACCCTTTTTTTCATTTCGTTCTATTTTACTTTGGTTTATAAAGTAGAACTTGGTTTTCATTTGTTTATTTATACTTTCATGCACATACACAGACTCGTGTATTCAAGACAACGAAGGTCAAAACAAACCGAAACTTTTGTCAGACTGAAGAATAGATAGCCAAATTAAAGGAGGAGAGTCCGAAATGTAGCCAGGATTGCAATGGGATTCGAGCCCACTACCTTCATACTTCAAGGCATTTGAAAGGAAGCACAATACTCATCAATTTCGTTGGTTCTTTTAGTTTTAAATGGTTTGGTAAATTAGAGCCGATTCTTGTGCTATTAAACTTTATATTCATTTAACAACTCACCCTGTCAATCTTAAACGCAGCCTATGCACTTTCTCGTGTATAGCAACAACGGGCAGTACACATGTATAGCCATATTGCTATACATGAGTACTGTAAGTTTACAAGTAAGAGCTGTTTTCATGAAGCTGTAGAAATTTAGTGATTACAAGGCATGAACATGTGATCCTTTTTTTAATGTTGTTGCCATAAGGATTGGATATAACTGTATGAAGAATGTTTTAACCGCTAGTACGCGAACGAAATTCAGATCAGTTCAAATATTCAAAATTATTTAACAATGGTCTTTTAGCTTGAGCAAGTGAAAATTACATTTTCCTCGACTTTTCAAAAAAATGTCCGACACTTCTTGTCCTAAGACTTGTGACCTATTATCTGTCGCAACAATTTTGTTTTCAATTGGAATTGTGCAGCTCCTTGCAGGAATTATACTTTTGAAATCTGAAAATGTTTACGTTCTTGCTGGTACTGACTTTGCCGTGGCTGCGACTGTGAGTATTATTATGTACAATTTAGAGTCATTAAAACTGTATACGAAAGATTCGTAATTCTTGTTCTCATAATTAAAATTTTCTAATTCGAGTTTGACACGAACCTTAATTTTTCTAGCTATTTGGTTGATGTTCAAACTTTATTAATTTGTTCAATCACATTTTCAAGACAAAAATGGGGAAATATTCCTATCTAACTGGTGTATTCAAAATTTGTGACATTGCAGAGTTGAAATCATTTTTAAATTCAGATGTACGTAATATAAATGTTGGTTAAAGTTAAAAATGATTGCATCTTTCAATATTTTTCATAACATGTTTCTGTAATTCAAATATGTAACTGTGTTTTTAAGCATGAACTGAGGATAGCTTACATGGAAAGAAATTGCTTATTATTATAAAAAACCAAAAGACGCTCTTCTGAAGCTTTTGCAATTGAGGTTTTTCATTGTCCTGTAAGTAATATTTCTCATTTCAGAATATCTTAGTTGGTAGTTTATTGGGAATCGCTGCAAGCGTGTGGGAAAAAAAGAAAAAGGTGGCTTCTTGCAAAAGGGTATGTATTTTCTTATAGAAATATTTCACTGTGTTTTCATACTATTTTATAAAAGGGTTGCCCCAATGAAAAGTGGCCACGCATAAATAGAGAAATACAGTAGCGATAGTAGAACCTTCTCCTAGGTTTTGAGGTAAGAGGGGTGAACGGTAAATGGCGTATATCTAATTTACCATTCCACATGAGAGTATTTAAAATGAATATAAGGTCGATCTAGCTAAGAAGGATTCATCCAAAACAGAACACGATGTAATACGATTTTTAGAGGCCTGAAGTGAGCATAATGCTGACATTTATCACCATATGATTGCTGTTTATAGTAAACAAACGGCTGTGAACAAATGTGTAAAAGTTTTCGTGAGATGGTTTACATCGATATTCGATCTGCCAAGACCCAGATCAAGCAAACTTAATAATATCCAATGAATTCTTTGTTGATAAAATGAAATGATGAGCGGCAAACAATGAGGGGGTCAATAATCTGACATCTATGCCACATTCTGACAGATATAAATAAATGAATGGTTCAATTACACTATTGACACTAAAAATCTGTGCGTTTTTTTCTGGACGCATCCTTCTCAGCTCTACTTTACATTTACTTTAAATGCTTTTATGTGAATTGCTAAATCTAGTTTACGCCATGTGCGGTGCACTGCTCTTACTTACCTACATTAAATTTATTAGATATATTTACGTCCCGGGTTTTTTTACCTCTTTATTTTGTCAATATCCGATTTCAGCGATGGCTTAGGGGAAAGAGCGTTCGCCTTCTAATGTGGTGAACCGGGGTTCGATCCCGGCGATGGCTGGTCGATACGAATTCTGCATCCGGCTTGCACTGACCACAGTGCTGACGTGAAATAAATATCCTTAGCCCCTTGCCGTCAGGTTAACCGTGGGAGGTTCTCGTGGTCTTCCTCTCCATGTAACGCAAATGCGGGCTAGTTCCATCAAAAAGTCCTCCACGAAGGCAAATTTCACCCTATACTTGATCCAGGAGTTCCTTCGGCAACTAGATTGTGTTCAAAATTACAAGGCTACGGAGTTGATCATTAGTAGTCGTAAACTCGAAAATTGGGTCTGCTGTTCAACGACGGTAATGAAGTAAAATATCCAAATTCAATGCAAAACAGTATCACTGTAAGAACTTGCAAATTATTGGAATACTATAAATTAACCATTTAAATTAAAAACAAGGAAAAATAAAAAATTGGTATTTTCCGAATTTCGGTACCCGAAAAATTGGTATCCTGCTGCGTTTTCAACAAATTTGAGCGATGTCATAATTCATTGATTATAAATTTAATAGCATGTAATTAAAGTAGGAAAATAATTTTCTTTTTTTCAATAAGCTTCTTTGATCTACTTTTGAAGCTTACCCGTCTTAAATTTTAAGGATTCCTAAGTTAACACTCTTGAAATACGAGGACAAATAAGTGACATAGAAACGAGAAGCTCGTTTAATTTTATGCTATGCTTAATTTA
The DNA here is from genome assembly GCF_043381705.1 of Parasteatoda tepidariorum. Lineage (NCBI taxonomy): Eukaryota > Metazoa > Arthropoda > Arachnida > Araneae > Theridiidae > Parasteatoda > Parasteatoda tepidariorum. Next base: position 74,680,698 of record NC_092211.1, on the reverse strand, counting down.
GCCATTCTGTCTTCTGAGTTGAAATCAGATGCAATGAAAGTTGTTCAAATCAAGAGTTCACGCGTGATAGCCACTGCAACACCACCTTTTTGTTATAAATTAAGGTAATTGAAGTGTGTGGAAGATTTCTATAACTAATTAATCATTTCGCATGAGAGAATATAAAGTGACAGTAAAGTAGTCTTTTTAAAATATAAGAATTTATCTTACATTTTTAAGAAACAAAATTTTTGTCTAAACTTACGAGTATCTATTACTTCCACAGAATTACGAACTTTTCCCATAAAGTTGGGACATCTAGACTTAGCTCTATTTAATTGGGGAATATTGCGCTTGATATCTTTTGGAGTTAATAATTTTCAATAAATTAAAGCAATTGAATTATGCATTTAGTATTTTTGAATACGTGATTTAATTTTACAATTTTTTGAGTGTTTAGATTTTTAAACACTTACGTATTCTTTTTGTTAAACTAGGGATATGCGATTTGAATGAGCTGAAAAAAAAATCTTAAATTTTTATCCTGAAAAGAATTTTTTTTCTCAAAAATCAATAAAGATGCAATTCTAAACTACCTTCCTAAAAATGCTGATTGCAGAAAATTAAATATTGATTAAAAGCAGATAAAAACTTTCCTCTTTCATCTACGTTTTTTTTGAATTTTGCGTTTGGCCCAGAAAAGAGATCTGTCGATGACATTTTATTGAAATTTGTATTAAAATATAATTTAATTTGAATTGGTAAAATGATTTTTATTTTTAGCAAAATGTTCTAGCTTGTTTGTATATAGCTGCATTGAGTATGAATGCTACTGGGGCTATCATAATGATATTGGGGGACGGTAACAAATTGCTGATATCAAAGGACAAAGAAAATGTTTCCAAAGACTTTATGTTTGAAATTACGGCATGTGGTAAGTTAAACTAAACCTCGATTTTATTTTAATTTACCTTTTTATTTTTAGTTATGTTATGCTAAAATATTTTTGGGATTTATTGAATTTCATTTAGTTTATTTCCTATGATGCGATTATTTAGGACAGTGTTCCCCAACCTCCGGTCCGTTAATCAAATGGTACCGGGCCGGGCATTTCATTGAAACTGAATTTAAATTCCTAGGTTTATACTCCAAATTAAAAATATCTGTTCCATTAAAATTTTATTTATTTTGAAAAAGGGGCCCCCGAAAATAGTGACATAAATTTTTTAATGTTTGTAATGTATCATCATTGTCTCCGATAAAAAATATTTCTTAAGTTATTTTTTGCGAAGGATAATTATCTTTGGATAAACGAATTTTATAATTGTGTGCAACAAATTTTCCAATTCGCTTTAAAAGTTCTAGAGATATAGCGAAATACGCAAAGCGGTTGCCCCCTAGGTCAGAAATCCAAATCCGTTGTAAATAGGGTATGTTTATTTAAAGAAAGTACGTTTTTGTGTCTGATTTCGTAACATAAAATATCGTTTGCACTAAATAATTATCATATTTGAAGTCACCCCCCTTGAACCAAAAAGTACGTGCAGTTCATAAACTTAAATTAGCAATCACAAAAAGTTTCAGAAAGTGGTAATTTTTAATTCTATGAACAAATAAAACTCGTTCAATTTCGTTATATTTAGTAGGTACGTAATAACATTTGGTATATTATAGCAACTTCCGGCTATTATGTCCTTAAATTTTAGGTTCAAGCAATCGTTGAGGTTCAATTTCTCATGGTATACAAGAGTAATTTAAGTATACATCTGAAGTACTCAAATAATCTTTTTTTTTCTCGCACTATTTTATTTTAAGTCAGGCATAGTTTCTAGCATAGTCTGTTTTAGTTGTCCTGAATATTAAATGTATTTTTTTGCCCTAAGATCACTTTTCCAGCTTTAAGCTGGAGATTTTCCCCGAATATTTAAAGTGGTAGCAGATTTCCTGCTTTAATCTTTGATGTAAAAATATTTCAACATTCCCAATAAATAAATTATAAAAATATGCATGAAATACCAGAAAAGCAGGTAGTATTGACTTTAGGTAATGGTGAAATTTTGCGAATTTTTGTTTATGTATTATGTAACTACAACTTTAAGCAATGTCGAGAGGTAGAACTTCCGGGTTAGCAGTTTTGCACAAGCTTAGCGCAGTATAGTCATATCCAGCCATTGTGCTGTTAAAGTTACAGTAAATTGTTCAACCATTTACTAGAGTATTTTCACAAGTTTTTAATTGAAAAGTAATTTAAAATAAAATTTCAAAGTAGTATTATAAATGAAAACATAACTTTTTCAAAACAAGCAAAGCAAAGGAAAGGAGTTACCATTGATAGCAGAGCCGTTGTTCACTTCGCTACCATTTTGGCGATCTTACCGACTATGGCTAAATTTTTTGAATTTGTTTTGAGACTCTAGATCAGGGGTTTCCAACTTACATGAGTTCGGGGGCCGCAATTTAAAACACCAGTCAAATGGCGGGCCACAACTTTATCAGAATTTTACATAGTATTTTTTTATAATTGAAGGGAACATTAAATATTACAATCAGATTTTTATCAAGTTGTACAAAACAAAAGTATTGAATTACAAATAATAATAAATATTTTCTTGAATCAATATTTTCTTGGATGCAAAACCTGAGAAATGAATTTTTTTGCACCGTTGGTATGCTAAATTTCACAGAAGCGAAGAAATTAATTTTTTTTTACGAAAGAAAAGTATTTTAAACCCATATGGAATTTTTGCGAAAATTGTCCTAAAAAATGACAATTAATAATTTAGTTCTCGGGTCACAATGGCTTCGCGGGCCGCCAGTTGGAAACCACTGCTCTTGATGCAGCAGGATGACTTTTCTGTTGCAAAAACGGGTCATGATAAACCAATTTGTTTTTGATATATGAAATTGATTTTTATTTATACAGAATCATAGTTTCATATTCTAAGGCATAGAAAAAACGTTACAATTTGTTGTACAATGTTATTTTTTCCCATCTAATAACTTTTTAAAATCATGTAATATGTGCTTTGTACTTTGTACGAAAACTTTTTTTATCGAAACCTAAGTATATTATGTTTTACAATTACGTAATCAAAGGAAACGTCTTTTTAAATGAATAAAAATCGCAAAGCATTACAAGATTTCAGTCAACGATATAATATTGAAATCTCATTAAAATTGATTCACTACCTTCTACGATATTTGCGCTTTAACTTTAGTCTTTAAAACGTATCCAAATTATTTGAATTTTCTCTTAGAGGTGAAAAAAGTTGGACGAAATTAAATAAGAAAAAAAAATCAGGGTCAGTGTTATTTAAAGTTGATGTTTTCCTGATCTGCATCATTAGGCTGAAATAAAAATCGCTTATTTTTTCGTTGATAGTTTTTCTCAGTCAGATATTGCAATCGGGGAATCATTGACATTGACATACTGCATAAAAAAAGTTTACAAAGTTGCCTCAAACTATAAAATGAAATAAGAAAGAATTTTTGTCCTCATCCTAACATTTTTGTAAAATAAATATTAAAACTGGATATCTTCTAAACTTTCATTATCTGACTAAGAAACATGCACCATGTTAACTTCGTCAATTGAATATTCTCATAACTACTGAAAGTATTGATGTGTGTATAAGTGCAGGACTAATTGAAATTTTTACAGTGCGTACGCGTCTATAAGATTAGTTGATTCTATAATTTAAATTATTAGATTTATTATACATCAATTTTGTAGAAAATAAAATGAGATTAACTATACCGCATTGATTTATTTTGCAAAGTCTTTAAATGGTGTTGTAGATCTCAATAAATGATTGAACTATAATATACTGATAATCGTTCAGCGGCAGATGGTTCCTAGGGCATTTGGCAGCAAGCATACCACGTAGTAACCTTAGAAAGCATTTCTTTTGGTACCAAATGATTAATTTAAAGGAGTGGACATAGGACGCTATGACGCGAATAGTTTAAATTCATTTTAATGATTTATATACTTCGACAAGTGGACAAGAAATAATCCTTATTTCATAATGTCAGCGTAATAAATTTAAAGTTAACTTACACAAAGTCCTTAAAATTTAACTTAGAACATTCATACACTTACCTCTTTAATTATGATTATGATTAAATTATGATTATGATTAAATTATGATTATGATTAAATTATGATTATGATTATGATTATGATTAAATTAAATTATGATTATGATTATGATTAAATTAAATTAAATTATGATTATGATTAAATTATGATTATGTGTTATAATTAAATTAGGATTTCTGTGTTATAATTAATGAAACTATAATTGATTTATTTAGCATTATAATTATTATTTATGATTACATTTGGATTAATTGGAATGACTCATGATATAAAAAAATAGGTTTTCAGTGTGTAAATTAAAATGTTTGCTCAGTTGAATTAAGAATTATGTCACGTTTCATATGAATAAATGTGAGCATTACGCAGCAAAATTTTTAAATTCTAAATTCAATCGAGCTTTCTTTAAAATAATCAACTAAATACTACAATGGTTTATGTTTTACTTATGAGAACTTATCAGATTTTTGAATTCTATCTAAACGAATATCCTATTTAATTACTTTGTCCAATCCTATATCTTTAGAATATGATTCACTTTTTCAAAAAGATTATTATTATTTTTTTTTTAAGCTTACGTAACTTCTGTCTGTTCACCGATAGTATGCTTGGTCATTGCTCTCGTTTGTCTATCTGGGATTAGGATTCAGATTCATGACAATATGAAGAAGAAAAATAGTGTAAGTTCTTTTCAGCTTATTCATTTAATAAAAATGAACTTATTTAAAACAGTTTCAGTGTATTAAACACAGATTATACTGTTGAACTGAAATAATTGTTGTACAGAAAAATATATCAACACTATGACAGTAAATTTTTTTTTTAAATTTAAACTATTCGATTGATTTTTTATCAGTTGCTTTTAAATAAATTACATTAAAAACTTAAGATATTCCTTCCAGTTCTTAAATATGAATTATTATAACGGAATTGGATATTACTTTCGAAGAAAATGTTTAAAATGAGTAATTTGTAATTTAAATTTTAAGATATGTGATGTAGAAACATTTTAAAGTTTAAGATGCGTTATTAAAATTTTAGTGTTAATCTTGTTTCTGAATTTCAATTCGAAATTATTGAAATAATTATTTATAATATTACTAATAATTTGTAAGAAAATTAATAATATAATAATAAATTTGATAGAAATAATAAATAATAATTAATAATTTGAAATTAAATAATAATAATTAATGATAATATATAATAATTTGATACAAATAAATTTGAAGGAAAATATATATTTCATAAAGAAAATCTAATTTCAAAAAATTTTAAGGAAGCTTATGTACAAAAATATTGCAAAATATAAATTTTACAGGATCGAACGTAACTTAGAAATTTGCACAAAACGTAAAGCTAAAATTAAAAATTTACAACAGTAAAAAATAAGAAATATTGCACCTATCTTCAAAAAATTTCGAACCTATCGCTCATGGGCTGCAATAGTGGCACAACTCAAAAAAGACGATTTTTGGACTAAGAGCAGGTGTCAATATGAAAATACACATTCTTTCAGCAGCAATACCATCACAACTCATAATTCAACTTAAAGGTAATCTTCGTTTAAGAAAACTAAAGCATTTCTTATGCATTTTCCTTAGCAGTGAAAACTTTAAACCCACTTATCTCAAAACTTGGTTTTTTGAGTTGTGCCGCTATTGCAGCCCATGAGCGATATTCTTTTAATATCATTTTGTAGAATAGAATATTTCATGCGGCGCCGGCTGGCAGGTCGGTATTTTATAGAATCTATTTTAAAGCAAATTTGTGTAGGTCAAGCAAAGATTGAAATAACTAGAAGCAGATGCAGTAAGGAAAGACGGTATCTCTTTATTAAATTCTTTTTCCTGGCCAAAATAGAAAAAACTACATGATAAAACTACAAATATTGAAGTAAAACGAAACAAATAATTCCTTATAAAATAACTTTCAGCTGAGGATTAAAAGATATTATAGTATATCTCCTGATAGTCATATAAAAAATTAAAATTAAAAAATTCTCAATTTAAAAATTTAAATCCCTTTTGATAAAGAGACAATATTTAATTTTGGGAAAATAATTCAATTTTAGGGAAATAAGATTTTTTAATTAGAATGAAAACTAATACTTTCTCGATTATCAGTGTTAAAAATATTAATCCTTTTTTTATATTCTGCTCATAATCTGAAGGCTAACACAAAACGATTGCCGGGAGGGGGGGGGAGCTTAATAGGGGTGCCTTAAGAGTTGCAAAAAAGTTACACAATCATTTTGATAAGTAAAATACAAATTGCAAATTAATAACTATTTTCAAATGAAAAAAAATCTAGTCAACCCTCCGATTATACTTATTAAATTAAGGAATTTTTATTAAAAGAATTTATAATAGAGCAGTTAGAATGTAATGGGGGTAAATCAAATTTTTAATTACAATTAATTTCCTATCATATTTAGTCTTTTACGAACAGAAATGGTGAAAACTTTCGAATTTAATTTAATATCTAACACACCGCTGATATAGATCAATTGCAGTTAGTATTTTGTTATAATCAATGTATATAAAGACCTTAGCGTACTAGCTCGAGACAGTATGTGAAAAGTTCTAAAAACATTTGTGGCATCACATCCTTGATAAATCCACGGGTTTTGTTCCAACATCCAACGATTATCATTTTATACTGTATCTGTAGATAATTTTATATTCACTTATGACGTCTTCCTTCATTGGATACTCAATGACTATGTTATACTGTTATAGGAAATTAAATTCTAAAGTCTTTTTTAACCGTTATCATTTTGTACTGATGTGTGTGCTTTAACTTTGGCCTCTTTCTTTAGATAACAAAAGCAGAATCCTATGGATGGGTGTTTGAAAACAACCATGACAGTCGCTCAAGAAACCTTGGTGCTCTTCTCCAAGATTCATCCAATCAAAATGCTTCAGTTTCTGATGATAACGTATTCCTCGACCAAAGATCTGCCACTAAAAAGTTACTGAAGGTAAAACCTTCAAAAAAGACCAAATCGAGAGATTCAGTTACCTCCGTTAGTGAACTTAAAACTCCTTTGGAGATTTGGACCCACAAACGCAACAAGATGATAAAGGAAATAACCTCGCCGCAACCTATATTTTTTGCCGATGATTACCTTCAATTTCCAGACTTTAAATATGATTCTTACATTGGATTTAAGATTCCAAGAATCACCGAAACTTCTTTCATCCGACCGGGCAGTCGTGGCAGTAATCAAACAGAAAGTTCCACAAACTTGGAACGCCAAATAGACAAAATCGAAAAGACGATGTCTTGCAAACCTTCTAAACCGCATTTAGACGAACTCAACAATAAACTTGCTTCCAGACGATTGAGTTATCCTGACTCTGCGCACCTTGTTGAAAAGTTTGAGTGTAATGAGGAAGAATTGGAAAATTTGCCTCAAACCGCATTAGAAGATCACAAAAAATCCATTGATGAAACAGACTCTCAAACTTCTCATCCAACTCACCCCAAATTGCAGAGAACTCAAGCAAATTTAAATCCTAAAATTGCACCAAAACATTTAAAACAGCAATCGGCATGCTTCGATTCTGAAGCAATCTGTTCTCCTGAATTGCCTTCTGAAAGTTCCATAGTTGGAAGCCTAGATTGGCTCCAGGGCTCACATAAAGCACGACGAAATTCAAACGATTCAGGTTCATCAGGTTTGACAGCTGAAACAATCAGTGAGTTGAAAGCAAAAATTAATAAAATGAGCTTTGCTGAAGACGAAAGCCCAGAACAAAATAAAGAATTTTTGAGATCATTCAAGCAGGACGGTAAACGAAAGTCTCATTTGTCTGAGTCTGACGTTGGATGTAACCAAAGTGCTTTTCAGAAATTGCATGCCAAGTATGCAGTTTTTTCACAAAACTCTGAAAGTGATTCTAAAACCACGTTAGCTGGTGAAGTCGTTCCAATATCGGTTAGGCCAACTGCAATCAATAGAGCCAATAGCATTCCTGTAAAAACAATTTGTTCACAAACTGCAAATAGATATTCTGTTGATGTGAAAAATATTTCATCAGACCAAAGGCTGGATATGGACTCGGATGATAGCAAATTTTTACCTGCAAATGGTGAATCTCAGTCAAGTCAGAGAACTTATCCTTTTTCCAACAGCTATAAAGAAAAATCTACGCATAAATCAGATACAGAATCCATTGTAAGTGGCAATATTAAATTTATTTTTGCTCCTAAAATTACTTTAATACTATTCAGTATTCGATAAATTTGTATTGGTTAATAGGTTAAATTCATTTCATTTTGAAATCTCCATAGATTTTGCTGGTACTTGAGGGGCTTCCAATGTAAAAAATAAAGGGCATATGGACATTCAAAATCTTAAAATAAATTTTTCTTTTTTATTAGTAAATTTATAAAAAAACCATTTGTGAAACTAAACAAATTTTTTTATATGCAAAGTCATGAATATTTTTCTTTTTAATTCAGTTACAAATTAATACTATAACTTAAATGCATGTAACTAAAAATGTCAATTATATTACAATGTTTTGTTAAATGATCTCAATTTTTAAAATTTTTGATCAAAAAATGATTTTGAATAATTGTTATATAAAAGGAGATTCTTGTATAAATTGAAAATTTCAAGAGTTTAATAAGAACTAAAATTTTTTATAGTTAATTTTTTTTTTAAAAAAACCTCGTGAGATTTTTTTTATCCATTTCGATTAATTTTTGAAAGCATTTGAATTAATTGTTTCAAAGCTTATTTGTCATTAAATTTTGCAAAAATTAAGAAAGTTGTGTGGCGGAATGTAACTTTTTTTCTTATGTTTAAAATTTTATTACAGCCATTATTTTTCAATAAATCTTTGGAACTTAGTTCATTGGGTTACCTTGTACGCGAAGTAAAGCTGACACACGGAACATGTTTTCAGCATACAAATAAAGTTTTAAAAGTGCATTGTCCTTTTTTAAAATAGAAATAAAAAATATTCAAAATATTAATGAATATTGCAGGAAGGCAAATACTTATATCGTTGCATGAGTTATGTGAGAGACTTATGCAAGAGTTCTTTTTTATGTTAAAAAATCTGCAAATTTATTCCTTCAAAAATAGACATGATTAACCATCTGACGACGAATTTTTTTCAAACATATTTTTTATACTTTTTCATTATTTTGTATTAACTTAGGTCAAAATAAAAGAAATATTATATTTAGCATTTTAAAAATTTATGTTTATGGAACACAGCATGAGACATTGCTATATTTTTCTGCATTAAAGGTAAAATCTTCCGATGGCGGCTAACTTCCAAGCAATAATTTTTCAAATTTGCACTTACTTGCATTTATTTAGATCTAGGAGAAACAGTTATGCATCAATGAAATTTCGTTAATTACAAAATTAAAATATTCATAATTTTTTGATATGAATGGAAAAAATTGTTTTCTAACTACTTTTTTGGATGTTATATTTCGGTATACAATTTCTATAAAACCTAACAGATTTTTTCATTGCTTATTATCAAAGCGTCAAAGGATTAAAACCATCAGTTTTAAGAATATCATAAATGTTATCCTACCATTAAAAGGTACGGTAGAATATGACATAAACAAATATAAATATGTATTTGTTAGATAACCAAGAAAAACCAAATTTGTGTTTTTACAAATGTGGTCAAAACTAGTTTTAAAATCCTTTAAAAATTATCCATCATCTTACAAGTAAACATAACTTTTCAAGCCCATAAGTATTTTTTATCCTATCAGAAAATATTTTCTTTAAAAAAGATGAAGTACTATTAGTTATTATTATTAACTTTTCATATCTGAAGATCTCATACATTAGAATAATACAAGCAAATACATACTAATTTAAATTACTAAATTAGAAATTTATTGAAACAGTGGTTTATTGTATTTCTAGAACTTTCTGCAAAATTACAAAACATTGATAGTTAAATTTCAGAAATATTATGAAAAATGACTATAAAATTCAATTCTATCAATTCATTAATTTCAATTAAATATTTTCAATTTGAATAATATTCGAGGAACAAATATATAATGTAAGCAATGAATATATAATGAAGCTATGTAAGCAATGAATTGAATTTCAAATATAAAAATCACCTCAGTGTTGCAACGTTGTAGAAATAAGTTGAACTATATGTGCTCTGAAATCAATTCAGAGATAGCCCTACAAAACTCTTTTGTTAAAATATTTACTCTTTTTGTGTTTGTTGCAGACATGCTACACGGTGACACCAATAGTAAGTTTTCAGTTTCTTTCGACAGTGTTACCAGTGTTTTCTTATATTTGTATTTGCATTTGCTCAATATTTTTCAGTAACCTAAAAATTCTCATAAGAGAAGCGTATAATACTTATTGACATCTTTAAAATGCATTAAAAATGCAATATTTCTTGTAGAATTCTTCCAAGCATTCAGAGGAGAAATGTCATTTCAAGCAAAGAATGTCTATTATGGGTTCTATTGCAGAATCTCCGACAGAAGAATTCCTTCAAGTCATTTCAGAATCTGAAAAATCAGATCGTGAATCATATAATTCACCACCCAAAACAAATAACGACAGAGATTCACCTACGGATGGACCAAGACTGGCAAAAAACTCCTTTTCCTTAAAGCGCTTTTCATCTAAGGCGGCACCAAATTTGCTGAACAGGCTTTGGTATGTAATGTTCTAAAATGTCATATTGCGCCTTTCGATCGGATTTTCTAGTACTAGGATTTAATTTTAATAATTCACGAGGGTGACCCCAAATATGCTTATGAGTGCAGACGATATTTTAAGTTATGAAATTCATAAAAAAGTACTTCCTCTAATTTTTTTCAAAGGATTTGGATTCCTTACCCTCAAAGTATGGGTTGGGGGGAAGCAAAAATCTGTTCCAATTGTATAAGAACGGTTCTAAATTTGGGCCCTTAATGTTGATTTCAGATTTTGCGCTTTGTACAATGTCTCCAACTTTTAAAGTGAATCGAAAACCTTTTGGACACATTTATAAAATTTTTTTATCCTAAGATAATTCCATGAAAAATATTTTTAATTTATTTTTTTATTTTAGTTAACAATAGTCGAAAAAAATTTTGAATTGTAATTTTTAAATTTATCGAAAAAAATTTTGAATTGTAATTTTTAAATTTTTTTTTTATAAAATGACGTTTTTTGTGCATTTTCTGTGTCAAGAAAATATAATTGTTCACTAATAAATTGATTTCAAAATTTTTAATACTGTCTTTTAAGAAAGCTATGTACTATTGTTTTCAGTGAAAGTTAATTTATTCCATTTTTATTTTGAAATTTATAAGTTTACTTTTTTAACCCTGAAAGTCTTATATTTCAAGTTCACTTATCCTCAAGTAAAAGTATAATTAATTACATAGTTAATTAGATATTATAATATAGTTAATTAATAAGTAATTGTACAATTAATTGTAAGTCATTTTATTTTATAAATTTCATTAGTACAATGAAAGCCATAAAATAAATTTTTTCATTTACGTGACATTGGATATAGTAAGTGAAGGGGCTATACCACCTATAATGAAGCATTGGCCCATTTTAGGTTAAAATGTTGTATATTGGAATCTTTCGGTGCACCCATACAAAATTTAACTTATTTGAAGTTTTGTTGACTCAGTTGTTTAAGTTAAAAAAAATTTAAATTTTCAGAAAATTTCTACGTATTTTACCTTTATATTATGTTATATTATATTATGTACGTATTTTACCTTTATGCCGATTGGTTTATATATTTCAAAATATTCAAGAAAGTGGAAGATTAAATATTGTAAATAAAATAAGATTTTTATAGCTAAACATTGATGTCTTCGGGAAGTTTTTAAATCTGGACACAGCTCGAAATGCGTTTTCACGAAATTGATTCCGTTTTTTAAATTTAGAGTTTTTTCTTTTTAAAGAACAAACTAAGTAATTCAAATAAATTCGTATTGTCATATCTGGATGCAGAAACGTCACCTGAAAAGTTACATCCGTGTTATAACTACCCACCTTGACCCCGAAGTCTGGCCCACAGTGATTATGGTGTTTAAATAAGCAAGGAAGAATAAACAAAATTTCTCATTTCGATGCTAAATTCTTGGGTTGAAAACTGAAAAAAAAGTGTTTCGATCTGTCCGTTTTCGTAAACACGCATTTCGAGCACTGTCCAGATTTAAAAACTCACTTAGGCGCTTCTTTAATACAATATTGAAATTTCTTAAATATATTTTCTAGGCATGAGATTGCATTTAAAAATTTTCATTCCTTGGGATGTCTTATTTCATTAACTGAAATATTTTTCGACATTTAAAAAAGAATTTTTTTTTTTTTTTGCTTCTTTCTTGACTAGGATTAAACAAACATGTTAAGGTTGGTTATTACAGAACACCTTGGATAAATGTAGACACGAATGATTGAAAGAGGAGTAAATAAAATTTTCTTTTCAAGGTCAATGAAGAGGTCTGAAACGAAGACTGATTTCAGCAGTTTAATTATGGATAGTGATTCATTGGTCGGTCTGAATGACGAGGAATTAATGGCCAGAACACGCAGAATACGCCAGTTACGAAAGGTAAATAAAATTTGAAAGATTTAGTGTCAAAATAACTAAAAAAAAGAGTGGTCATTTTTGCTTTTTACCATGCATGATATTTAAGTTATAAAAGATGCCGTTCCTTCGAATCTTTTAAAAAAAAAGAATAGTTTCGGTAAAGCAGAGTTAGGTTACTTTTTTTTAATCTTTGCAAATAGTTCTAAATATCTTGCGAAAGAAACTTCGGCACCTTTTTTTTTTTTAAGTGACTGAAGAAGTGCACAGTGTACAGTGCACCAGGAAGAAAAAAAACGAACCACCCTGAATGTTTTGATCTAATTTCGGATGAGAGACGCGATGGCTCAGGGGGGAGAGCGAATCCTAGTCTATACAAATCCCGCTTGCACCGACCACAGTGCTGACGTGAAATATCCTCAGTGGTAGACGGATAATAGGTTAGAGTCCCTTGCAGCCAGACTAACCGTGGGAGGTTCTCGTGGTCTTCCTCTCCATGTGGCGCAAATGCGGGTTAGTTCCACCAAAAAGTCCTCCACGAATTCTAATTTCTCTCAATACCCGATCCAGGAGTTCTCTTGTCTTCTGGATTGGGTTTAAAATTACAAGGCTACGGAGTTGAACTTTAGTAGTCGTAAACTCATAAAATTGGGTCGGCAGTTCAACTACGGTTATAAAATAAAATAAAATAATGATCGGATGATCACGTTCTAGGACTCAACTCCCTTTTTGAAATGCGCTATTGTTTCCATAACAGCAGAAAGCCTCACACTTCGGGGGGAGGGGAGTTCTTTCAATAGACCAACTGTACGTTCAACCTGAAACAAAGCTGTAATACTATCATGACGTGAAATATTATCTAGATTTCAAAACTAATAATCAGCTTAAATGTTTAAGATTATTGTACTGTTTAACCCTTAGTAGCTATCCACCCAATTGCACACAAATATTGTATGCTCGGGTCTTTTTAACCAGTAGATAGCTAGTAAGGTTTAAAAAAAATCACCAATTTGGTAGGGATTTTTCCCCCTTGATAGAAATCATTTAAACCAATGACAAATTCCCAATTCCTACGAGTCTAAACCCTGAAGCGCTGGAATAAATTTTCTAATCAAAAAATGAAATCAAAATTGCTTTTAATTTTTACAAAAATGGCCTTTCTTCATATTGACATTTTGCGCCATTTTCAATTTTAGCATGAAGAACACTGGCTAAAAATTGACAAAACGTTTGTCACGAATAATTAAAGATTTATAACTAAAATCATTGTTTCATTTGGCGAAATAATCTTTTGCTGAACAGCTAAACTGTAGAAATCATTTCGTTATACATACCAATTTAACAGAAGGATATTCAACGCTGTCTTAATAATACGTAATTTTAAGAAACAAATTAATTTATTGCTAATTTAATTTTTTCTTTTTGTATTTTCAGTCAGTTGAATTGAGATCGCAGCTTGAAAAGCACGATGATGTAGTTTGACCACTCAATAAGACAAGAAAAATGAATTGTGAATGACGAACGAGGTGGTGAATTGGCTCTAGAATACTTATTGCAGTGTTCCGAACATAGACTTTTCATTGTTTAAGATTATATTTAGTTCAGAACTGATCGAATCAGTTCAGAATTCAATCGAAGAGCCAGTTTAAATGAGTGATTTAATCATGAATTAAAGAGCCAGTCTAAATGAGCTGTTTTTATTGTTGTATTTTATGTGCATTTATGAAATCCATGTTCGTGTAAATTTTTCTGAAATGTAATTTTATTTCTTTTTAATAACAATAAAATTTATGATTTTTAATACTTTCTACTGTGGATTATTGTTGGTACGTGGTATTTTTTTATTAATTTTGCTTTGAGTTTAATTAAATTCGCTTCCGTTGTGAAAAGCAAATTCTCCCAAAACAATAGGTCAGTTTTGCGACAAGCAGCTTTTTGAATTTTCTTCTCGTACTCTTTCCAATTTTGAAAAATAAAAAATTATTTGACGGTAGACTTTTCGAATGATCCAGTTCTTTTTACATGATGCCATTATTTATTTAATAATTCTTTTCTGAACATTTCAAAATTCTAGCGGAAGAACAAACGATAAAAAACGTTAAAATCTTTAATAAATATAAAATACAAAACACTATTTTTAAAATCTTAGGAAACATTCTAACGGAATCTGGTTTGATCGTCTGGTTTTTAAAATGTGTCAATACAATTCTAATTTTCTAAAAGCATTTTTCATATGAATTTTTAAAACCGCTCTTGTTAGTTTGATTCCTTCATTCGGTATGTTTAGTACATAATAACGATTGTGTTTGGAATATTAGTCTGCTTCTCACGTTTATCATTAGACTGATATTAAAACAACTAATCAGAAAAGTACATTTCAAAATTTTAGCAATCCTTTATTTTTATTGATAAGAAAGGCAATGAACGGTTACTAGTTTGAACAATATATGGAGCAAATCGTGAAATTTTTCGAAGCAAAAGGGAAATTGAAAGTGCATTCATAAAGTCAAAATATTTTTACCGTTGAAGTAATGTTCTATTAAATTTTGTGTTTTGGCAATGGAATTAAAAGCTAAGAATTTTGAAATTAAATTTTTTTCCTTGCGTTGAAAATAATCAAGGAGAGAAAACAATCCTCAAAACAACAAAAAAATAGTGAATTTCCATTGCATAGAAACCCATACCTTTTCAAAATTTTAAAAAGTAAATTTTCAGATAAGTAGTGAAAAAAAATTAAGAACAAAAGCAATCTATAATAGTGCTCTGAAAATTTATGATTTAAGACACTTTTTTTTCTTCTATAAATTCAAGAATTTAAGAATTTTTTTTATTTTCTATGTTTCTCTCTCTATTTTCTAAAATTCTTTTCAAAAGTATTTATGCAGTGAACACTTTCGAATAGTTACAGAGAAAAGAAAAATTCTGAACGTATGACCTATTCTTGATTATTTATAAAATTGGTCTTTTGAGAATATTTATTGAGAGAAAATTCGATGGCGGTTAGCAATTTTTAAGATAAATATCGGGCCCCATTACTCTAATGTACCCAAATGATTTCTTAGATATTTCCGCTTTTCCTCACGTCTTTGAGTCAAAATTAGTTTCTGGTAGTCTATAATTAGATTACTTAGTAACATGTAGATTATGGGATTTTATGGAGGAAAATTTAAAATCATAAATTTTTCATAAACTTTTTCTTAAAAATAATTGCTTTCTTTAAAAGAAAATTTAAATTTTATTCATTCATTGATCGAAAAAATTGGACGGAAAAAAAAAGTTATGTAAGAACTTAAGAAGCTTATTTTTATAATGTGGTTATGTCATAGCCGATTTTATGGCCCAATAAAGAAAATGATCAAGAAATATGTTTCCTTACCCAAAACCATATATATTTTGTTCCTGAATTTGTTTAATTTGAATTTGATTTTAATTTATGTATTTGTTTTCGTCAACTGTATGAAATGACTGATACATTATTTACGGAGTATAACGTCTGGGGATATCTTTTCCTTCATCGGAATTAAAATAATTGGAGGAGAAGAAGAGAAGGGGATGGGGTGATCCTTTTCGAAATCGAATTCTGGGTAATATATTTTAATATGCAATAAAGGGTAATAAGTAGCGAAAGGAAAAAAAAAGTAAAATATTAACATTATTTACAAGTACTTGACATTTAAAAAAGTATTATATAAGCACGATCACATAAAAAGTAAGTAGCAAAGTCCGAAGAATATCGTTAAGCACTATCCAAAGTTTTCTTATTTTAAATAAATTTAGAGCAATGAACTCTGAAAAATTAACTAAATTTCAGTTATGTTATAATTGAAGCTTCTGTGGACCAATATTTTTGTAAATAGGTAAAAGAAAAAACTCTTTATACTGTGTTTCATAGATGGCAGCACGATTATTAAATAATTTGTTACTCTGTTTTCAAGAGTGGTTGAAAAAAAAAAATCCTTATCTGGCGCCATCTGTTGACAGTAATCAAATAAGTAGTTTAATACAATCTGATTATTACGAATTAAAAAATTTGCAATATTCATTTCGAAATAAATTTTTAAAATTCATTTAACTAATTTTGAATAACATGAAAATTTGTTGGCTTATAAAGTGCCTATCCCAGAAAGCATGTAACCTTACGACAACGTTGTGTTTTAACTTTATTTTCATTGTCACGAAAAGGTTTGCAGTAAAAACCTTTTTTCAATAAAGCAAANAGTAATGCTTTTAGCAGTTGCTGTGTTCAGTTTTATGTTTCGTTCCTTTACCGAACAGAATTTATTTGTGAGATTTTAGTAACTAAATAAAATAAAAAATTGTCAATAGTACCCCATATTTGATCAAAATTTAAGTGCTCTTTTTTTTTATTTGGTAGCAAAAAAATAAATAAAAACAAATTTTTTTTCCATAGTCAGTCTGTTTCTGGATCTCGAGCTCGGCTGATTCTGAAAAGTTTTCCGCCAACGAGTGCCAATTATGCAAACGCAGTAGAAATCGCGGAAGCTTGTTTCGGTAGAGATGATTTGTTAGTAAGTCAGAGAACTCCTGAAATGAATAATTTCTGTTAATAAAAATTAGGAGTTTCTATGACAACCTTAGAATATGAACTCGAATCACAAGTGGGAGCTTTAGAAACTTTGGAAGTTACGACTGGAAAATATGCTTCGATATTATACTCAATGATGGAATCCTGTTATAGCGAAGATTTTGTTTGAAAGCTTGTAATCGTCATCCAACATGTTCAACTTCTGTTGATGTCAAGGAGATGTTGAACATTCTAATGGAATTATAAAAGCAGAAGTTGAAGGTGATGAGCGAATAAATTTGACAATGTTAATGCAAAGTTACAAAGAAAAAAAAATGGCAAAAGAATTCTATATTTTCTTTTAACAACGCACCTACTGTTGCCAATTTGTTGCGGACAGCATCAACTAGAGAGTTGTCATTAAGTGTATATTTTCCAACGGCAAGTATAAGTTTTAGGTTCACCAACAGCTCTTATGTTAAAAGGAAGATTTGTACTAAGAGAATGGGAGTATTCTGGTCAGTGCAGAAAAAGTAATCAGAAAGTTGAATAAAGAATCGGACCCGTTTAAAATCGACATGAGCTAATGTGACAGAAAACATGGAAAAGGTGAATTAGCTGGAATGAAGACATCAAATGCGAGGTACGGAACTAGCTTTTAGTATGGTTTCAAGAGCTAACATACTTATAAGACCTTGAAGCTCCAAGATATATTGGGGTAACTAAAAAAAAAATCTCGGTAATTGTTGCTGACATACTTTTGTTGATGGTAGTTGAAATACTTAAGCAGCAATGACATTTCAGAGAACTGAAAAAGAGTATGGTATTGAAGTGTTTTCCAAGCTTCTAAGTCTAGAGTTTTTTGTTTGAGAGCAGCCATGATTCATAAAATGGAACTTTTAGCTTTTGTTACCCAATTGACGAATTCCATCACTAAAGCTTTACAGTGAGAGAATATCAAGAGGCATTATTGGAGTGATTCGACAATTTTGTTGGCGTGCACGAGATTTTTGAAAACTAAATAATCACTCAATTAGAAAATTTGNATTTTTCTATATATTGAATTATTTTTAATCTCTCACAGGACCTTCTATGGGCCGAAACGAATGTTGCCCCCTAAAATTATTCCTCATAAGGCATACATCCCACTAGTTTAGTTCAAAATTGGCGAGTCACACTTCCCTAGTTTCCCTTGTAAGTCTAGAGTTTTTTCTTGAGAGCAGCCATGATTCATAAAATGGAACTTTTAGGTTTTTGTTACCCAATTGACGAATTCCATCACTAAAGCTTTACAGTGAGAGAATATCAAGAGACATTATTGGAGTGATTCGACTTCTTTGTTGGCGTGCAGTACGCAATCGAGTATAAACGAGATTTTTGAAAATTAAATTATTCCATGTCTTGGAGGCATGTGCCGGGGAAAATAATCTGCCAGTTGGTCATCGCGAGGTTGTAAAGCAAAATAACTATATATATATATTACCTATATATAGATATATTCTGTAATTAGTATTTAGAGAATAGTTATTTCGTTCTATAAATTTTTTGACGATGCCTGCTCTCTCTCTCTGCTTGCATAAATTTCAGAAATTAAGATAAAAAAATGTGTATTGAGGTGCAACCTTTAATTTTAATCTAGATTTTTTATCTTTTGCTTATAATATAACTACAGGGCTCTATAAATCAAGCATAAATATTTTTATAATTATGTGACAAGGATGCGATCATTTTTTAAGATTATTCGGATAGGTCGCCGATAACCTAGGAAATAATTTTTAAAAAAAAGAAAGAAAAAAGATAAGAATGAAATGACGATTAATTACAGAAGAGGAGAAAATAGTGATCGCAGGATTGCGATCGATGGTTAACTGTTGGTCAAACCTTTCCAGATAGTCTTTCATTTTTCAAGTCATGGGTTGCAAAAGCTGCATCAGTTGATGCATATACTCGTGTCTCCCAATATGCTGAATTGTTTCAGTTCCAGCTAATAATTTCTTAAGATTTTACATTCTTTTTCTTCATATTTATATTAAATTTGCTGCTGTAATAGTGATTATGAATAAGTTAATAATGAAAAGAACATAAAAATACCTTAAATTACTATTATTGAAGAACATTAAAAATGCACGCTGGTAAAAAGAAAAAGAAAGAAAAAAAAACTTCGTTTGGAAAACGAAGTTAGAAAGTGAGAACGAAATTCTAAGTTCAAAAATTATCGTCTGCTCTTTTATTTTTATTTGATCTTGTTGTGTTGCTTTTTTCATTAATGCTTATCTTAGATAGAATTTTTATTACTCTCACCACTCTTTATTTCTAATTATGGCGTAAATTTTGATCTAGTCGATGACATTGATATAGTTACTACCGAGTTTCTTAAACTTTTTGGTATGGTGACCGCACAATAGTTACGAAATTTTTGTGAGACCTCATAAACATTTCACAAATGCGGCACACGAAAATTTTATGTAATGGACAAACTTAAAATATAATACAATAGTAAAAATAATTTCAATTATTTGGGTAAATTCACCTATAGTCAACTGTAGTATAAATTTAACTATAGTCTGTACATCAAGTATAGTCACTTGGAAGTCATAACCCATTAACAGCGCAGATTTGAAAATGTGATCTATTTGGAACAGTGTGTTTGTTTATTTTTAATTACATTATTAAATCATGGCAAAATAATCGACACTGCAGGAAGCAGCACTTCTTCAAGATTTTTCAGATTTGATTGGCATTTTGATTTTGTGGTGGTTTTTGACGAAAATGTCGTAGTAAAAGGTAAAAGAAAGTTTGTGACAGTTTCAGAAATTGCGGGAAATTCTTAATCGTTGAAACATTTTCGTTTTTTCTTTCTCCATATTATCTTATCAGTGTCTTTTTTCGGATTGTGTAAAAATATTGGTAATTTTAAAATTATTACAACAAATCGAAGAAATATCGATATTACTTTAGTTTTTGGCGACCCAATGGGGGTCATGACCCACAGTTTAAGAAACACTCTGAGCAAGTCGAAAGGTGTGCGGACACGAAAACCTAAAACAACACACATTTTCCAAAGTGGTAAAACCTTAATTTGAAAAAAAAATCCTTGTAACTATTTTTTGTTTTAATTTAAATTTTCATACTTTACAGTATTTAATGTAAAGTTAACTAGAATGGTCAAGAATAAGTTATTAAGTAAAATTTGAAAAAGAAGGCGCAGTTGTATGGGTGTGGGGGGATGAATCGTAAAGACAAGTGTATCTGGTAAATGAAAACATTTGGTAATATCTCGTTATGCGATCTATCTGTATAATAGACATTTAATATTTTTTTAATAGAGTATTTTCCTTTTGTTCTTTTTGTGCAACTGCCCGGTATAAACTTGCCAAGAATACTTTGATGTCTTTTAAGGTTAAGTGTCACTGCTTGGTATACATTTATCCGGTATTTCCTTCTCGGATTTATAATTAGTATTCTTAAGATAAAGAGTCACGGTCCGATTTATATTTGCCCGGTATACCTTACACTGATGATATTTTTAAGGTTAAGTTCCACTGCCTGATATATTTTACTGGTAACAGTTGAGTTACTTATAGATCCATAAAGTAACTGTATATGTAGGGACTGTATATGTAACACCTTTTGACAATACCAAACATTTTGACATTTTTCTAAAAGATAAAACTTATGTGTATATTTAGGGATTATGCGGACAAGGGAGAAAATGTAAGTTATACACATTTTTTCGTATCTTCAGCACTATTGCTAAGACCCATAATTTTTGACCTTACTCATGACATTACTTAGTTACAATATTACGAGATCCAACTGTCATTAGTAGAAAAAATTACTACTGAAATTCAGCATTTTTTTAAATTGAACCAAATTGCAGAAAATGTTTATGTTAATAAATATAGATTTTACTGCGCAAATTTGTAGAAGCGCAAAGCTGCGATTTTTGATGTTTTTTATTCACATTTTATCAAAGCTCTCTGATGTGGATACTAAGAAGCTCAGCTTTATCAATCCGCATGATTGATTGATTTTTTTAAATTATTACTACTATTTCTCCCCAAAATTTTGGTATTTTTCGTGAAAAACAAATAAATTTTGTTAAAAAAAAAACATTTATAAATCAAAGAACAATAAATGTTTCATAATATAATACATTTTATTCAAACTTTTATTTATTGTTGTTCATAGATCATATATGTAGCATTTTTATGTGCTTTTGAATTTAAATATAAATAACACTTGTTAAAACTCATCTTTGATTATATTTGAAAAGTTAATCAGCATCTCCCCATAACAAGGAGTAACGAACCATGAAAATTTCCAAAACGCAACGAAGCTCTACTCTTTACTTTAAATAATGCTTAGAACAATTTTTATGAGTACTGTAAATAATTTTTTTTTTTTGCATTTATAAATGCTCAAAATTCTGCTGTAACTTAAAAAAATATCGGATGTGTTCTTAAATGCAACTATTTGCTATTCGCAATAGCGGAGCGGCATTCTGTAGTCGCATGAAATGATGCTTTTTTGCGAATAATATGCTATTTTCGTAACTGCTGTGTGTTTGCAACAGTTACTCATGATTGTTAAATCAGGTTTAGCCTATCTATAACCAGCGCTTTCTATGATTATTCTAAAAATGGCGCAAAACGTCAATTTAAACGTCAATTTGGTTTTGAGAAAATGAGAAGCGTTTGTGATATAATTTTTTAATATTTGAAACTTACTCCAATGCTGCATTATCTGAGCTTATAAAAATTTGAAACGAATGAGAATAAAGTATTTATTTTGATATTTTCATCTAGGTGGGGAAATGCTGCCAAATTAGCGATTTTTTAAAATTTTTTAATAACTTTTGAAATATTTTAGTTATTTGTCCGTTCTAAAGGCACTTAAACTAATGCGCTTTTATTTTTCTTTCTGAAAGAGCTTTAAAAAATCACGTTAAATGAGTGGGAAAAAAGCATTTGTGGTGAACCCTGATTATTTTAATTGCAACCCAAACTTTATTTTATGTAATTTTTTATTTTTTTAAATCTTATTTACTTTTGACTACAAAACAATATGTTTTGTTTAATTTAATAACGTAAAGCCACTGTAAAAGGCAACAAATAGTAATAAATGAAGAAATCATTGAAATAATTTCAACTTTATTAATTATTTCGGGATATGCCTTTCAGTTTTGTACATGATTTCGTTGTGTTTTTCAGTATTGATTTATTAATTATTTTCTTTTTTTTATTTTTCCCATACGAAAAACTGATAATAAGCTAGAAATGATATAAAACTACTAATTCCACTAAAAAAAATAAAAAAAACGCTGTTTAAAATTTAAATATATATGACCTTCGTTAGGTGGTTTATAATTTTTAGATAAACACTTGCTATATTTTCCTCTTTGGCTCGTTTGGCTTAGTTTACAATAACGTTTTATAGGCATTTCCTAATTAAGTAATATATAACTTATACTTGATGCAGTTTATTCGATTTTGGTTTTTGTGCCATATGGCCATTTATCTCTATATTTAATACAAATCAACCTATCTTTATAATCGGGATGGTTAATTATGACCTGATTAAGAAGTTTCCAGCATTATTTCCCGATTAGGTATGGTATTTAGATTCTAATTTTACCTGTCATGTTAAACTAACTTTTCACTTTTAGCGATAAATTTTTGAAGTGAGAAGCCAAGTTCTAAAATGCAAATATAGATGGCAGTGTGTTCACATTACAAAATGAAATATCCAACGAGTGACGATATCTGCGACATAAATTTTATCCGCATGGCTCAAAATATAAAATTTAAATTTTTTCTACGATTCTTCACTAGGTATGTAAATTAATGTTTTTCTCTAATTTCAAACTTCGACAAACACTCCCTTTTTTCCCCCTTCCAAAACTCAAGTTCTTAAGATCAGAATAACTCTTATTAACAATCAATTTTATTACTTTTTTAAAATTAAATATTTGGTGTTGAAGAATGGAATCAGACAAAAAGTTATATTATTCATTCAAAAAAAACCTTTAATATCTCTGAAAACTAGTGTTAAAAAATTACGATTGACTCTAATGTAATTATAAATAAAATAATTTTAGTTATATTTAACAAATATACTGAATTTGCGTCGTAAACTTTTCATTATTTTATTCATTTTTTAAATTTTAACTCATGCCATGTAGGTAGTTTACATCAACTAATGTGCTAACACCAAACGATTTTTATAAGAAAACTTGATGACAACATCAATTTCATATTAAAAAAAGTATCAATAACATAAATTCAACAACCATTCCTACACAAATTATTATAATAATTTTTTTTCTTCAAAAATGTAACGATTTAATACAAAATTCGAGTATTTAAAATTTTTAAGGGTAATTGTGCGTTATTTATGCAGAGAAAATTATAGCAAGGAAAAGTCCTCTATCATTATTTACATTTACTTTTTAGAACAGAATTATGGTTTACTTACCTTATTCAGAAAAGTATCAATATTATTGGAAATTGCGTTGAAATTTTATATTGTAAAAAATACTGTTAAAGAATTCTGTCACAACTATTCCTGTTCTGTTATAAAATTAGTGATATTTTTTCAAGCCAGTAAGAAATATCTTAAAAAATAACTCACGACTTTCAAAAATATTATTTATTTTTAAAATTTCATCACTAACTCCAAACTAGAGCAAAAGTGACATTACAATTAACATTTGAGAAGTGCTATAGTTTCAAGACCAACAGAAGTTACAGTAATATATTTTTTTAAAATATAATCCCAATAAAATAAATATTAATATATTGATTGCGGATATACTTTTATTTTGGATAACTAAATTAATTTCTAGGTCTTTTTTCCTGCTAAGTTTGATTGATTCTCTTTAGAGATTTTTTTGTTTTTTACTTTTTTAGGCAAATGCGAAATTATTGAGACAATTAAAATGCACAGCATAATGTGAAAAGAACCAAGAATGCAAAATTCTGGTACCAGAATAGTTTTAATGGACTTATATCAACCAATATTTTTGTGCATCGCAGCATTCTATCCTTAAGATATAGCATTAATCACTATTAAATTAATAACCTCGAATACATAATAACAGAAATTTGAAAGTTTGGCGCAGTATAGCCACAACCGTTTTAGTGCCATGGATTTCTAAACACAATCTTATCCAAGTAGCCCTTGTTTTAAGGTCTTCTTTTGCCAGTAAATTATGCAACAGAAAAGTAGTTCAGTTTAAGCGTGACGCTCAAACCACGGAGGAAAATTTTTTTTATGTCAAAATGCAGAATAAAAAAAATAATAAATAAATAATAATTAATTAATTAAATGAATAAAAATTAACGGGTCACGAAGGAAGCATTTTTTATACAAAAATGCAGAATAAAAAAAAAAATTAAAAAAAAAATTAAATAAATATTTAAATAAATATTTAAATAAATAAATAAATAAAAATTAACAGTAAAATAAAATAAAATCTGTTGCATAGCTCTAGAAAAATATTTAAAAAAGGATTTTTCTTAAGCAATTATTTTTTGTTCAATTAATTTTTGCAAACGAACATTTGATTTAATTATTAAGTTAATAAAATACAAAAATAAAAAGGATGATAGTTCTGCACAGTTTAAACAGAAATTATATAAATTAAAATTTATCCTATACATAATGATAAAATTGAAAAAAAAAACATGCAATAAAATAAACAAATAAATTTAAAATGGTGTAAATAAAACTGTTGTGGTATATATGATATCACAATACAGCTTATAAATGTACTTTTGATAAAATGTAAATCATAAATAAATTAAACTATAATAATTATGTATCTTGAAGGTAATTGTTACTTTTTTATGCACTCATAATACAATGTACCGTGAGCGAAAAAAAAATTACTTTTAATAATTTTTTATCTAATAATTGGATCTTCACGTAATCGAATCACTCAATCTTAATGGTTAAGAGGAGTGACCGCTAATATGCTAAATAGTACAGACGATATAAGCTACGAAATCAAACAAAAAATAATTACTTTCACGGAACAAATATACCTTTTTTCTCTCCACCGGATCTTGGATATCTATTTTTTTAAATGTAAGGAATAGCTACAATCTGAGTAAGGAGGGCCCAATAGTTTGGTCAAGAGATCAGTTCAAAGTTTGGATCTCTCAATGTTAATTTTTAATTTTGCGTATTTCGCCTCATCGCGACAATTTTTTAAGCAGATGAAAAATCCTTCAGCACTCAGTTAAAAAATTCGTTTCTTCAAAGATAATTCCATGCATAAAATAATTTTCAATAATTATTAATTATTTTTTCATTATTACACTGAGTCGTCAAAACTCTTCGTGAAAGTTAGATCCTTATATTATGAACTTTAGATCAGAGTGAATCAATGTGGTTTTATCATTGAAGTGAGAAAAGCTTCGGGAACTGATGGAACTGTTCCGTTCAAAATTCCCGCTCAAAGCAAGTAAATAAGTGGGTATTTCAAAAAACGAAGGTCTTATCGCAGTATAAGGATAAGCGAAATTTTCAAATTAATCAAAGTAACGATTCTTAACAGCTTTTTAGATTACAAACACCACGATTTCTATGTAGGAAATAAGGTGTTTTTGTGCATTTAGTGAAATTTCTGATAGCTGTACTAGATACAATACTAACGAAAAATTTGAAGCAAAAATTTGTCTCTAAAAACTGGGGCTTATCACAATAACACTTCAAACCTTTAAAATGACGCAATATGATTAATTAGTTTTTCCTCTTTATTTACAAAACTATGTTACTTTTCAATTTTTATAACCGTCGTTGAACAGCCGACCCAATTTTGGGTTTACGACTACTATGGTTCAACTCCGTGGCCTTGTAATTTTGAACCAATCCAGAAGACAAGAAAACTCCTGGATCAGTACCCCCAGATGTATTGATTTGTTATGGGAACATGGAGTACTTTGCAACTCGAAAGATTTAACGTGCACCGTCTCTATTTTACTAAAGGGGGACTTTTCGGCCGGCGGAGATCAAACCCACGAACTCTTGGGCATGGGCCCAGTGCCCTACCAACCAGGCTATCCTGGCCCAAAACTATGTTACTGTAAAAGTTTAAAGTCTGGTGAATTCTAGGTTTCATCGGTAAAACTTTAGATGGAACAAAGTGGCCAAAACTCCCAACTTTTACTACCTAGGCCAGGGGTGGCGAACCTTTATACACCAACGTGCCATTTTCTCTAAAAAATTGCTTAATGAGGTCATAGACGTGCCGTCAAATAATTTTGACTTCGTGATTATTGAGAAAATAATAGTAAATATTATCAACTCAAAACTCTTTATTTACATTGAAAAAAAAATACATTTTGCAATATCTCAGTTATACGCGTAATTCAACTTTCAAGTAACATCAGTGTGACTTCTGTTGATGCAGATTAGATGACAAATAACTTATATTTGGTTGTAAGATGTTAGTTTAAGCAGGACTGTTAATTTTTTTTTCACTAGTTATTTATTGTTAGCTTGTTTTTTATGGTTGTTAATTGTTTTTTTAGCATTAATTTTTAGTTTTTTTTGTTAATATTGTTTATTTTGTTTATTTTTTGTGAATTTTAATTTAATTGTTACATGTGCTTCACAGTGTAACAACAATTGTCATCGGTGGAGTGCCCAAAATATTGTTTCGAGTGCCATAAATGGCACGCGTGCCATTGGTTGGCCATCCCTGACCTAGGCTGTAATGGAATCCCATTATGGTATTTCCCCCAGCTTTTCACCAAGTTATTTTGGTAAAAGTTGGGTTTTTCTGGTTCTTCAAGAATCTAGGTATCTAGGTAGGCTTTCCTCGAAGAGTTCTGGGTTTCTACTGAACATTTCATCAAGTTTAGTTACCTGGGATGTTCTTTCATTAAAAGGTGTCCGAGGCAAAAAAGAGAAAAAAAAAGAGTTATGCTCGTAATATGCGTTGAATTTGGCACAAATTTTCAAATTTTTGATTTAAAATTGATTTTTAACTGAATTTCTGATGCATATTTTTGTGATGCAGTGGTATTTGTCGGGAAAAAATAGCATTAGGAATCAAAAATCCTTTCATGCCCAATACATTTTTAGGATAAAATGTTGGGAAGAGCCAATTTTTAGATAAAATAATGTGTAGAGATGATTTTTAAGATAAAATATTGTCAAGAGACTGTTTTTAGGATATAGTACTGTGAAGATCAGGAAGAGCCCGATTTTAAGACAAAATGTTTTGAAGAGCCCGATTTTAAAATTAAATAATGAGAAGAATTCGTTTTTAGGATAAAATATTGTGAGGAGTCCGTTTTTAGGATACAGTATTGTGAAGAGGAGGTTTTTAAGATAAAATAATGCACAGAGCCCGATTTTAAAGTTAAATTATATGAAGAACTCGTTTTTAAGCAAAAATATTTTGGAAATTTCATTTTTTAAAAAAAAGAAAATCCTGATTTTACTCATCTTAATGCATCAATCAAAGAAACTGTGAAAAATCAAATGCATCAAACCTTTAACTTGAGCAATGAATATAAGTGAAAGAATGGCGTTTTAAATGAAATTTTTCCGGATTTAGTAAGAAGAAAAAAAAAAATTTTTTTTTTGGAAGTTAGATTATTCTGATGAATTCATCAATCAGCATTGTTTAATTATTTCTAATTCTGAAACACACATACAAGAAAACCAAAAAATATCAATGAAAATACAATTGTTGCACAGTTTGCGAATTTTTTTTTCTTTTTCACTTTAAATAACTTTCGATCTAATGATCGGATTTTCACTTACTAAGACTAGGTTCACGAGGGTGACCTCAAATACTTTAAATAATAAATGCAGACTTCATTTTAAGTTTCGAAGTCAGGGACAAAAATGTACTTTCTCTGAATAAACATACTTCGTATTATAAGCGGGTTTGGATTCCTACCCCCAAG
Organism: Parasteatoda tepidariorum; assembly: GCF_043381705.1. Lineage (NCBI taxonomy): Eukaryota > Metazoa > Arthropoda > Arachnida > Araneae > Theridiidae > Parasteatoda > Parasteatoda tepidariorum. The sequence goes on along the minus strand of NC_092211.1, from coordinate 74,652,609 downwards.
TTATGGAGGTAGCAATCCTGAAAATTTTATCCCAATACTTTTGTCTCCCTCAATGTTAATTTTAATTTTTGTGTATCTTGCTATAAATAGAGAATTTTTCAAGTAAGTTTACTCGCAAAAAATATTTTTTTAAAGTAAAAATAATTCAAAAATTCGTATGTTTAAAATTGGATTTTTTTTCAGGAACTATTTGACCGCTTTATTTCAAATTTCAAATTTGCCATATACAACTATATTTTTCTGAATGATGTAAAAGATTGATTAAATAAGCTGGGTAGGTAGGAAGGTTCTTTATTTACGTCACACGAGAGTTGTACAATGGGCAATTGGCGACAGTTTAGGAAGCATCACTGAGGATGAGAAGAAGATATGTCATCACAACTTTAATCCTCTTCAGAGGGATGGCTACTCCGCTATGGTAGCCCGGACCTGCGCGTGAAGTCAAGCACTTTACGGCAGAATATTTTAATGAGAAGCGATACCACGCACCCTCGGTTTCTACGGAGACAGATCAAAGTGATCCCCCACCCGCTTGCTGATCACAGTCAGTGATGCATGACTTATAATGAAATAATAATACAGTCAAACCCCGCTATAGTGAACCTTCAAGGGACCGAAATTTCGGCTCACTATAACCGGGTGTTCACTATATCCGTTACGCAGATAATTTACCTAATGGTTCCCAAACTCCTCCCTTTTATTGCACATTATTCAAATAAATGACTGAAAAATATTATGTAGTAGCAAAAAATGTGTTATTTTTCATTACTTTTCGTCTTGCGTACAAAAAAAATTAGTAATCTTTAGCTGATGAGCAATCCTCAACATCAGTTATGGAAACACTTCCCGACTCTCAGATAATTTTTCCTGAATTTGTGTTATTCCGTTTTTTAAACCTACCTAACCAGCCATTCGAGCACATGAAAGTAGTCTCATAAAAACATTTAGCAAATTCATCCGCATTTGTCCAGATACAGGAAAATTGCGGCTTCTTCGAATGGTGAACCACGTCAGTAATGCCTCATCATCATCCTTGTGATCTGCTTTTCTCAACTTATTCTGCCATCTAAATTTTTTTCACGAGCAGAAATTATTAATTGCCTATTTTTCCATATGTTACAAACTTCAGATTTGGATAGTTTATATTCCCTGAAAATATCAAAAAAATGAAGAAAAAAATCAGTCAAAAAAGTTCATTATATCCAACTTCCTCACTTTTTAGGTTCACTATATCCACAAAAAATGACATTATGCGTGTATAGCAAGGCAAGAGACCGAACATTTGGTTCACTATATCCGGGAGTTCACTATAAACCATGTTCACTATAGCGGGGTTTGACTGTAATAATAAAATATATAATTGTTAAAAGTTATTTTTTTGCACGGCATTATCTTTGGATAAACGAATTTTATAATTGTGTGCAAAAGTTTTTCAATTTGAATTAAAAAAATTCCCGAGACAAATATATTGCGAAATTGCGTATTTCGCGAAATACGCAAAAAAGTATTATTAACATTAATGACTCCAAACTTTAGAATGCTCTCCCATCCAAACTATTGGGATCTTATTTCGCAGCTATTTTGAAATTCAGATATCCCAATCCGTTAAAATAAAGGTATAAAAGTTCGAAAGTCTTGTACATAAAAAATATTCACGGTGTTCCCGATCAGTTTTTATTTTACTTTATTTATTTATTTTGATACTCTACATGCATAACTTCAGTAAGATTATTTTGGATAATATGAACATCTCTAACCTGAAAGCATTTAAATGTTGGCCCAATTGCTTTAGCCGTTGATTCCCACTGAATCACATAAAAGACACGGGTGTAAAAATAAATCATTAACTCATAGGGAATCTTTTTTCTTCGTTAAATTCATATAAATTAATTTTTAACTATTCATTTTTTCCTCTGTCCAGTTAATATGTAGCTTTTTTTTTGCTTCAAATGTTAATAGGAAGATACAAATGTTAATGGGAAGATAATTTTTTGCTATCTAATAAAATAAAATTATTTTTTCTGCCACAATTTTTGTAAGACTTTTTTAGTTGATTCAATGATATTTAATGAAAATAATTTCAAGATACTGGGACTGGAGACATTAAAAAAGAAAAAAAAATACGATAATAACGTCTTTTAATACCATTTGCCATTAATCAAAGATTTCATTTTTGAAATCATCTATTTTAATATGCCCATAAAGAATTAAAATATTAATGAAATCGAAAATTGAAAAATAACTCTAGTAATCGCTTAGTTGAATATTATATTAGAATACACAAAAGGTTACCTTTCTATTATGTTACTCATAAATACGGCAAAAAATTGATACAAAATGCGGAAAATAGTTTTAGTTTGTGGAAAAAAAGTTTTGGTTTGCGGAAAAAAGTTACTTTTTTTTATGATGTAACTCATAAATACATTTCGGAAAAATAGTTTTGGTTTGTGGAAAAAAGTTTTGGTTTGCGGAAAAAAAGTTACTTTTCTTATGATGTAACTCATAAATACGTTTCGGAAAAATACGGAACACCGAAAGTACGGTAAATAGTTCTATTTGGGATTCCGTTAATAATTGCCTTACTAAGCACAAAGAGTTACCTTGCCTATTATGCAACTTATGAATACGGAATTAAGATGAAGGTCGAGATATTGGAAACACCTGCATCTAATTCAAGATGTTTTGGAAGTTGAATGAGTAAGCTTTGTTTTTCGTGACAATCTCAAATAGTACGTAAGCGTGAAAATTGTTCGAATGTCTAGTAGCGTTCCAGACAAGCTAAGTAGATCGTCAACTGCGTCGCGACGTTTTTAAATACTATATACCATTAAAATTGAGTAAGAATTATACGTTTTAAAAGATAAGATTTACATAATATTGGTAAACAACATGACGTAGTGTTTTTGATAATGCCATTAGTTTGATTTTTTGTTTTTCATATATAATAATTGATGCAGTAGTTTTGTTTTTATATGATTTGGTGAATAAAGCCGTAGCATATTTTTAAAGTATTATGGTTGGAATAGAATTAAAAAAACTTGGAAACGTAGAACAGTATTATTATTTATGATGCAGTGTTTTTGATAATGCCAGTTTATTTTTCATATGATGCAGTAGTTTTTATATCTTTTGGTGAATAAAGCCGTAGCATATTTTTAAAGTATTATGGTTAGAATAGAATTAAAAAAACTTGGAAACGTAGAACAATATTATTATTTATGATGTAGTGTTTTTGATAATGCCAGTTTATTTTTCATATGATGCAGTAGTTTTTATATCTTTTGGTGAATAAAGCCGTAGCATATTTTTAAAGTATTATGGTTAGAATAGAATTAAAAAAAACTTGGAAACGAAGAGCAATATTATTATTTATGACGTAGTGTTTTTGGCAATGCCAATATTTTGATTGCTTGGTTTTCATATGTAATAATTGATGCAGTAGTTTTTATATCTTTTGGTGAATTAACGTATTTTAAAAGTATTATGGTTAGATAGGAATTAAAAAAAAAAAAGCTTGGAAACGAAGAACAATATTATTATTTTTTAATGCCAGGTGTTTCCTAACCCTCACTTAAGTTTTATTTTTAGTATCATTGTTTAAAATGAAGTAAAAAAAAAGCACGGAGATTAGACGTCACAAGTTAATATTTTAGCTAGGAAGGAATAAAAACACTCATGAAATCTGTCGAATCATAAGTGAGAAAAGGTGAGATGCAAAACATTAAAACCGGTTTTATTGCCTGATGAAACTTCCAGTTGTTTCTGAAGTTTCGAATAATAACCCTCAATTTTGAATAGTCGCCTTTCCTTTTTTTCCCTCTGATAATCAAAAAGGCTTCGATTTTTTTCATCATCGCTTTCGTCACTAATGATTTTTTAATTTTGGTAACATAGTTGTTCTTTTCTTCGCATAAATTTTAGTATGCGGTCTCTAATATACGTACTTTTTTTTACGTAAATTTTGATAAGGAATATAATAATCAACTCTTTGTCACTCAACGTTATGATAGAAGTTATTTATAATACTAAAAAAAAATAGTTTTTAGCCTCTAATAGTTAATACAAATGCAATGGGCATAATTTTGCAAACTTTTTCTTAATTTAAATTTGAATTTCTTTTTGACATTGAGGAGCTAAAATTTTTTATACTAAGCGTAGTATTATTCTTGCATCTGTAATTGGCTTTGGAATAAAGTTGAATTTGATATGAGTAAATATGCACTATGCGTATAAATTACCCTTAATCGATAGTTTTTTATTCGGAATTGATAGAAAAATCGTACGAAGCGAAATTTTCTACAATTTTTATTTCCACGATTTGTGTTAACTTCTTTATATTTAAGTGGCAATGATAATGGAAGAGATTTATTTAACTAATAAGTAAGTAATAATGCTGTATTAAGGTAGTTGTTGCACTACTAATGTGAATAATCCATAAAAAGGTAATCAATTTTGGAATAAAATGTTTACATGATAGCGAAAAAATGAGCAGATTAAATGCGGACATAAGCGTCAATTCTTTCTTTGAATTCAGGTATAACAACAGATTGTTTCTGTGATGCAGGCAAGCAATTCTTTCTTCAGCAGATTTAAAATTTTTAGATATTTAGTTGCAGAAGTTAAGATTTAGCTTACAACGATCATGAATACGTAAATAATATGAATAGCTCTTGCAACGCTAATCAATTTCAGCATGAAGCTGAATATAATATTAACAAAAATAAACACCATATTCACTATTTTTTGAAGGTGTGTAGGAAAAAAAAAATATTATTCTTTTGCTGACCTTAACTTCCTGGATTACTTTCACCAAGTCAGGTCATAAAAGTTATTTTATCTATCGCATAATACCATACATCCTATGGGTGCGGAACCATATAAAAAGTCACAATAAACAACACATGAATATAATATCAATTTTAAGTAGCTCCAGCTATGGGTATTTATAGAAGTTACTTGCATAACTCTGATAATGGCGACTCCTCGGATATTGCCAAGTTCCTGAGGTTCAATATTTGGCGCAAAAATTTTTATTTCCTGTCAGCATATTATAGAAATAGCGGATTCCGTTAGTCTGGTCGGAATGTGCTGTGATGTTGATGATGATGCTAAAGTCCCGGAAATCCCCTCCCCTGCGATACCTGGGAAAAGACAGTTACGTCATTTCCCTCTTCATCTCTATCGTTTGGTTTTTTCGTGGGAAGAGGGGCCAGATGGTTTTTTAGAGGAATCCCTCCTTCTCTTCTTTTGATTAATCAGCCAAAGAGGGGGGGGGAGGGGGATGATAAAGGTAGAAAAAAAAGTAACTGTTCCTTTTCGTCTCCACCTTTAAACACGTTGATTTCCGAAAGGCAGACGATTTTTTTACCTCTCTCAATAAAAGGGGGAAAACGATATTTTTTAACAGCTTTAAAATGAAGATGAAAAAAAAAAAATCGTTATCGATTCGCTTAACGCGGGGAAAAGAAAGAAATAACGACAAAAATTTTGAAATTTTTGAGAGGGAGGGAGGGTATTATTCATTTTTTTTCCTAATTTAAAGCTAACCGGAAGGGGAAAAAGACAAAAATTACATTCTTTACTAACTGTTTATGAGGGATTTACAGAGCTATAAGCACCCGCCTGCTTTTTTCCGACACGATCGTCTGCCGGATAAGCGAGGCATCTTTGGTTTCTGTGTTCTTTTTGCGGAACAAATAGACAGTGGTTGTGGAAAAAAATTGTTGAAGGTTGGTTGTTGATGGATAATATTTATTTCCGCATTATTATCCTTGAAATTTTCCTAATATGTGGATTTTTCAGATTAAAGAAAGAGTTACATTTTCGTTGACCGGCCTTGAATATTACTTCGCTTAAGTTTTGTAATTAAAATATGTATAATATTCCTTAGTAACAAACTATTAATTTATACGCATGATGACTAGAACGTTTAGAACTCAAAGAAAGTTATACATACATATTTAAGGTTATTTATATATATTTAAGGTTATATTAAATTTTTTTTAATATGAGTACTATTTTTTTAAAAAATTAGTTATGGTATATGGTTGTAACAAATAAAATTAAGGTAACCTGATTTCCAATCAAGTTTCCAATCTATATCTTAGAAATTTGTGATTTGAAAGTTTTTAATTGTTTTAAGACATCATCCCTTAATATCTGTATTGTAAGCTTTCAAAAATTTTATCAGCACAAAATTTGTTCTAATAATAATTTTTTTTTTATGTCTCTGAATATTTAGTTTAGAATAAGTATATTTTTAAAGTCAAAATGATTATATTTTTTTGTGTAAACTTTATTTCGTTAAGATTTTATTCATTGAAATAATAATTTATTTTATAAAACTTTTCAAAAAGGAGAATAATTTTAGAATTACTTTCATTCAAAAAGTTGCCGAATTTCAAGCTTATTCGTCAATAGTTGATTCAAGTTTTTAATGGATATATAGGACGTCATTTGTAACAGCTTTGCCTATCAATGGGTTACTTTTTCGCATAGCGGGAACCCAATAATAATTTCTTTTAATGTAATAATTTTATCATTGCAATAATTTTATTACTTTTTCACCCAGCGTGAACCCAATAATAATTTCTTTTCATGTAATAATTTTATCAATGCAGTAATTTTATTACTTTTTCACCCAGCGTGAACCCATTTTATTTCTTTTTCACCCAGCGGTAACCCAATAATAATTTCTATTAATGTAATAATTTTATTACTTTTTCACCCCGCGGGAACCCAATAATAATTTCTTTTAATGTAATAATTTTATTAATGTGATAATATTATTACTTTTTCACCCCGCGGGAACCCAATAATAATTTCTCTTAATGTAATAATTTTATTACTTTTTCACCCAGTGGTAACACAATAATAAGCTCTTTTAATTTAATAATTTTATTAATGTAATAATTTTATTATTTTTTCACCCAGCGGGAACCCAATAATCATTTCTTTTAATGTCATAATTTTATTACTTTTTCACCCAGCGGGAACCCAATAATCATTTCTTTTAATGTAATAATTTTATTAATGTCATAATTTTATTAATGTTATAATTTTATTATTGTCGTAATTTTATTAATGTAATAATTTTATTAATTTTTCACCTCGCTGTAACCCAATAGTAATTTCTTTTTATGTAATAATTTTATTAATATAATAATCCCTCAGTCACAAAATAATAAGTTTTTTTAATGTAATAATTTTATTAATGGAATTATTTTATTATTTCTTCACTCCGCCGTGACCCAATAATAATTTCTTTTAATGTAATAATTTTATTAATGCAATTATTTTATTGCTTTTTCACGGAGCAGTAAGCCAATAATAATTTCGTTTAATGTAATAATTTTATTGATGGAATTATTAACATAAGACTTAGGTAGAAATTAAATATTACCTTAGTTTTTATTACCGTTTGAATTCGTTACACGGAGTACGTAATGTAATTTATGTTTGTAACAGTCACGAAACTCACATTCTTATGCCATTCAATACAATTCAGTTCTAAAGGATTTGAATATATGATTTTTTTAAAATCTGATTTAACGAGAAAAAAAGATTTTAGTTTTTTAAAATTGTCCAAGGAAACTTTAGCAATTAGAAATACCGTAATTTCATTTACCGTTCTTGCCTTATTCTATCAATACAGGGAGCGGTAATAAAAAACCGGACAAACAATTTTTAATACAATTTTATAAATTAACAAAATCTAACAAATAATTAGAGTAGACTTTTTTTTAAAAAATCGATTTCAAAGTGCCCGCCTTTTGCAGCGATGCAGAAGCACAAGCGCTTATTGAAATTTTCAACAATCGACCACAAGTCTTCTACTTTTAATCCATCCCATTCCTGTTGAAGCGATGTCATTAGCGGGTCCAAATTTTTGTGTACAGTACGCAAAAAAAAAAAAGAAAAAAAAAGACCCACCCTGAATAACTTACGATCTAGTGATCGGATCTTCACGTTCTAGGACTCAATCTTTATGGGGTTTTTTCCGAGGGGGGGGGGTGACCTTAAATATGCCAATCAATTAGAGCAGACGATATTTTAAGTTACGAAATCAGACACAAAAACGCACTTTCACTGAATAAACATACCTTTTTTTTTTTGACAGATTCGAATTTCTGATCCCCATAATTGCTTTCCTGACCATTTTAACTTTGGTCAGGAAAGAGATTCAAAGTTTGGGCCCCTAGTTGTTAATTTCACTTTTTGCATATTTCTCCAAGAGAGCTTCTTAACCGAATTGAGAAAATTTTGCTCACAATTATAAAATTCGTTTATCCAAAGATAATTCTATACAAAAAATGAATTTCAGTAAACATTTATCATTTTTTTGTTATTTTATTTAGTAACAGTCGAAAGAATTTTGAACTGTAAGGAACACACTTTTTTACTCAGTTTTAAAGTAGGTGGTTTTCGCATGGCAGAATGCAAAGTTTGAGTGAAATCAGTTGAATAGTCCCTGAGAAATCGAATTTTAAATATACTGCTTTTTTAAAATTTGATTTCTCAAGAACTATACGACAGATTTCGCTTCAGTTTGGCTGTGTAAAATTAACCACTTTAAAGTTATGCAAGAAATTTTGTACCTAATTATTCAAAAACTTTTGGACAATAATTAATTAAAATTATAAATACTTACTGAAATTTATTTTCTGTGTAGAATTAACCTTATTTTTTGTATGGTATTTACGAATGAAATTTATAATTGTGTACAAAATTGTTTCAACTCGCTTAAAAAGTTCGCGAGTATAGCAAAAAGTGAAATTAACCTTAAGGGGTCTAAAGTTTGTATTGCTCTCCGGACCAAACTATGGGGACCATTTTTCCCAGATTGATGCTGCCCCGTATATTTTGGGGATCAGAAATCCAAATCCGCCGAAAATAAAGGATGTTTATTCAGAGAAAGTAAGTCTTTGCGCCTTATTTCGTAACTTAAAATATCGTTTGCATAAATCAATTAATATATTTTAGGTCACCCCCTCGAACCATTAAGATTAAGTCATAGAACGTGAAGATCCGATCATTAGATCAAAAATTATTCAGAGTGGTTCGTCCATTCCTTTTTTTTATTTTTAGAACTGTTTAATAATTGTTTGTAGAGCAAACGTAACAAAAGAATAAAAAAGCACGTAAACTAAGAGATAGATTATAAATATAATAAAATATAAATATTTTATAATTTAAGTTTTAAACAAAAAGAAATGAACACGCAAATTAAAAAGAAATTAGTTAACTACTATTCCATGATGCTACAACTTTATCCGATTTCTTTGATCATATTCCGTACTGTTTCATATTTCACTTTTCGTAGCCTTTATGCAGGAATTGTAATCAGGAGAGGGAAGTACACTGTAAAGTACAAGTACTGTGTCTTTGGCTGCATCATCTGTAAAATCCTTTTTTCACCGTTGTAGTATACCGTAGTTTTTGCAGTGATATTTATTTCATGAGAGTGATTCAGTAATTTTGCTGTAATTGTTACTGTAAAATTTACGGCATGTCAGATTTGTTTGCTTCCTAACATGTTCCAGAAAAAATAGATTTTTTGGTAAAAAGTACCGGCACCCGGAGTGCTGATACTTTTTATGGTACCTTGATACGGAATTTTTTACAGTGTTGGAAAATTTAAAATCCCATATTTATTGTTTGTTTGTTTTTTTGAATTTACACTGATAACAAGAAGTTCATTATGAGCATGCTTTTCAAACTAAACTTTTTTAAAAAAAAAAGAAAATTCGGTTGTATACGCATACCAAAAATCCTTTTTTTTAATCCAAATGAGCTTAAATCCTTTTTTATTTTGTAAAAATTTACAAGTACTAAAACTAAAAAGCAAACTCTTTGATAAACAGAGCAAATCACAGTTGTGAAGTCGCAATTTTATTTATCAGTAGTCGCAGTTTTATTTATCAGCTTTTCAAACTACACCTTTCTTTTTAAAAAGAAAGTCACTTGAATACCCATACCAAAAATCATTTTTTCAAACTAAACAAACTTAAATCCTTTTTTATTTAGTTAAAATTTACAAGTACTAAAACTAAAAAGCAAACTCTTTGATAAACAGACCAAGTCACAGTTGTGAAGTCACAATTTTATTTATCAGTAGTCACAGTTTTATTTATCAGCTTTTCAAACTACACCTTTTTTTAAAAAAAAAAGAAAAAAAAAGTTCAGTTGTATACGCATACCAAAAATCATTTTTTCAAACTAAACAAACTTCAATCCTTTCTTATTTAGTTAAAATTTACAAGTACTAGAACTAAAAAGCAAACTCTTTGATAGACAGAGCAAATCACAGTTGTGAAGTCGCAATTTTATTTATTAGTAGTCGCAGTTTTATTTATCAGCTTTTCAAACTACACCTTTCTTTTTAAAAAGAAAGTCACTTGAATACCCATACCAAAAATCATTTTTTCAAACTAAACAAACTTAAATCCTTTTTTATTTAGTTAAAATTTACAAGTACTAAAACTAAAAAGCAAACTCTTTGATAAACAGACCAAGTCACAGTTGTGAAGTCACAATTTTATTTATCAGTAGTCACAGTTTTATTTATCAGCTTTTCAAACTACACCTTCTTTTTTTTAAAAAAAAAAAGGTCGGTTGTATGCGCATAACAAAAATAATTTTTTCAAACTAAACAAACTTCAATCCTTTCTTATTTAGTTAAAATTTACAAGTACTAGAGCTAAAAAGCAAACTCTTTGATAAACAGACCAAGTCACAGTTGTGAAGTCACAATTTTATTTATCAGTAGTCACAGTTTTATTTATCAGCTTTTCAAACTACACCTTTTTTTAAAAAAAAAGAAAAAAAAAGTTCAGTTGTATACGCATACCAAAAATCATTTTTTCAAACTAAACAAACTTCAATCCTTTCTTATTTAGTTAAAATTTACAAGTACTAGAACTAAAAAGCAAACTCTTTGATAAACAGAGCAAATCACAGTTGTGAAGTCGCAATTTTATTTATTAGTAGTCGCAGTTTTATTTATCAGCTTTTCAAACTACACCTTTCTTTTTAAAAAGAAAGTCACTTGAATACCCATACCAGAAATCATTTTTGCAAACTAAACAAACTTAAATCCTTTTTTATTTAGTTAAAATTTACAAGTACTAAAACTAAAAAGCAAACTCTTTGATAAACAGACCAAGTCACAGTTGTGAAGTCACAATTTTATTTATCAGTAGTCATAGTTTTATTTATCAGCTTTTCAAACTACACCTTTTTTTTTTAAAAAAAAAAGGTCGGTTGTATACGCATACCAAAAATCATTTTTTCAAACTAAACAAATTTCAATCCTTTCTTATTTAGTTAAAATTTACAAGTACTAGAACTAAAAAGCAAACTCTTTGATAAACAGAGCAAATCTCAGTTGTGAAGTCGCAATTTTATTTATTAGTAGTCGCAGTTTTATTTTCAGCTTTTCAAACTACACCTTTCTTTTTAAAAAGAAAGTCACTTGAATACCCATACCAAAAATCATTTTTTCAAACTAAACAAACTTAAATCCTTTTTTATTTAGTTAAAATTTACAAGTACTAAAACTAAAAAGCAAACTCTTTGATAAACAGACCAAGTCACAGTTGTGAAGTCACAATTTTATTTATCAGTAGTCACAGTTTTATTTATCAGCTTTTCAAACTACACCTTTTTTTTTAAAAAAAAGAAAAAAAAAGTTCAGTTGTATACGCATACCAAAAATCATTTTTTCAAACTAAACAAACCTCAATCCTTTTTTATTTAGCTAAAATTTACAAGTACTAAAACTAAAAAGCAAACTCTTTAAAAAGAGACCAAGTCACAGTTGTGAAGTCACAATTTTATTTATCAGTAGTCACAGTTTTATTTATCAGCTTTTCAAACTACACCTTTTTTTTTTTAAAAAAAAAGGTCAGTTGTATACGAATACCAAAAATAATTTTTTCAAACTAAACAAACTTCAATCCTTTCTTATTTAGTTAAAATTTACAAGTACTAGAACTAAAAAGCAAACTCTTTGATAAACAGAGCAAATCATAGTTGTGAAGTCACAATTTTATTTATCAGTAGTCACAGTTTTATTTATCAGCTTTTCAAAGTACACCTTTTTTTTTTTAAAAAAAAAAGGTCGGTTGTATACGCATACCAAAAATAATTTTTTCAAACTAAACAAACTTAAATCCTTTTTTATTTAGTTAAAACTTACAAGTACTAAAACTAAAAAGCAAACTCTTTGATAAACAGACCAAGTCACAGTTGTGAAGTCACAATTTTATTTATCAGTAGTCACAGTTTTATTTATCAGCTTTTCAAACTACACCTTTTTTTTAAAAAAAAAGAAGAAAAAAAGGTCAGTTGTATACGCATACCAAAAATCATTTTTTCAAACTAAACAAACTTCAATCCTTTCTTATTTAGTTAAAATTTACAAGTACTAAAACTAAAAAGCAAACTCTTTGATAAGCAGAGCAATTCACAGTTGTGAAGTCACAATTTTATTTATCAGTAGTCACAGTTTTATTTATCAGCTTTTCAAACTACACCTTTCTTTAAAAAAAACGTCGGTTGTATACGCAGACCAAAAATCATTTTTTCAAACTAAACAAACTTATATCCTTTTTTACTTAGTTAAAATTTATAAGTACTAAAACTGAAACGCAAGCTCTTTGATAAACAGAGCAAGTCACAGTTTGAAGTCACAGTTTCATTTACCAACAGTGCAAATTAAATGGTTCCGCTAATTTCCCTGCTATTCTATCTTAGCTACGAAAATTTATTTTAAATATAATTGAGAGTATTTCTACTTTTTGATTTTCAATATTTAATTAACTAGGGTTTGGATTCGAAGTCTTTTTCTAGGGAAGTCTTTTTCTTCCAGGACACAGGAATAAACAAAAAAAAACCGGAAGAAACAGAACAAAATGAAAGAAACTTAACGAAATAGAAGAAAAAAATGACCAATACAATTGAATAGCAATATGTATTATAAGAATAGTTTAAACTCTAACAACCGCTAACTCCCCCACTATTCCATCTTAGCTACAAAAATTTTATTTTAAATATTATTGAGAGTATTTTTCCTTTTTGGTTTTCAATATTTAATTCACTAGGATTTGGATTCGAAACCTATTTCTTCCAGGACATTGGAATAAACTGGAAAAAGCCGGAAGAAACAGAACAAAACGAAAGAAACTCAACGAAGTGGAGGAAAAAAATGACCAATACGATTGAATAGAAATACGTGTCATAAGAACAGTTTAAACTGTAAAAAATTAAATTTAACATCATAATATAACGTTGAAAGTTACCACATTTATATTTAACCGAAGCAAACCAGTTTATTACTATTTATTTTAGCATTATACAGAATTTTAAAATTTTTAATCACATAGGTTTAGAGTCGGTTTAAGTATTCATAATCAACAGTATTTGATTACAAAAATTAGTATGCTGTTTGTAATTATAATTTTAATATGTGATTTGCAGTGGTATTGTGATTTGTTAATTTAATTGAATCTAAAACTTAAAAACAATATTTTGACAAATCTTTAAGAAAATTTATAAAATTAGATTTTACTAAACTTTCTTTTGCGTAAAATATTGGAAGAAAAAATAAATTGTTGCTTTGTTCCACTATGTCCACCAAAGGGGTGTATTAAATAGCTTAAAAATTACTATCATTACTTAAACTAGGTAGTTGCTATTGAGTGCTAAAAATATTCTCAATAAGTGCTTAATTCCTAATAAGTGTATTCTTAATAAGTGCTAAAAATATTCTTAAAATATTTATAAATTTAAACTTGGATTGGAAAAAACTTAATTCTTCCGGGAAGGTTTTTTCCACGGTTTTTTACATGTCCTTTTTCATCATTGTAAAATAAACCACGCATTTCCTGTGAACAACTGAATATTTTTCGAATGAAACTTTTTTATAAAAGTAATTGTAGCAATTTTTTATTTTTTTTTGTTGAGATAAATGATTTATAGCTTTAAATATTCAAATATTTTGCACCCATTTACAAATTTCTATTTTGCATTCCCTCTGTGATTGGTTAACATACTAACAGAAATGCTCAAACAAATTATCCTTGGCTGTACAATACACATGTGATTGTAAAACGTTGCAGCGGGTGGTGGCTGCATTCAGAGAGAGTGAGAGAAAGAGAGAGCTCGTTTGTGAAATTCAAGGTCAATTTTCAAGGCCCCCCATGTGATTTTCAATGTCAAATATACGTTTATTTGAGGTAAACTGATTCACTTTCCTCAAAAATTTTGTGTATTTATATTAATGTGTATTTATAGTATTTTAATTAACTGAGTACAAATTGAAATTTTTTTATGAAAGCGCTTTAATACTATTAATAGCGTTGGCGTATGTCCCCCTCAACAGTTAAAAAACTTTTTAAGTCCCCCTCGATATTTTAGACAAACAAAGAAAATTGTCATGAATTAACATCGGTTTAAACTGATGAAAGGTAAAATAAATAAAGAAATAAATCTTTTTGCAGATCTTTAGGAAATTAAAGAATGATTTTTTTTTATGCGTGAAATTTAGAGAACAAGCGTGAGTGTGTATTTTAATTTAGTCCCTCTCAAAAATTGACCACCAACGACTTTCACCATAACGATGAATTGCCATAGTATTACAAAATTACCAGGATATAACAAAAAATCTCGGTAATTTTTACTGAAGCACTTTGGACATGATTTCGGTAAAATTAACAATAAAATATGATTTTATAATGCATGATAAAATTTGAAAAATGTGGTAAAATTTGATAATTTTATCATGATACCTTAGAGTAAGGCATAAAAACTATTTAGGTTGTTAAATTTATTTTTCGGCTTTGTGTTTTTTACTGAATGTGTAGTAATAAGAACTATAATTTTGAAAACCAGAATTTCCTGTAAAACGTTACCATATGAATGGAATTATTACCCAATGAATGGTTTGAACACCGTGTATGTTGGTTCTTATTTCCATAATTAAAGTTTTTTTAAAGCAATATTAAGCAATTAAAAACAATTAAACAACAATTAACAACTTAAACAACATTTTTTTTCTAAAACGTAGTATTATACATAATGTAATGAAAAATTATAAAAAATATGTATTTTAATTTTTTTTTATAGTAACTATTCAAAGTCTAAGAAAAGTTTTTTGATATACATTTAATATCACCTGACCACATTACTTGCTTAAAAATATCAAGCATGATTTTTAAAATTTTGAAATAGGTTATACCTTAAAAGAGTTTTTGTAACAAAAATATGTACTTTATTAAATTAACATTGACTTTTAAACAATTTTTAAGACTTTTGTCATTTCTAAATAATAAATCATTAAATAAATGTTAAACATTATAATGTACGATTAAAATTATTTTCTAACATTTATTAAAAATACATGTCTTAAGAATATTACACAGACTACATGTTTTGAGAACATAACACAAAAAAATTAATAAATAAATTTTCACTCAGTTTACAATACATGTTTAAAATATATAACATTAAATATATTTTGATATACGAATAATTTCATTTTCTCGCATTTTTCAAAAATAATTATTTCGAGAACATAATAATTGCATAAAAAAGAATGAATAAATTTTTAATCAGCTTATAATGTTTGTTTCGAATGTAGAATACATAATAATTGTTAATAAATTTTGTCAGAAATATTTAGAAATTATCAAAATTTTTCTCAAATTTATTTGCTATTTTGTTTCATATCTTTTTAGTTTGATGCAACAGTTTTTACCGATAAAAATTATTTTAAAACCAAATATTAAAGCTTAATCCTGGAATCTTCACTTAAAAAATTTCGGATCAAATTATGGTAAAATGTACTGGCACTTTATAGAGTAAAAGTTTAGAACGCAAAGTTTAGAACGCATCGTAATTTTTACTGTAATATTTATTGTAAAATCACTGAATCACTGTAGTTAAATAATTATTAATGCAAAATATACAGTATAAAATTAATGTAGAAATGGATTTTGCACTAGAATTAATTTTACGCCTGTTGCACCCAGTGTACTGGTACATTTTACAATAATTTGATTTGTAATATTTTACAGAATTGTCTCTGATATTTAAATTGTTAACATTGGTGTGCATAAAGAGCAGTTTCATCCTCTTTCATAGATTGTTTAAAGCCAACTGCTTTAAAAGAAGTTTTACATTTCACTTTGTTTCAAATGGCGACATATGTCATCACGAAACCAACGAATTTGGAGCAAAATAATTGAATGTTTTAAAAATATTTGTTTCGTATTTATAAGCTTCAAGCCTTTCTTGGCCCAGACTTTTATATTTCTATTTAAATTTGATGCCAAATTATATCTTAAGAACTTTTAAATCACGAAAGTTTGATTCGAAAATTAGCTCTTTAGTTTTTTCGTTTTCTAAAAAGGAATAACAAATACAGTAACTGCTCTAAAGATTTGGAAAATGATTATGACACAAAAACTTTATAATAATAATAATAATAATAAAAATAANACTAAATTCAAATCTGAAATGAAAACTAAATTTCACATTCTTTTTTTTTGAAGAAGAAAAATACGGAACACTATAATAATAATAATAATAATAATAATAATAATAATTATTATTATTATTATTATTATAAATAAATAAAATAAATGATAAATATAATAACAAATAAATTATCCTCCTTTTCGAAGATTTTATGTATCATGAAATACCAAACAGTAAAAATGTCTTCTGTTTGTCTGGGAATATATTTTATTTTCCTTCGCCGTTTTTGGCGATATAAAGGCTAAAAATACTTTTTCTTTATCTCTTTTTCTTAAATCTATAATTTTGATTTCATTTTATCTTAAAGTTAAAGTTAAAAGCCTTGATGTGATAATTAGTAACATTTTAAGATTTTTTAGAAGGGAGGTTTTTGTTTTAAGTTGTCCTTTAGAGCAAACTGCGAAAAATTATAACTGGAAACAATATCGAATAATTATTTGAATAAAAAATAGAACTTCCTTTTGTAAAAAGAGACTATTTTTATCAAGGTTATTAACAAGGTTATTAACAAGGGTATAAATTTTTTAATATATACTTCAGACTAAGTCAAAAACTGCTAGGCAAATAATCTAAACAGACAACTATAACAAAATAATTTTATTTTTGTTAAATCCAATACAAAATACGTAGGGTGCATCATTGGTAAAAGACGAGGCGAGAATTGTCAGTAGTGATAGAAGTTTATAATGAAAGGGATATGGCATACTTTTACAAATATAAAATTATTTTATCACTTTTAGCCTACTTTATTTATATTTTATTTTATTATTTTTGACTTTTTAAGTTTGGTATCTGTTATTTAAAGTCAGAAAGTGGTAGAAATTTAACTTGACAATATATTTTGCTAGCACAGTTTGGTGACATTTGCAGTTTGTGTTGGCCTTAGGTACGGAGCTCGAGTTGATATTCAAGCATATAATCTAATCGAAAAATGCTTGCCAATAATTTTTTTTTCTCTTTTTTTTCTGAGAATAGAATATTGATATAAATTCGTTTTTGGATATCGGGAAAAAATACTGAAACTTGAATTGTCATCAGATAAAGAGATAGGTAGATATTTTAGCCCTCGAGTTAGTCCGAAAGTGATAGGCATTTCGATTGGCGACAAATTCTTCGTGATGATAAATTCTGCTAAGCATTCAAATAAATCTGAAACGATTTGAAATTTTGATCAACGATACATTTTATTCAGTGAAAAATATGATTAATTAGCCGTCAAGAAACTTGTTTTTATATCAAGTGAAGCTCTCTAATTTTGATGTTAGGATTCTATTCATATAGTCACGAAAACGAGTTAATAAAATCATAAAAATAAAAAAATAGCAGCATGATATAGGTTATACTATGTATCTATACAGCAGGAAGTAATTATTTCTAATCCTCCATTTTGTTTCATGTATGTGTATGCACATAACTATATTTATCAAAGTTCATCTTGCATTTTTATTGTATAGTTTTCTTTTGAAATTGTCCAATTTTTTAAGAATTATTTATTGAAATAATCCAAATTAAACTAACACTCATTAGTATTTATCAAAGTACAATATCTATATTACTCATATAACTATATTTATCAAAGCTAATCCTGCATTTTTTTTGTATAGTTTTCTTTTGAAATTGTCCTATTTTTTAAGAATTACTTATTGAAATAATCCAAATTAAACTAACACTCATTAGTATTTATCAAAGAACAATATCTATATTACTCATATAACTATATTTATCAAAACTCATCTTGCATTTTTTTTTGTATAGTTTTGTCCTATTTTTTAAGAATTATTTATTGAAATAATCCAAATTAAACTAACACTCATTAGTATTTATCAAAGTACAATATCTATATTACTCATATAACTATACTTATCAAAACTCATCTTGCATTTTTTTTTTTTGCATAGTTCTGTCCTACTTTTTAAGAATTATTTATTGAAATAATCCAAATTAAACTAACACTCATCAGTACTATATTTATCAAAGTACAATATCTATATTACTCACATAACTATATTCATTAAAGCTAATTTTGCATTTTTTTTGTATAGTTTTTTTTTGAAATTGTCCTATTTTTTAAGAATTATTTATTGAAATAATCCAAATTAAACTAACACTTATTAAAAGTAAACTATATTTATTAAACATCTTAAATGTTTTTACATTTGCAATCAATGATATGCCAATTTATTAGGCTTAAACCTATCTTGAAAATTCCTCTTACAGTGAAAAAAAAGTA
Source organism: Parasteatoda tepidariorum (assembly GCF_043381705.1). Classification (NCBI taxonomy): domain Eukaryota; kingdom Metazoa; phylum Arthropoda; class Arachnida; order Araneae; family Theridiidae; genus Parasteatoda; species Parasteatoda tepidariorum. The sequence goes on along the minus strand of NC_092211.1, from coordinate 74,633,840 downwards.
TAGATAAAACTATCAGAATATGAAAAAAATACGGTGTTTCTGGCTCGATGGTAACACCGAAAAACTCGGTAATTTTTACCAAAGCACTTTGGTAATGATTTTAGTAAAATTAACTATGAAATATGGTTTTATAATATGCGATAAAAATTTGGTAAACGTGGTAAAATTTGGTAATTTTATCATGATACCTTAGAGCATAGCGTAAAAGTAATTTATCCGGTTAAATTTACTTTTCAGTTCCGAAATTTTGCTGAAATGACGACTATAATTTTGAAGACTAGAATTTCCGGTAAACAGTTACCATACGAACGGAACTGGAAAATGTCCAAATGAATGGTTTAAATACCATGTATTTTGGTTTTTATTTTCCAAAATTATGCTTTTTTTTCCTGTTCCTGAATTGTTATTACAGTACGGTAACCTATGGTAAAATACCTAGCATTATGAATTTTCGATTGAATGAAGAGATTGTGTGCACTGCCTGTCTTTTATACAGATAATGGGTGCAGCTCTACCACGCCTTCGACAGTTGATTTTACTGTTATTGGTCGGCTGTCAAGAACGCTACTTTGCATGAATCAGTTGTTTCATAGCATTTGCTAAGCGGTGTAATAAGGGTTTGCATAAATGTTACGAAACTCTTTTAGGGTAGTTAGGGCACATCATCAGGATTAAAATTGCATAGGAACCCATACTCGGAAATGTCATCATACGCCGCTAGGGGCGTTTTCATATCATGAACTGTTTCTTCATGTACTTCTGAACAGGTAATAATGGAGAAGCATCCCTAGTTGCATACAACGACATTTCCGGCCTGGCATTCCTATGGAATTTTAAATCTAATGATGAGCCCTAACTCCCCTAGAAGTTTGTCATAACATTTTAGAGACCCCCCCTTATATATAATGTCTAAAATCTTGTATATTTCAGTAAAAAAGACTAAAAATGTCATTCAAAAATATCGGTAACCTTAAGAGCAAAACTAATTTCAGATTTGAAATTTCAACACCCGAATCAAGCTAGAATCAGTGGTTACCAACTGGCGGCCAGCGAACCAAAATATATTAGTTGTCATTTTTTGCAGACAATTTTCATAAAAAATCTATATGGATTTAAAATACTTTTCTTTCGTAAAAAAAATCCCTAATTTCTTCGTTTCTGTGAAATTCAACTTACTAGCGTGGCAAAAAAATTAATTTCTCAGGTAAAAATCTAATTCTTATTTTAATTTGTAATTCAATACTTTTGGCTTGTACAACTTGATAAAAGTTTGAAAGTTTGGCTGTAATATTTCATGTTTCTTCAAACATAAAAGAGTCCTATATAAAATTTCGATAAAGTTGCGGCCCGCCATTTGACTGGTGTTTTTAATTGCGGCTATTTAATTGTAAGTTGGAAACCTCATCAAGTATTTGTAAAAATGCGACAAAAATTGCTGCGCAAAACACCATTATAATCGTCTCTTTTCTTTTTGTTTCTTAAAATGTTTTTGTTTCTTTTCTTTCGTACAATTTGTGACAGAATTTTCTCATTTTTTTTTTATGTTTCTGGTGAAAATAATCGCGGAATATTAATCGTGAAAACTATTTAAATTTAATATTCTTAGTTAAAAGTTTTTAAAACTAGAATGAGAACAAAGATTTGCTTATATCTTTTTCATTTTTCCATTGTTTTTTTCCCTGGTTTACCGTCGTATACCAACAAGATCTTCGTATATTGTCATTTAACTGAAATGAGGAATTGATACCTCAGATTAAACACGCAAATTAGTAAATAACATAAAATTATCATAGCATATACAAATAAAAATACCATACCTTACGAATATAACTTTGGTAATAAAACTTAAAAGGGGCGTGAACACAAATGTTCACTGATCATTTTATCAACCTTTACACTAAATCTATTTAATACATACTACCGTTTACGAAAACTACCATTTACACAAGTTTTGAAAATAGGCGCCCGTTTTTGAGCGCTTGAAGCATTTCCCATTTATATTGCTATTTCCCATTTATATACTTTTGAAGCGAATGAAGCTTCTAATCAGGTAATACCTTTACACTATTTCTTTATTTTTGGATAACTCAATTTTTAAGAATATCTTCGAATTTGTACTTTTATCAGTTTAAATACTCATGTCATTGAAACTAAGAAACCAAAAGTTTACGCATCAGTATTATTTTAGTTTTCATTTATTTAATTTTTGTTGTAATGATAGTTATTTTTTTTAAAACGCAGCGAGACAAATAATGCAAAACCCGAGTTATTTTACCACGCTGGTGTCTCGCAGCTTCAAATAAATAAATAAATAAATAAACAAACGAAATAACAAAAAAAGAAAGAAAGAAATTAATGAAAACTAAAAATAAATAATTTTTATTTATTAATTTTTTTGCTTTGTTTGTTTTTATTTATTGAATTTCATGAGTTAAAGTTTTAGTTTATTAATTAGCTATTAAAATTAGTTTTATTTATTTATTTATTTTTTGAAGTTATACTTCTTATGTGACTTCCAACAAGGTTGCGTTAAACGTTTAACGCTACATTTTTATTGGCCGGGAAATCACGTGGTAGGATCCAGTTTTCCCTCATTCATTTCCATGCTGTTTTGGTTCTTACTAGCATAAAAATAATAAAAGTCATAAAAGTATTGTATTTCTATAAATATTTTTTTAGTTTGTTTTGATACACATATAATTTAATAGGGAAGTATTTTTTATTTTCAAATTTAGAGGATAACAATTGTAAAAAATGAGTGAAAACAATCCCACGGACAATGCGACGGATTTAAGGTTATGTCAAGGTACGTCTCTTGTGAATATCAATTGATTGTTAGGTTTTCTCTTTTAAAATTACATTATGACGCATTCGCATACATTAATACAAATACATTTTCCAGGGCGAGACGATGAGGCAACCACAAGCACTTCCACTGGTTCAAATACACAATATTACTGTGATTACAGAGCACGGAAGCGAGCGGAGCAGGAAAAAGAGTCGTTGAATAGAACTAGTGATCCTTCTACGACTGCTGATCTTCTACAATTAATGTCGCAGGTTGCGAAGTTTAACTTCTTCCACGCGGAAAGACTATTTCTTTTTTAAAAAATTTTGCTTGTTTATTTATAAATGTTTTTAAAGTGTCAAGATAAATAGCTGCAACGAAGCAAGAAAAACGAGTTATTTAAATCCAACATGCTGGTGCTAAAATAAGAAAACTGTGCTTCATTTCTAAATCATAGTTTTCTAGAGCCATGGTGGCTCAGAGGATAGAGTCTTCCCAATGAGATGAACCGGGCTCGAATCCAAGAGATGGCTGGTCGATACGAATTCCGCACTCAGCCCGCACCGACCACAGTGCTGATGTAAAAATATCTTCAGTGGTAGACAGATCATGAGTTAAAGTCTTGTTGTTAAGCTAATCGGGGAAGGGTTTCGTGGTTTTTATCTCCATGCAACGCAAATGTGGGTAGTTCCGTCAAAAAGATCTCCACGAAGGCAGAATTTCTCCCAATACTTGATCCACGAGTTCCCTTGTCTTCTGGATTTGGTTAAAATTACAAGTCTACGGAGTTCAACTTTGGCAGACGTAAACTCAAATTTGGGTCGGCTGTTCAATGCTGTTCAAAATAAAATCACAGTTTTCATTCTAAAATTTGTGTTTATTTATTTGCTTTTCTGTTTCAAATTGATGTTTCTATTTTTTTTTCATCTTCATTTTTTGTTGATATATTTAATTCAATATGGGGTATTGGGTAAAAGAGAAAAAAGAATCGCATTTAAAATTTTTTACTTGAATTTTTTTAAAAACTGGCACTTCCCAGCTAATGTAGCGGAAGGTTACAAACTTACGCAAGTGCTCTCAGGTATTCTTGAATTAATGGACGAACAGACAACACCTGTTTTTTGACAACGGAACCGATGTTTGGTAAAAACTATTCAATTGGTATTAAGATCGCTATGGGAAATGTCAATGAACTTTTTTGTATAAAATTCTTAAAAGATTTCTTTTTTTTTAAAAAAAAAATCTTAACGGAACACCATCGAAGAAGATTTTTTTAGCAGTATTCTTATGGGGTAGATGAACTACTAAAAAAAGAGGCACCTATTCCTTTTTTAGAACTTTTGGGGTCCTGGGATTTTTATCAGAGAACCTTCTTTTATGCAGATCTCTTTTATTTTATCTTTTTTTTTTTTTTAAAGCAGGACAGAAGCAAAATGAAAATAATAATCGAGATGAATAAAAAAAGAAATCTCTCTCACAAGAAAGGCTCTTTCGTGGGAACGGTCCCTTAAAAAAAGTTTGCACCTTATTGTCAGAGATCGAACTCTGACCTTCTATATCTCCCACCTGAAGATCAGGGATTGATGGAAAAAAAAGTGGAACTTTTTGAATGGACTAGGCACAAGTGGCGAGCACCCTGAACTTCCCACTCTGCAAAACGTTCAAGGTCTTCTTCGCCCGCATCGCCAAACACCGCCAAATTCCAAATGTCTTAAATCAGCTCACGTGAATTTCTATATCGTGTTAGGTTGTGACTTTTTAAAAATGTACCATTTCCCCCCCCCTTTTATTTGCAAAAGTGGATTTTTCTAAACCTTTAACATACCGCAATTTGTTTATTTTTTGAGTCATCTTAGCAAAAGAAAGTGAGAACTTAAATTCCATTCCTTTAATCTCATTTTTCTTATCTCTTATAAACTGTCGCATTTTAAGAAATTTAATAACTTAACAACTACAAAGAAAGTAATACTTTCATAATTATGTAATTAAAACCATTCCTGTAATATATTACACGCATTGTAAAGATCGCTGAAATCAGCTGATTGTGTATAAACAAGATGGCGTGTTAACGTTGTAGCTATCAGGCTTGGTTTATAATCACGCTGAATCAGTTTTCGAATCATATTTAATTGGGTAACAGCAAGCGACGTGAGTGTTGAACTTGATTGTCTGCTTGATCTTGGTATAAATTATTGGCGCGATTTAGTAGCTAATCAGGTTTGACACCCGCGTGTGACGTCGCTTGCAGGTATTCGATTTGAAACTTCATACATTTTACGATTTTATAAAAGCCAAATGCCAGAACAAAAATTCTTCATTGATAGCCTGGTTGGTAGGGCACTGGGCCCATGCCCAGGAATTCGTGGGTTCAATCCCAATCGGTCGAAGACTCCAAGTGTAGTAAATGGTGACTGATGCGCGTTAAATCTGTCGAGTCGCAAAGTCCTCCATGTTCCCATAACAAATTAATACCTCCGGGGGTACTGATCGAGGAGTTTCCTTGTCTTCTGGATTGGTTCAAAATTACAAGCTACGGAGTTGAACATTAGTAGTCGTAAACCCAAAATTGGGTCGGCTGTTCAACGACGGATTAATAATAGAAAATATAAAATCGACTTCCAAAGAGGTGAACCGGGGTCAAATCCCAGTGACGGCTGGGTGATACAAATTCCGCACCCGGCTCGCACCGACCACAATGCTGACGTAAAATATCCTCAGGGGTTAACAAATCATGGGTTAGAGTCCCTTTGCCGTCAGGCTAGCCTTGGGAGGGTTTCTTGGTTTTACTCTATATGTAACGCAAATGCGGGTGATTCCATCTAAAAGAGCTCCACGAAGGCAAATTTCACGTAATACTTGATCCAGGAGTACCTTGTCCTCTGAATTGGGGTCAAAATTACAAGGCCAATGAGTTGAACATTGGTAGTCGTAAGCCCAAAATTGGGTCGGCTGTTCAACGTGGGTTATAAAATAAAATTACAAGTACTAGAGACGTGGTGGCTCAGGAGATAGAGTGTTCGCCTTCCAATGAGGTGAACCGGGTTCGAATCCCAGCAATGGTTGGTCGATCGGAATTCCGCATCCTGCTCTCCTTCGACCACTGTGCTGCGTAAAATATCCTCAGTGGTAAATGAATCACCGGTTAGAGTCCCCTTGCCGTCAGTTCTCCCTGCAAAAAAATCCTCCAGGAAGGTAAATTTCTTCCAATACTTGATCCAGGAGTTCCCTTGTCTTCTGTATTGAGATCAAAATAAGAAGGCTGCGGAGTTGAGAATTAGTAGTCCTAAACCCAAAATTGGGTCTGCTGTTCAACGACGTTTATAAAATATAAAATTACTAATGACAATTTAAAAAAATTTAAATTTTCAATTTTAGTGTACAAAAAGTCTCCATGTTTTGAGCACTCATTTTCAAGACCTAACAAATGCAAATCTCGTGATGAGCCTTGAGAATGCGCACCTTGTTCCGAGCATTCGAAACATGTCTAATTTGCCCACCTTACGGTTCGGAGATAAACTGTACTCTCAGAAAAACCAGCTCAGCGTTGAACCGAATTGACGGTGCTTTGAACCATAATAATGCGGCGCAAACTAGCCCTTAACTTAATTAAGTGCTAAATTGGACCTTGTTTAAATTAAACCATAGTATGCTAGTTAAAGTTAGCACCATATTAACATTACTGTAAATAGGAACGATATTAATGGTTCATGGGGCTCAGAAAATCTTAACAAAAAAAAATGCAAACACCAATCTTGTGTACTCTGTTGTCATAAATGATTAACTGCATTTTTTAAAATGCAAATGCTTATATTTTGTTTTATAACGGACGTTGAACAGCAGACTCAATTCTAAGTATACGACTAACAATGTTCAACTCCTTACCCGTGTAATTTTGAACCCAATTCTAAAGACAATTCCTGGATCAAATATTGGAAGAAATTTACTTTCGTGACGGACTTTCCGAGGGAACTAACCAATATTTGCGATTCATGGTGATGAAAACCACGGTTAGCCTGACTTCCAACGGTTAGCTTGACGGCAAATGAACATGATTCGTCTACCACCGAGGATATTTTACGTGAGCATTGTGGTCGTTGCCAGACCGGTGCGGAATTCGTATCAACAAGCCATCGCTGGGATTCGAACCCTGTTCACTTCATTGGAAAGCGAATGCACTATCCCATGAGCCACCGCAGTTTGAAAATAAATTATATTTTATTTTATAACCGTCGTTGAACAGACGACTCAATTTTTAGGTTTATGACTTCTAATGTTCAACTCCGTAGCCTTGTCATTTTGAACCCAGTCCAGAAGACAGGGGAACACCTGGATCAATTATTGGGATAAATTTGCCTTCCTGGAGGACTTTTTGATGCAACTAACCCGCATTTGCATTACATGGAAAGGGAAGCCACGAAAACCTCCCACGTTTAGCCCGGCGGCAAGGGGACTCTAACCCATGATCCGTCTACCACTGAGGATATTTTACGTTAGCACTGTGATCGGTGCAAGTAGGATGCGGAATGTCGTATCGACCAGCTATCGCTGGGATCAAACCCGGTTCACCTCATTGGAAGGCGAACGCTCTATCCTCTGAGTCATCACGGCTCAACATAAACTCCCCCCAAATCACAGATTATTTAAAAAAATTCACATGAAAGAGAAAATAATGAATTTAGCAAACTAAAAATTTTAGGCAATTTGTCAGATGTCACGTGAAACAATAGTATTGTATTTGAAGCAGATCGTGCCTATTAGAATTTAGGCATACACTTGCGCATAGATGAAAATGTAGCCTGCAAATAAAGAAGCATTTAATTGGCAAATAAATAAAAGACATATGCTAAAGTGTAAAGAATATGTTTCTATAAAATGACTTAATTTAGAATAAATAAATAAATACATAAATATTGTTATACTTATTAAATAAATAATAATACTTTTCAAATAAATATTAATACTGTCAGCTTAACTGATTGGCCGCCCTAACTCACCGTTCTGCGGGATCTTAGTGTACAGCATGGCATTTAGTAATATTATTTCAATAATTACTTACAAACAAATTTCAAGTACAAATAATTAAAAGCAACGTCGAAAGAATATAACTGGTGGTTTTGTTAATTTTTCATAGTTTTAGTATTTGTTAGAAAAATAATTGTTTACATGTAATAGTTTGAGTGTGAGCTCTAGTACTAAAATTTTTAAAACGCATAATGAAAAAAAAAAAAATCTTTCTGGTCAGTTTATTTTAGACTCGAAACAAGTATAATTCGACAATCAGAAAATAAGTTTTTTGTTTGGTCATTGTTTTCTAAGTTGAAAAGAAATTTGCTATTGTTTTAAAATATATTTCTCTCTTTTAAATATTGTAGATATAATCCTTAATTCTTAATTTTTGCTTCGAAAATGTGATAAGCTTGCGGAACCAATTTCGATGACACGAAATTTCTTTTTGAGTGCCTCTCGAATTAATTTCTATCTTCTTATTTGATTATTCATCGATTTTCCCATCACATTAAAAAAAAATGTGCGGTTCAAAACGTGAGAAACACTTGAAAATTTTTCAGCAAATACTTCTAAATGTTACACATTGTGAACCTTGACAACTTTGTTGCTTAGGATAACCGAAGAATAAAAAACAAGTGTGTCCTGAATTACAAGATTTATTGATTTTCTCCCTAATTGCTAGTTCCCGAACTTGTCGGGATTTCAAAAACAATGCTTTAAAAAATTTGCAGTAATGTTGTCATTTTAGTAACCTATGAAACTTTGAAAACTCAAAAAATTCTTTAGCATTACATAGTAATTTTAAAAAAAAATCCACGACAATATCAAACTTATTTGGTTAACTAACAATTTTGATGATTTTTAGGTGTTTGTGTTAAAAAAATAATATAAAATTTATGGATATAATAATCTTCTTAAGAAGTTTTGCGATTTTAGCCATTTTTATCTACATGACTTACATAACTTAATAAAAAAATTCATTATGGAATCAAAATAATTTGTGTAACAACTTTGATGATTTTTAGGTATTTGTCTTACCAGATAAAATAAGACTTAAGGATATAATAATGTCCTTAAAAAGTTTTTGTGATTTTAGCCATTTTTTGTGTGAATATGACTTATTACACAACTCAATTAAAAATTCATAACAGTAACCAAATAATTTGGTTAACTGATGAACCTAAATGATTTTCAGGTGCTTATTACATAAGATTAAGGGTTTTTGAAATTTGTCAAGATTTCAGCAATTTTTTTTAATAACTGGCTTTAGTTATTTCCAAAAGCATACACAAATTGCAGTTGCAAAATGTTTATTTCGTTTATATGAAATATACTTGACTGAAAATTTTGTTTTTATTATTTTGCCATTCAACTAAATTTAGAGCAAGTTTGTATATTCATATATTTTATAAATTCAACTAAGCAGGTATTTATTTTATTTAAAGCTATTTTTATATCATATCCACCCTGAGTCCATAACTGCAATGTACAAAGCGATGAAAATATGAATAAAATCATCGCGATCTTTGGCCAAATCTGGCTGAATGCAGAGGTACCTGCACAAAGAGCCTATCGAATTCTCCATTCTTCCATCTTGCACAATAACGTTCTTTTTTTCATTCTTTTGGAAGCGCAACCTCTGATGCAACGGCTCTATTTAGTGGTTGTTTGTTGACAAAATGCAAATCTTTACCTTGCATTTTTTGATGCGTCGGTCTTATCGTGGCTTTTTTTAAAAGTGCAGCAGGTTACTGACCCCCATTGCGACTGGTATTACGAATCAAACGTAGCTGGCGTGTTTTCTTGGTTTAGACGAGAGCTTCTTAAGACTAATTCGGATAAGTACTTCTTGTGTTCACTTATGTATTGTGTCTGCGATGTTGCATTTTGCTGTTGTTTACTTTCGCTGGCGTTTTTCAGTGATTAATCAAATTCTTTGAAGCACATTCTGTTGATTCTTACAGCTCAGTGGATAGTAATAACTAGAGCCCGGATTTTGATGACCTAAAAATTCTCAATTAATGCCCTTAAAAAGTGCAAAAAATGCCCTTACAAACTGCAAAAAATGCCCTTAAAAGTGCAAAAAATGCCCTTAAAATGCGAAAATTGCGCTAAAAATGCCTAATGACATGATTTAAATGGAAGTAAAAATATTGAACTAAAACATTGTTTTACTCTTTAAAATTATTATGAGTCGTTTCAAAAAATATAAAGCAATGCAATACTTGTTCTACGTTCATTAAAGTTTGAAAAATATGTTTTGCATCCTAAAATAACAAAAAAAAGGAAAATATATTGACTCCAAAACATTTTCATTTTGTATAGAAACTTAAATGAATATAACAACTTCCATCTCATAATATTACTAAATATCAGAATTACAGTGGATCATTAAATTTTTTTTTAATATTTTGAAATGTAAATGAGCGTCTCTTGTCTGAAAGCAAATTTTTATACCAGGAGAAGCTTCTTTCAACGTCTACTGATGTTATTGGTGCGTACTTGAAAAGATAAATAAATTTGTGATATAAATC